>NC_045427.1:617727317-618046933 GCF_902635505.1 Sarcophilus harrisii | reverse complement strand
AGACATGACTGAAATGACTGAACAACACGACATTAAGAGCAAGTAGGGATCCAAGAAAAATAGGAATCTCCCGCCTCCTTCATCTTCCTCCATGGTCATCCTGCAAACTCTTCCCTTTCCTCTGTAGGACTTGATACCCCTGTGTCTCCTTTGCCAGGAGATTATCATGAACTTCTAGAGAAACAAAAACACTAATTTTGGATAGGGCTGAACTGAACTGACCTTCCCTAGAAACAGTGTACATGATTGCTTACACAATGTGATGTGAAGACACAGGGAACAATCCCCACAAAGAAACAGCCCAGCTCTTCCACAGGCTAAGTCATTTACCCTCCTCCCTCTAAGCCAGTTTCCTTATTTGTAAAATTAGAGGAATAGACTAGAATGAAATCTGAGGTCCTACCAGTTCTGAATTTATGATCCTATGATTTCCCTCAATGCTTAGCGCTGCCTATCAACTGCTAGAACATACTAGCTTGAAAGCTAATAGATCCTGGAATCATACAATTTGTGTCTGAACCCCAACTCTAGTTGTGTGACCCCCTGGACAAATCATTTATCTGAGCCTTGGTTTTCTCATACATAAAATAGGGTCAATAATATTTGCATTATTCATCATGAGATGGTAAGGAAAGTGCTATTAATCATATGAATTCGTATCATTTTTTATTCAATCATCCCTTCTTACAGATTTTTCTCTTGCAACAGACACTTCCTTGGGAGGGAGAGTTCAGTCAAGGAGAATGGATTTTTCCAGTCATTTTCCAAGGGACTGAGACAGTTTGAAGGCTTTAGGTACCTGGCATGAGGGAATGGAGGAGAAGAGGAGAAGGGGAGAAGAGTGAGACTAGAAGTGCAAACAGGGACAAAGGGGGGCATTCCTATGTCACTCAAACTTCAGGGACTTCTTAATGTTGCACCCTATAGATAGACCCTCGCCTGTCCAAAAAAGACTTGTTGGGTCCCATATATCCTCTAGGATATGGTGGGGGAGGAGTGGAGAGAGCTGGGGAAAAGAAAAAATATATAGGGCCCTGTCACTGCAGGCTCAGCCTCCTCCCTGTCACTCCCCCCCAACACCCAAGAACTGTCTTTCCAGAAAGTCAACACTTTCTCCATTCTTTGCTTGAGCTGGAGTGTTGAAGAAGACATTGAATCTCCATATGGTGGTGATTCACTCCCACTTCTCTCTTCCAAATGGGGCTTGGCAAGCCTGGGCATTAGGTTTGAGGAGCTGAAATATTCAATCCTACATCTCTTCTGCCTTCTCTGATGAGGAGAATGATCTTCAGACTGGAAAGGTTAGAACAAACACAGATAAGAGGGAACGGAAGCCCAGAACTGGTGAGAAGAGGGTAAGGAAGTATTTAGCTACCTTCCATACGTTAATGTCACCAGATCCATATGGATTTGAGGCTCCTGAAAAAATTAACAGATGCAATTATTGAACTTCAGTTAGTGATCTGTAAGAAAGAAGAGGGAAGTACTCTAAGATCGGATGTAATCATATATCAGAGCTATTTCCCCCCAAGAAAGAGAAAGTGGATTTTTGAAAATCTAGTGAGCTGAATATAGCTCCTGGAAATCTTCTAGAACAGAGTAGTTAGCAGATTGTCTATGAGGACGCGGGAAGGGAAGTGGTAATCACTAGGAGACAACATGGGTTTACTAAGATAAAATCCTGCCAGATTAATCTGATTTGCTTTTTTTTTTTTAATATCAAGACAATGTTATAGCATAGCATATCTTTATTTTGACAAGTTATTTGATAAGTTCTCTCAGAACATATGTGTGTATATACATATACATAGATATGCACATACTATTTATCAAAATACATACACATGAATTCACATATATGGTATTAGGATACGTACACAAATATTTGATTCGTGTATAAAATAGAGGTCTGCATTGGACCATAGTTATAGCATTGAAACTTGTTAAAAGACAATCGAATAATGAATTAATCTCACAGAACTATGACCTCAGACCTCTCCTGTTCAATGATTTATCAGCAGGTTTTTGTTTGTTTGTTTTTGCTGAGGCAACTGGGGTTAAGTGACTTGCCCAAGGACACACAGTTGGGAAGTGTTAAGTGTCTGAGACCAAATTTGAACTCAGGTCGTCCTGACTTCAGGGCTGGTGCTCTCTCCACAGCACCTCCTAGCTGCCCCTTTATCAGCAGTTTTAATGAAGATGTGGATTGCCCACTTATCAAATTATCTGATAAAAGCAGAGAGGGAAAGTTAATTCATTAAATGACACAACTGTGATCCCAATTTTTAAAAGTTTGATTCTTTTCACTTAACAAGCATTTATTTTCTCTCCCTTTCACCGACTGAAAAAGGGGAAAAAAGAAATCTTTGTTATAAATATATAGTCACCCATATTGATCACATAACTCTGTAAATCCTGCTGCCAGGAAGGCGGGTGTTTGGAGACATGGATATGGCTGGTATCTATTTCACAACTGGCTCTCTATAAATGCTCACATAGAAAATTTAACAACTGGCTTTCCGAAGCAGATCCTAGCTGGTTTCAACACATACCTGGCTTTTTGAACTCAGTGGCTCTAGTTCTGATCTAAGTTTATCATTAATATGGTGAGCCCCCCAGGATCAAGGGAGCCCATCAGATTGTCTGTCTGTCTATCTACACACACACACACACACACACACACACGTGTTCTTTGAGAACAGAACTCTGCCTTCTAAAAATTCTTGTACCTCCAGTGACAAGCATCATAGTTAGTTCTTGAACATAACAGGTTTAGAGCTAGAAGGAGCATCAAGTCCAATCATTTTACAGATGAGGAAACTGAGGTCCAGAAAAAATGAAGTGTCTTCCTCAGCATTAAACAGATAATAAGTATCTGAGGTGGAGTTTGACCCCAGATCTCCTTGATTCCAAGCCCAGCACTCTATCCAGGGCACTTAGGGAATCTAATTCTTCAGGGTAGCCCTTGCCTTATTTGTCATGTCCTTTATGTCTAAGACTGGACTTCCCTATCCCACTTGGGTTAGAGTGCTCTATCCCCCTCCAATTGCCATATACATACCTACACATACACATACATATGTGTACACATGTGGCTACATGGGCAGGTAGGTAATACACATACACATACGTGTGTGTACATATATACACATATTCTATATATGTGCACATATATGTATATGTCACATTAGAAACAATTGGAAAAGACTAAGAGCCATTGCATTGGTCCCTAAATATCTGCAAGGCATCCATTGGAAGAAAAATTCAATTAATTCTATTTGGCCCAAGAAGGCTGAATTGTAGACTGAACTCTGTTCCCACCCTAGCCACAGACTGACCTTGTAGTTTGGCCACAAACTGACCCTGGATCTTGGCCACAAACTGGGTTCTAACTTCAGGCAAAGACTGATTCCCTGACTCTGGTCCCAGATTAACCCTTCGCCCTTTCCATAGACCGATCTTTAATGCACACATTAAGCCCCAACCCTAGCCAAACTTAACCCTAGTCTCTAAGAGACTAACCTCTAACCCTGGCTATTACTCCGCAGGAAAGTAAATAAGATTTCTTCCTTTGGGATTTAACTCTTCCCCCAAACACTTTCCCATCGATTGTCTCTTTGGAGCGTCCCCACAACCCTGGGGAGCCTTGTTTGCACTTTAAAGAGGAAGCAGTAACCCCAATCTTGCCCTAGGTCACTCCGCCAGCAAGGGCTAAAACACAGTTGTCTCTGCTGACATTTACATGACTACACTGACTTACAAACTGCTTTTTGTTTTCTCACACAATCCCTTTTTCCTCCCAAAGGCTTATGGATTTCGAGCCAGAAAAGGTATCCCAATTCCCTAATTTTACAAACGAGGAAACTGAGTCTCAGAGGTATACAGCAAAAATGGGATTTAAACGGAAATCCTCTGCCTCCTAACTCAGCATCTTTTCCTCCGTACTAGTCTCCTATACTATAAAGCAGATGTTTTGTGGGGTCGGTAACGAATTCTGGAACTCGTGGGGACCGAGTCCGTGAAATTGAGCTGACGTGGAAACGAGAGGCAAGCACCCCAGCACGATGGAGCCCCGGGCGTGGGTCCCGGCCTAGATCGGCGAGAACAGAACCTTCACTTTCTCAGCGTCCCTCTGTCCTCTCCCCTTCCCTTCTTTCCTTCCTCCCAACCCATCCCATCCTCCCACCAAATAAGACATGTTAGGGAAGCACGAGGGGCCCCTCCTGACACTGTCCAAGAATCCTCACCTGACAGACCAGGTGAATCCAGATCTGGACAGTTTTTGCCGGGTCGCCAGGGCAGACAAGGCACCTTAGGCTCTTCATTAACAATCTCTACTCCACATCTCGCTAGAACTGCCCCCCTTTTTGCCCACCTGCTAGAATGGATGGGCTATCACCTGGGGAGGGTTTGCCTCCTCCTCCGAGGACATTAGCAGTGAGGTCAGAGGGCATGGGAAGACAATAAATCAGAGGGAAAACTATTAAAATTGCGAAGAATCTCTTCTTGCATTCTTCACTTTTAAACATTGGAGAACCTAGAATACAAGGAAATGGGCACTTACTGGTCCTGCAATCAGAAGACGAGTTTGAATATTGATTGTAACATTAACTGGTTAACAGCATGATCTTTCTCTGTCTCTGTCTTTTAACAGGGTTCAGTGGAAAGGACACTAATTTTTTTTTCTTATTTGTTTATATTTATTTGTGGATATTTTCTTTCTCTAGTAAACTATAAGCTCTTTGCAAAGATTTTCCACAATAATAGTGAATATTTACATAGAACTCTGATTAAGAAAGCACTTTACATATGCTATGTAATTTGATCCTCACAGCAACTTTGTTCAACAGAACCTCCTATAATCCATTCTTTTAAAATGAGGAAACTGAGGCAAACAAAGCTTAAATGATATTCCAGGTGCCATATAACTACCATTTGACTTTGAGGTGCAGCTCGATATTTGGAAGACTCATTATCCATACAGGAAGCTTGCTCCAACATTGGATTCTTTCGATTATTAGAAAATGATTATGTTGTTGAAACTTTAGTCCCTGTAACTCTCACTAGCCAGATTAGCTGTACCCAGTTAAATGTCTGTCACCTCCATAGTGAAATCTCCATTGTTTGGGCCTTTTTCAAGCTGCCTCCATGCCTGGACAGGGGACAATTTAAGGACACTAAATTTGGAGGCAAAGAACTGGGGTTTGAATACTGCTTCTATTTTGTAGTCTCTTTGTTGTTTATTCCATTCAATTGTGCCCCACTCTTGGTAACTCCACTTAGGGTTTTCTTGGCAAAAATACTGGAGTAGTTTGCCACTTCCTTCTTCAGCTCATTTTACAGATGAGGAAACTGAGGTAAATAAGATTAGGTGCTTGCCCAGGGTCACCCAGGGTTGTATCTGCTGGATTTGAATTTATGTGATCTAGGCCATATCATTTAGCCTCTCTTCCCTTTAGGCGTTAAGCTCATTGGGCTCTCTGGTTCTTTCAGGCTTTAAATCTATAATCCTATGGATCTGGGAAATGGGATAAGAAGATTTGTACTCCTTCATAGGGAGCTGGTGGAAAACACATCTTAAGCCTTCAATCTGTTGTTCAGTTCTGGCCACCTTATTGTAAAAGGGATAATGACAAACCCAGCTGCTTTGAGAGGAAGACAGTCAAGGCAGCTAGAGGTCTAGAATGGTTAAGGAAATAGAGAAGACAAGACAAAAAGGGGACATGACAATTATGTCGAGGGCTGTCCTGAAGAACTAAATTAAATTCACTAAATGCACTGGATGAAGAACTGGGTTTGCAGTCAAGGAGACAGGGGTTCAAATTCCACCTGAGGCACTCACTGACTGTTTAATGCTGGGCAAGTCCCTTAATTTTTCTGGGTCTCAGTTTCCTCATCTGTAAAATGAGAGGGTTGGACCTGATGCTCCTTCTAGCTCTAAATCTTGGCACTGGGAGTACATCAATTTTTAAGAGGCAGAGTCCTGTTCTCAAAAAGATTATTTCCTACTAGGAAGGACATACTATTGAAACAAATACATTTGCCAAAGTGGGGACAAAGAATAAGTTTAGACAAATTGTTATAGGAAAATTTGAGAAGGAAGCGAACAGTGTGAGCTGGGATCAGGAAAGGCTTCTCAGAGGTGATATTTGAACTAATCTATGAAGAAAAAGAAACATTTCATCAGGCAAGTGATAAGACCACCTAGGGAATGATCTATGTGAACACACGACAGTGGGGGTGAACAAGACAAATTCGGGGAGGCGGAACTGAGAGTAAAGTTTGGCTGGAATACAGTGTGTTTTATAGAGGACCATGAGCTTGTGAACTTCCAAAGGTAGAGAGATGGAGCCAACAAAGATCCAGGACTTTGCTTTTCAAGACATCAGAATCCAGCAAGGATGAAATCCAGGGATCAAAGGCAGCCAAAACGGAGCCATGTTGATTCATTCATTCATTGAGTGATAAGTGGGGAAAAGATTTCTCAGAGTTTATATGGGCTGCACATGCATTAAACATCTGATACATGCAAGACATGGAGGATACAGAGATGAATCATGGTAGTTTCTGAAAACAAATTTACATTCTACAGTGGAAAAGGAGAGATGGATCTTACAAATACACATATCTGTATTATCCAAGGTTGGATGTGATGGAGAAAAACAGAAAACTACCCAAAATTCTCTAAGCCAATTAGAGGTAATGAAAAGCACGGCTGGGGTGATGGTATTATGAGTGGACAGGAGGGAATGTGGGAGATGTTGGGAGGTCCCAGCAACAGGACTTGACAACTGATTGGCTATGGAGCTGAGTAAGAAGGAATAACCAGAGGCTGAGGCCTTGTCAGTTTTAGATACTCCTTTAGCTTTTGGACCTTACTGACCACAGGGGCTTTCTCAATGGGTGAAAAGAATCTTGAATTATGTATATTTCAGTTCCTTCCAATCCTTCCCACTATTTTATTAATGGTGAATACAAGACAACCTGGAGGGATGAAAAATTCAATTCTGTTCTTTCCAATTTCATTCAGAATCCTGGGATGTTTGAGGTGGGTAATGTCTGGTACTCCAATTCATTTTTACAAATAAGGAAATTGAAGCCCAAAGACATCATACACTGAGATTTGAACCCCTGCCCTCTGACACGACTCATTTAAGATGACCCAGAAAATCTGTGACAATGATAAGCTTTAAAAAACCCGTGTCTTGGATTGCTGAGCCATGTCAAGTGCTATTTCTTTCAAGAATTTTTCTACAATGACTCCCCTCCCCCAACTGTCACTGATTACCCAGAGCTAATGTTATAATGGATTTAATACTTGAGTCTATATTACTCCCGTTTCCAAATTTTAGCACTCTGATTCTGAAGGATTTTTTGTCTTCATCATGCCCAGCTGTCAGAACTTCGGCTTTTGCTTCCTGTGGCCCAGGAGATCATAGCATTAGTCTGGCTCCCCAACCTGTAGCCCCGGCCAGGGCAGAGCCTTGAGGGACAGCTTCCCGGGAAAGGCTGAACGAGGCGATCGGCAGGATTTAGCCCCAGCCACGCACTCAAGCCCCCAGGGGACGGCCGAGATGGCTGGTTAGGTCTTTAGCTGCTCTAATTTCTATAATTTCCCGTCATCATCTCCCCGCCATGTTCCCTCTTAAAGTGTCAGGTATTGGCTTCTGAGAGACAGGAAAATGGCTTTCAGGGGTGAGGGAAATCGCTCCCCTCCCAGCATCTGGGGAAGAGAGGGAGAAAATTACCTGGGGCCTGACAAACACAGAAACTATAAAAGTCTCCTAATGGAGCAGACAATGGAGGAGGGAGAGCGGAGCTGCGGTAATTGTGCCACAGGTGAAGTGTATTTCTTTCTTTCTTGTCATAAATGGCGAGGGAATTAATTCAGCCCGTTTAGCCCGGAGGAATTTTGAGATCATTTCAACCCCATTCTGGGGGGAGGGGAGGAGAGAGTAGTGAAGGAGGAAAACGAGGGAGGGGGAAAGAAGTGAAAGAGAAGGGGAAAGGAGAAGGAGGGAGGAAGAGGAGAGAGGGAAAGGAGAAAGGAGGGAGGAAGAGGAGAGAGAAAGAAGTGAAAGAGAAGGGGGAAAGGAGAAAGGAGGGGAGGAAGAGGAGAGAGAAAAGAAGTGAAAGAGAAGGGGGAAAGGAGAAAGGAGGGGAGGAAGAGGAGAGAGAAAAGAAGTGAAAGAGAAGGGAGAAAGGAGGGAGGAAGAGGAGAGAGAAAAGAAGTGAAAAAGAAGGGGAAAGGAGAAGGGAGGGGAGGAAGAGGAGAGAGGGGAAAGGAGAAAGGAGGGAGGAAGAGGAGAGAGGGGAAAAGGAGTGAAAGAGAAGGGGGAAAGGAGAAGGGAGGGGGAGGAGGAGAGAGAGGGGGAAGGAGTGAAAGAGAAGGGGGAAAGGAGAAGGGAGGGAGAGGAAGAGGAGAGAGAAAAGAAGTGAAAGAGAAGGGGGAAAGGAGAAAGGAGGAGAGGAGAGAGAGGGAAAGGAGTGAAAGAAGGGGGAAAGGAGAAGGGAGGGGAGGAGAGAGAGGGGGAAGGAGTGAAAGAGAAGGGGGAAAGGAGAAGGGAGGGGAGGAAGAGGAGAGAGGGAAAGGAGAAGGAGGGAGGAAGAGGAGAGAGGGGAAAGGAGTGAAAGAGAAGGGGGAAAGGAGAAGGGGGGGGAGGAGGAGAGAGGGGGAAGGAGGGAAAGAGAAGGGGGAAAGGAGAAGGAGGGAGGAAGAAGAGAGGAGGGGAAGGAAGGGGAAAGAGAAGGGGGAAAGGAGAGAAAGGAAGGGGAAAGGAAGGGGAAAGAGAGAAAAGGAAGGAAAGAGGAAGGGGAAAAGGGGAGAAGGGAGGGAAGAGGAGAGAAAAGAAGTGGAAAGAGAAGGGGAAAGGAGAAGGGAGGGAGAGGAAGAGGAGAGAGAAAAGAAGTGAAAGAGAAGGGAAAGGAGAAGGGAGGGAGAGGAAGAGGAGAGGAGGGAAGGAAGTGAAAGAGAAGGGGGAAAGGAGAAGGGAGGGAGAGGAAGAGGAGAGGAGGGAAGGAGTGAAAGAGAAGGGGGAAAGGAGAAGGGAGGGAGAGGAAGAGGAGAGAGGAAAGAAGGAAAGAGAAGGGGAAAGGAGAAGGGAGGGAGAGGAAGAGGGAGAAAAAGAAGTGAAAGAGAAGGGGGAAAGGAGAAGGGAGGGAGGAAGAGGAGAGAGAAAAGAAGTGAAAGAGAAGGGGAAAGGAGAAGGGAGGGAGGAAGAGAGAGGAGGGAAGGAGGAAAGAGAAGGGGGAAAGGAGAAGGGAGGGGAGGAAGAGGAGAGGAGGGAAGGAGTGAAAGAGAAGGGGAAAGGAGAAAGGAGGGAGGAAGAGGAGAGAGAAGGAGGAAAGAGAAGGAGAAAGGAGGGGAGGAAGAGGAGAGAGAAAAGAAGTGAAAGAGAAGGGGGAAAGGAGAAAGGAGGAGAGGAGAGAGAAAAGAAGTGAAAGAGAAGGGGGAAAGGAGAAGGGGGCGAGGAATAAGAGGAGGAGGAAGCCCTGTCTCTTGGGAAGCCTCTCCTGACTCGGGCTGGGACGGGAGGAAGGCGCAGGAGCCGGGGCTGGGGGGCGGGGCTGGGAGACACGCCTGCAGTTTCCCTGACGAGGCCAGGCCCTGCCCTGGAGCCCTGAGGCCATTGACGGGGAGGGGGCCCCCACCCCGGCCAGAGCCCTCCGAAAGCCTTGAACGGGCCCTTCCTTCCGCCCTGGCCCTCTGGAGGAAAACTGACGCAGCCTCGGTCGGGGCCGGGAAGAGCCGACCTGGAAACCGGCCCCCACGGGAGAGTTTGCCCGCCCCCGGGAGGGCGGGCTTCATGGGCGATCCGGGGGGGGCGCGCCGCGTGGGGCTGGGGGGGAGGCCTTGAGGCCCACGGGAGGGAGGGGGGAGAGGGGGGAGGAGGGTAGCTCCCCGTCTGCGTAACTGCAGGCCAAGGCCGTCACCGCCAGCAGGCCCGTGTCCCCAAAACGAGAACCGACCAAAGGTCGTAACTTTCCCTTCCCAGCTCAAAAATCTGGCTTGAGTTCAAATCTTACCGCTGCCATGTGCGTACAAATCCCTTAGAAAAGCCCCACCCTTCGGGGCAGCCGGGTGGCGCAGGGAGCAGAGCGCCCGCCCTGAAGTCAGGAGGTCCGTAATCTCACCCGGACTCAGCACGCCGTGTGACCCTGGGCGCACAACCCAACCTGAGCAAAAAAAAGTATTCTTTAATCTGGAAAATGAGATTGGAAGGAATAAACTCCCTCAAAGTGTAACCCAGCTGTAAAGCTGTCAATTAATACTTGTTCAAGGAAACCTTTCCTTAAGTGATCCCTGCACACAGTAGGTGCTCAATAAATGGCGAGTTATCTTAGTGGGACCTAGATATGGATGCTAAGGTCCCTTCACCTCTCGAATTCTGTGATTCTTGGGTTATTCTCAATGACCTCTGAAGTTTTTTCTGGTTCCAACATTCTGTGTTCAGCTCTACATGGCTCCCTGTTTTGTTTTGTTTGTTTGTTTGTTTTTTTTTGTTTTGATTTTCTGAGGCAGTTGGGGTTAAGTGACTTGCCCAGGCTCACACAGCCAGGCAGTGTTCAGTGTCTGAGGCCGGTGTCTCAGGTCCTTCAGAGCTGGTGCTCTATCCACTAACCTGTTTTTTAATCTCTCGCTCCCTTGCCCACCCTCATGCACACACAAACCCCAAACCCATAGATAACACTCCCATAAACTGTATCTTCCTCTGCTCAGCTGCTGCGGGAGGGAGATGGAGTGTGAGGAACAGAACAGAGGCAAGAGCCTCGGGAGGGCAAACTGTGACTAGTGGAGGAGGGCAAGGGAGCAGAACTTTAAAAGCCAAACAGGATGTTCTAGTTTATCCAGGAAATGCTTGAGGCAGTATTTGAATCCAGATCTTTCTGAACTCAAGGACGGGGAAATTTCTCCTTTGTGTCATACTGCTTCTACTTTGTACCTAGTAGGTACTTATTAAGTGTCTGTTGGCATTTTTTACCTAAACTTTAGATTTTCTCCAGCGTGAAATAGCCCCCACACAAAACAGGTCACCTACTCATTCAATTAATGAGCATTTAAAACGAATTCTTGAAAAAAAAAAAAGTAAAAGAAAAGAAAAAAGTAAATAAAGAGGTTTTTGTTGCACTCCTATTGCCTCACAAAAAAATTAAAAAACAAAATGGATCTATTCCATAGTAGGAGTTATGTCAGATTCTGGGGCTACAAGTCCCTGCCTTCAAAAGAGCTTACATTCTTCTCCAGAGGATACAACATGAACCCATGGGCACAAAATCTATGCAAAAAAAATAAATAAATAAAGTAACATAGGAAGGTGGCAGGGGGAGAGAGTACCAGCCACTGGGCAAGTCAGGAAAGTCTTCCTAAGCCTTAGTCACTTAGTAGCTAAGTGGCACTTAGTCAACTAACATGCACTAACCACGTGGCAGACTTTGAACTAAATACCATCATTGCCGGGATGCAAAGAAAGACAAGAACCGGGTCTCTACTTTCAGGAGCTCGTATACTGAAGACAATACGTAAATTATCAGGCCTTCACACTCAGGGCTATAACAATAACGGATCCACCTCCTTCTAAAAGCTGGAGGTGGATCCTAGTTATAACCCCGAGTTTGAATCCTGACTTTCCCACGTGGCAGCTATTTCATTTTGGGCAACTCGAGTGATCCGTGGGCCTCAGGTTCCAAAATGGGAATAATCTTACCTTGTAGGGAGGTTGTAAGATATAAATGTAATAAATTATGTAAAGTTTTATATAATAACAAAAGAAGCCGGAGGTGAAAAAGGTGAGCACTCCAACTCTGAGGGAGGAGGGAGCGGAACAGCTCATACAAAGGCAAGGAGGTGAGAGAACTTCTGTATGAAAACAGCAAGTATGTGTAACCAGCCTGGAAAAGTTAGTGTGGTCGTGCGTTCGGTTATTTCAGCCTTTTCTGCCTCTTTATAACCCCATTTGAGGGTTTTCTCGGCAAAGATACTGGCCATTTCCTCCTCCATTTTACAGATGAGGAAACAGACACACGGGATGAATCACACAGATAGAAAGTGTCTTCTGTGTCTTCCATATTCCAGGCCCAGCACTGTTCACTGCATCACCTAGATGCCCTTTGATAGCCCTAGACAGTTTTAAATTTAATGATTTTTTTTTTTTTTAGTGAAAAAATCTTGCTGGGCTGGACTCATTTATCCAGGCAGGAGCATAGTTTGGAAATCCAGCTGAGAATCATCCCTCTGGACCGAGACTGGTCCCAGGCTCAGGGTAACTCAGCTCTACTGAGGGGGAGGAAAAGCAAAAGCCGGGCCTGGCCCGTCCCTGGCTGGGCTCTTCCATGTGGCCCCGTTTCTGGGCCTTTCTCCCGACCAACCTGCTCCTGAGTGGCTGGGAGTGGGGGGGAAAGGAGGATGGGGGGACGTTATATTGTTTTAATCTTCCTCTTCCCCATGATTGCTTTTCAGCGACCCCAGGGCCCACTGGGGAAGGCAGATTTCCCCTCTAGATTGCTTTCTATGTTTCTGGGCTGGGAGACAGGCCGGGGCCTGGCCCATCTCAGCACTGCATTAATCCAATTGCAAATGAGATTTCATAACCTCAAATGAGATTAGTTCCTGAGGCTTTCCAGGCTCTAGGGAGGGGCCAGACAGACAGACAGACAGATAGCAGCAGGCACTCAGCCAGCAAGGAGACATGGGAGATACCAGAGCAGGGGAAGCTGGAGGAGAGGAGAATTTAGATTGGAGAATCGGGGACGGGGAGTGTCAACTGAGAAGGGAAAATCCAGCTTGAATCAGCTGTCCTTGGTAACCGAAGCCTCTTCCCTTCCTCTCTCCCTCCCCACAAGGTAATCTAACCCCTCTCTCCTCCCCTCACCCCATTCCTCTTTGACTCCCTCCTCCCGAAGGGTCTCAAGTTGGAAGAGACTTTAGGAGGCCGTGTGGTCTAAAACCTTCCCTTTGTAGAGGAAATAACACAGGCCCACTCTTCCCTCCGTGCTATTTCTCTCCATGCAATCTCACCATCACCTAAGGATTCAGTTACCTCTGCTGCTTCTCCAGTCTCTCTGCCCATCCTAATCTCTGGTCCGAGGCTCCAACTGGATGTCCAGGAGCATCTTAAGTTCAGCTTGTGCAAAGCTGAATGCATTATTTCCCCCCAACCCTCTCCCCTTCCTTTCCTATTACTCATAGGAAGTACTAATAAGTAAGAACAATAATAAAGGAATTAATAATTACTAATAGCTTTCCTATTACTATTGGGGTTTTCAGTCACCGGGGCTCACACTGGGGGCGTCATTTTTTATTTTTCCCTATCTCACCTTCCCCTATTCAGTCTGCCACCAAGGCCGGGGTCCACCATCATTAACAGCTCTCATCCACTTCCCCTTCTCTGTCTCCACCACCACCATATTGTAGGACCTGCCACTCATACCTGGCCTATTGCACTCGTTTTCTGGTGAGTCTGCCAGCCTCAAGCCCTCTCCCCCATCCAGTCTATTCTCTACTAACCTGTCCAAGTGATTGTCTTACAGTGTCAGTCTGCCCATGTCACCCCTCTACTCCATAAATCCCACTGATCCCCTTTCACCTCCAGGATCAGATACAAAATCCTCAGTTTGGGGTTCAAACCCCTGCACACAAACTCTTTTCTTGTCTTCTTACATTCTCCACATACTCGCTGATCTAATGACACTGATCCCTTTGCTCTGAAAAAATTCTCCATTTCTCAGCTCCAGAGTTTTTCGCTGAATCTCTGTATGTCTACAATGTTCTCCCTTTTATCTCCACCTTCTGGATCCTTTTAAGGCCCAAAGAGAATGCTACCTCCTGCAGGAAGCCTTTCCTGATACCTCCTTCATTTTCTGTTTTTCTCCTTTAGTTTTTTTTTTTAATTTTAAATTTGTAGAACAAAACAGATTTCCATAATACAATATAGTAATAAAAAAGATGATTACCCATGAAACTACTGATCTATAATGTATAATTTGCTATTTCTTTTAAATATATAATAGTTATCACATAAGTTCCTTGTTTTATTCTTCTCTCCTTCCCCCCACCTTAGAGTTGGCTACTATTAGACACAAATAAGCATATATATATGTATGTACACATATAAATGTTTGTGTGTATACTTATAGAGATGTATTATCATTAGACACAAATAAGTATATATAGACATACATATATGTATATACACACATATAAATATGTTTGTGTGTATACATATAGAGATGTACTACCCTTAGACATAAATAAGTATATATATATACATACATACACATATATATAAATATATTTCTCTGTATGTATATATATAGAGAGAGAGAGAGAGAGAGATGGCTACCATTAGAGACCAATAAGCATATATATGCACAAACATATAAATATATTTATGTATACATACATACATATACTTACATATTTATATATACATATATATTGCTAGTATTGTATACAGTGTTCTACCATTTCTGTTCATTTCATTCTTCATTATTTCATGCATTTCCAATTTTTTCTAAAATCACTGAATTAATCACTTTTTATAGCATAGTAATATAGTTAATTCTTGGCCAAGACATTGGAGCAGTTTGCCATTTCTTTCTCCAACTCATTTCACAGATGAGGAAACTGAGGCAAACAGGGTTAAGTGACTTGTCTAAGGTCACACAGTTAGTGTTTGGGGCTGGATTTGAACGAACCTCTTCTTGTCTCCAAGCCTGTACTCTATCCACTGGGCCACTTAGCTTTGCCTCTTAGAGGGAAGTTATTGTTTTTTGTTTTTGTTTGAATCCCCAGCACTTAGCAGAGCCCTTGGTATATAATAGTTGCTTAATAAATGTTTATTCATCCGCCTATTATGTAGCAAAGTCAGAATTTGAACCAAGCATTATGTGTTCTTATAAATCATGGATACCTCCTAACAAAGGTAGTAATGCCGGAATTAAAAACTAAAAAAAAAAAAATATCCTTGTCCTGGCAAAATGGAAAGAAATTTGAATTCAATCACCAGAAGATATGGATTCAAATCCTGTCTACGCTTGCCATTTGTGTGGTCTTAGGCAAGTCACTTAGGCAAGTCTGTTTCTTCTTCTGTAAAATAGAGTTTGATTAAATAGGTCTTACATTCCTTTTCAGGACAGCAAAGTGATAAAGTGGATAGAGCTCTGGGTTTCCTTGACAAAGACACTGGAGGGAGTTGCCAGTTCCTTCTCTAGCTCATTTTACAGTAAGGAAACAAGCACATAGGGTCACCCAGCTAAGATTTGAATTCAGGTGTTCAAAGTCCTGAATTTTGAATTCATACACACAAACACACAAGTATATTTGTGTGTGTATACATATAGAGATGTACTACCAGTGTCTTTGTCAAGGGAATCCCATATGGAGACATGATAGAAACAAGTGAACAACAATAACAGGTGTGGAAAAGAATCTCCTTCCCACGATAGGGCAAATCTTTCTATGATTCTTGGATTTGGGTCCAAAAGATTGGGTTTGAATTTGTTTGGCCACTTGCTTCATGATCCCGGTCAAGAAAGCTCAGCCCTTTGTGTCCCCATCCTAACTCTGAACCTGTGACCCTACACTTTATGTTTGGTTGTGTGACTGAAGGAAAATCAACACAGGAATTTAGTTGGAAAATCTGAATTTTATCTTCCATGAAACTTTGGAGAATTTTTCAAATCTCTTGGATGGAAGACTAGCTCCAATAGGGCTTCGGTATCCGGCTGGCTACAGGGAAGGGGCAGGGAGCCACAGCACAATTTAAGGGAGCCCAGGGAAGCATTGACTTAGAAAAGCTTGTGGGGAATTCAGAGCCTCTTCATTCTCATTACCCCACCAGCTGCAATTTCAAGGGGTCTCTGGAGGGAGATAAAGCTGCTTCCCATTGCCCCGCCCATCCATCACTCCTTGGGAAGGGCTCTCAGGCTCAGAGAAACCCATCATTCTCTTCCTCAACAAGATTCCTTGCACTAGCTTGGGCAGCCCAGGACCCCTCCTCAGCCCTGACCCTCCAGGCTGAATGAACCCGGGATGAAGAAGGGAGCGGGAATTAAGATTCTCGTATTCAATGGTAGAAAATGTTTCTTCATCTGTAAATGGGAATTACAACAATCAATATTATTCACAGGGACATTATAAGGCTGAACTGAGACTATAGGATACTGAAGAGACATTAGGGGTCACCTAGTCCAATCCCCTGGTTTTACAAAGGAGAAAATGAAGACTCAGAGAGGCGAAAAGCTATTTTACAATATACAAGTCAAAACTAGCCTAGCTGAGCCAGCATTAGAACTTGGGTTTTTTTTACTACAAAGGTAATATAGGTAAAGCAGTCCAGAAATTTTAAGGCCCAATAATTGATATTTATAGTTTCTTTTCCCTCCACATTTATTTTAATTTATGGAATAAAGCAAGCATTTCATAACATAGTATAACAAAAAAATGATTGTATATGAAACTACAAATCTACTATGTACAACTTCCTATTCCTTTCAAATATATAATAAAGCTATCATGTAAATTTTTCTTTTTTCCTTTCCTCCCCCCTAGAGATGGTTATCATTAGATACAAATATATATATATATATATGTATATATATATATATATATATATACATATACGATTATTCTATAGCTTCCTTTTGTTGCTCTGTCATTTTTCAGTCATGGCTGCCTCTTTGTGACCCTATTTGAAGTTTTCTTGGCAGAGATACTGGAGTGGTTTGCCATTTCTTTCTCCGGCTAATTTTACAGATGAGGAAACTGAGGCAGACAGGGTGAAGTGACTTGCTCAAGGTCACATAGCTAGTAAGTGTCTGAAGATAGATTTGAACTCAATGAATAGAGTGCTGGGCCTGGAGTTCAGAAGATTCATCTTCCTGAATTACTACGCCTTTGAAAGCTTTATTTTTCAATATTGTTATTGTATAAATTATTCTCTTGGTTATACTCACTTCATTTTATGTCAGTCCATAAAAGCCTTCCCAGATTTTTTCTGAAATCACCCCCTTCCTTTCTTTCAGCACAGTAGTATTAGTATTAGTAGTATAGCATTCATATTCCATAGTTTGCACAGCCGTTCCAAAACTGATGAGGATCCGTTCCACTTCTAATTCTTTGTTGTCACAAAAAGGGTTTTTTTGTGCCTGATTCTTTTTCTTCTTTCTTTAATATCTTTGGGGTATAGCCCATGTAGCAGTATTGCCGAATCAAAGGATATTACAGTGTGGGATATTACAGTATGGTGAAATTTGGACCCATAACTAACAGTGCTTAACAGATACTTTTTAACTAACTGATCAATGGAACAATTATCAAAGTGAGGAGAATTTAAATCAAGTGGTGGAGTAATGGCCAATAAGTACAGAAAAAGGTGAGATCACAACAGCTGAGGGGTGAGAGCTGCTCTCCCAGAGAAGTTAGGATGTGAATATGATCTCACAGGATAAGTAGGATTCCAAGCAGATGAAGGTGTCTCCTAGAACATGGGAACAAGCAAAGGATCCAAGAGGAATCATGGAGGAAGTGACAAGACTTTTCAGGCGAAAACTGAACATCTGTGTTGGGGAGTAGCTATGGTTGAATCTGTTTTACAATCAATAAAATGGGAAGAATGACATCTAGCTATTTTTAGTTATATTATCGGCATCAAAAGATAAAATTAAGGGAGAATGGGACCTTAAGAGACCATTAAACTAATTTATCTGATGAAGTCCAATAAAAGGAAGTGACTGATAGATCACATAACAAACAATCAAGTCAATACTTGAATTCAATTCTTTACATCTAGGCTAAGGCTCTGGCCATTTTATGATACTCCAGGTCTTTAAAATAAACTCATGGTTGGGAAATGATGGGAGGGGTGGAAAGGAATTGTTAAAATAAAAGCTCTCCCCTGCATTTATGTTGTCCAGGTAACTCAGCCCAATTCGTCTACCCAATATGAGGTCTCATTGTCCCTCTAGAAATGGAAGACGTAGGAGTAGTGAAAAGCTGGCAGAGTTGATTAGTTCAAAAAGCACCAGCTGCTAGTGTTCTTTATCAACTACCTTCTGATCCCTGTGGTTTTTATTTTATTTTTGTTTTAAAATTCTTTTATTTTATTTTCAGTTCCAAATGCTCTTTTTCTCCCTGCCCCTTCCCAAGCCATTGAACATGAGGCTGAAGCATAGGCTATTATTCATAATCTTTGAGTTTTAACTTTAAAGAAAGCAAATATTATATAGTTATTATCAACCCTTAACAACTTGGCCTGAATTAGTGTATCAGATTAAGTAAAAGTAAAACCTAGGTCCTGTATCCTTAGAACACAATCTGAAAAGGTTTTGTAGAACAATGGAGTAAGGGAGGTGAGGGGGAATGGGGAGAGAAGAAAGAGGAAAAGTCTTAGGGTCCAGGTTACTTAGGAGATACAGGCCTAGGCGGGACCTTGAGTTGAAGAGTAAGAACAGCAAATACTGGGTCCATGAGGATCACGGGCTAAAAGGATGGAGTGGAAAGTTGAAAGCAAACCACCCATTTAATGGCTCCTAGTAGGGCAAATCTTATTCCCATAGATGTTTTGAACTAGGGGTCCCCTGCTGAAAAATTCCTCTCTGCTTATGTACTAAGCAGAGGAGGAAGGAGGGGAAAGGGAAAAGGACAAAGTGGGACTGGAAAAAACACAGGATAATGCTAAGCAGAAGGCAGATCCTTGTCTACTTGATTAATGGCATCAATCTGGTCCCCCTCAGACTGTGAAAGCCATACAGAAATCCCTGCTGGTGGGAACAGCTCTCCTGTAGATAAGCCGCTGGACCTTTGACTTTCCTAATGAGCCAGCCCTATGACCCCGAGGAAGAGAAGGTGTGAGCAGAATTGGCCTTTGGAAGCCTGCCATTCTTCCCTGAGTGGTCTGCAGGTAGCCTCTGGATGGGTAAGAGAAGCATCAGAGGTCTCATCCTTCCAAGGAAGCAGTAACAATTCCCCCAGAGTCAACTTTCATAGACAGAATCAGCAAGACTTGGCAATAGCTCAGATATAGGAGAGGGGGCCTGGGAATGAATGACACTGAGGAGTCCAAAATCACTCCGAGATTGGTGTCGACTTCAACTTATTGGAAGAATCGTAATACTATTTCAGAAGAACATGGGAACTCAAGAAAAAAGGAGTAAGCGGTGTGTGTGTGTGTGATGAATTTTATTTTGTACTTGTAGAGTTTGAAGTGTCTATGGGACATTTAGGGAGAGATGTCCAGCAAGCACTTGGAGACACAGTATTAGAACTTCTAAAGTCCTTCATAACCCATCCCATCCTACCTTTCCAGACTTCTTACTCCTTATTCCCTTATCTCCCTCAGCCCCATTCTTTCATGTCCTCTGGAATCCACTGACACTGACCTGGATATTATCCTCCCATACCTGGGATACTCAGCCTGAATCTCTGCTTTCTCATTTTCCTGGAGTCCTTTAATTCTCTGCTCCAATCCTACATTCCACAGGAATCCTTTCCCATTTTCCTTAATCTTGATGTCTGCTTCAGAAACTAGCTGGGTGACTTAGGCAAGTCATTTAACCATTTAACTATTCAACCTCAGTTTCCTCATCTATGAAATAATCTAGAGAAAGAAATGTCAAAGCACTCCAGTCTCTTTGCCAAGAAAATCCCAAATGGTTGGATATGATGGAAATGATTGAACTCACACATTTCCCTCAGAGGTTACCCCCAGTCTGTATCTTGTTTGTACCTATTAGCTCATTGTCTCCATTAAGCTGTGAGCTACTTGAAAATAGTCATTTTTTAGCCTTTCTTTGTATCTTCAGATATACCCTAAGTACTGTAGGCACCTAATAAATATTAATTGGATAACTGAAATGCAAATAAATGATGAGAGCTCACTATGTAAGCATTTACAAACGTCTCACCTAACCCTCACAACCACCCCAGGAGATGGGTGCTATTATCACCCCCTTTTTACAGATGAGGAAACTAAAACAGACAGAGGTGAAGTGCCTTGCCTAGTTTCACACAATTAGGAAGTGTGTGAGGCAGTATTTGAACTTTCCAACACTTAATGCCCTGTCCACTAAGCTATTAGCTAATGGTTAGTCCGTGGAGTGGGAGGCAAGGCTAAGAAAGTCACCAATGGAGAACAGAGAAAGGAGAAAAAGCCCTGATGTTTCCCTATGGATGATGATCCTGTGAGAAAGATTGAGGGACTGGCAGAGAGCAGACTCAGGGAGACTCAGGGAGGAGAGAGGAACCCAAGAGCGACAAATGCTTTAGAGAGGTAAAAAAAAAATCAAAATGAGTCAGACATGTTCATTGGTTTTGTTTCCCCAACCCCAAAGTAAGTCTCCTTATTCCTTCTCCACCATCTCTGACAAGTGGTCACCCAATAGCTCCTTAAAGAGGTTTCATAACAGGGAACTCACTACTTCCTAGAGAGAGGTCTGTTCTTCTTTCAGTTCTTCTTTCTATTTAGCCGACTCTGCTCCTCTGCTCATCTCCCTAACCCTCATCTCCCCCGGTTTCTACCCAATACTTCTAATTCTTCCCTACAGGGCCAAACAGAGCAACTCCGATTCTTCTCTTGCATCATGGCCAAGATGCCTCCAAGAAAAGAAGGGGGCTAGCATGGAGGACCCCTGGGTTCTTATTTCGGATATTAACAACCTACAAGTCTATGAATGATGGCTTCCTGTGCTCTCATTTACCTATGACATCACATAGCATCCCCATGGCAACAGAACTTGCCCCTAACCCCTCAGGAGAAGAGAAAGTAAGTTCCCCAGGTCTCCGTGAGAGCAGGGAGACGGTGTCATCCCCTCGTCCTTCATGGGGGGGTGTGATGACTAAGGATGCTTGGCTGTTGACCCTGCCACACCCTCCTCATTGACTGCCATGTCTGTGGCCCTCGATGGCATTGCCAGACCTGGAATGCCCCTTCACTGAGGAAGACACCCAGCCACAGTTCTGCCCCGTCCACTCCCGATCACCAGAGGCCAGTGGATCGCACAGCCTCTAACTGTTACTCTGACCCATCTGCCCAGGGGATGTCCGTGTCGCTGTTCCACAGACTTGGAGACATCTGTGCCAGCCCCCAGGTGGAGCGGAACTGATTCTAGTTGACTCAGCAGTGCCAGACACTAGCACCCACAATTATTCATTGAGAAAGAATCGAAGAAGAAAGCTCCTCTGAAAAAGAATGGGATGGAACAAGAGAAGGGTAAGCTATTATTATTCCCTAGCTCTGTGAGGGTTAGTTTTTCACTTCTCCTCAGTTTTCTTATGTGTGAAATGAAAGCGATAATAGATAACTGTACTGAGTCCTTCTGTGCTTAATATCCTACCAACCTAAAGCATGCTAAATACAACATGGTGATCTAGCCTTCAGGTCGCAAAATCATAGGGCTAGCAAAGTATCTAAAGAATTCCTTCAACTCCCCTTTCTAGCCCAGGATTCAAGAACTCAGGCAAATAAATGTAAGTCTTTACTCATCACTTACCGTGTGCCAGTCATGATGTGAAATGTTGGAGATACACGTGAGCAAAAAGTAAAACCATCCTTGTTCTCAAAAAGCGTACATTCTTCTTTAATTTTAATTTTCAGTTCCAAAGTTTCTCTCTCTCTTCACTTCTCTCCCACCTATTGAGAAGGCAAGAAATATAAAACTCATTATATGTATAAAGTCATGCAAAACATTTCCATGTTAGACACATTGCAAAAAAAAAAAATAAGAAAAATAAAGGGAAAAATATGCTTCAACTCAAACTCTGAAACCATCATTTCTCTACGTGGAGGTAGAGAGCATTTTTTCCACAATGAGTCATTTGAAATTGTCGTGGATCATTTTATTGATCGGAGTAGCTAAGCCTTTCATAGTAGATTATTGTTGCAATACTGCTGTTACATGTGCAACGTTCTTCTAGATCTGCTCACTTCATTTTGCACCGGTTCGTGCAAAGTCTTCTCAGATTTTTCTGAAACCATTTCCTTCATCATTTCTTATAGCACAATAATATTTCTTCACAATCATATACACGATTTGTTCAGCCATTGCCCAATTGATTTGCATACCCTCAGCTTCCAGTTCTTTGCCACCACAAAAAGAAGTGCTATAAATATTTTTGTAAATGTCTATCCTTTCCCTTTTTTCTTTGATCTCTTTGGGATACAGACCTGGTAGGTAATTCAAAGAGTTTTATAGATCTTTGGGCATAATTCCAAATTGTGTTCCAGAATGGTTGAGCCAGTTCACAACTCTACCAACAGTGCATTAGTGTCTCTATTTTTACATCTCCTTTTCAGCATCTGTCATTTTCCTGTACTGTCAGTATTAGCCAATATGATAGATGTGAGATGGTACCTCAGAGTTTTAAAATCTGCATTTCTCTTATTATTAGTTATTTAAAGCATTTTTTTCATAGGATGATAGATGGCTTTGACTTTTTTCTTCTGAAAATTGCCTATTCATATTCTTTGACTAGTTATCAATTGGAGAATGGTCTCTTTTTTATATAAATTTGGTTCAGTTCTCTATGTATTTAAGGAATGAGTCCTTTAAAGGGGAGGATTCTGGGAAGATAGTGAATACAGCAGTAAGTTTCAAGCTCTCCAGATTTCCCACAACAGAACAAATTTGTGCCTCAGGTTGAACATAGATGGGTGAAAAATCAAGAAGATTAAGTTTAGAACAGGGGTCCTCCTGGTGCAATATGATAAGATCCAAAGAAAGACCCCAGGCTGGGGATTAAGCCTTGTAAAATGCAAACACTCCTCCTAGATTAGCTCAGCACAAACACCCAGTGGGAACTCCTAGGGTGAGCTGGGGAACCTCAGCAGGAACCACAGGAACTTTCGCCTCCTGGACTGCGTCAGAGTCAGAGTCCTGTCAGACTGAGGGAACCTCGGCTGATTAGGAACGTCAGACCCAGCTATGCTGCTGAGAGGTGGCCTTGGGGGAATAGGAACCAACACATCAGGAGGGCAGAAACAAGGGGATTGCTGCTGGCTGTGGGCACTTGCTGGAAGGGGACTCTTGGTTTGGGAAGGCACCATTCCCCTAACCCCAGATTAGTAATGCTTACACTAATAATTCTCATAAAAAAATGAACAGGCAAAGACTCCAAACATAGAAAATTACTATGGGAACAGGATTAATCTTTAGAGGAGGACACTGAAGTAAAAAAAAAAAAAAAAAAAAAGCCTTCTCCACCCCAAAGAAATGGCACCCTGCCCAGAAAGAATTTATAAAAGAGCTCAAAAAAGGGTTTAAAAATCAAATAAGAAACATTGTGGCAAAACTAAAATAAATAAAAACCATTCCAGAAAAATAAGAAGATTATGGGAAAAAGTTATCTAACTAGAAAAGGAGATAAAGAGTTTAAAGATGAAAATAACTCTTTGAAAACTGGAATTTGGGAAAGGGAAGTGGAAGTCAGTGAAGCTTATGAGACACCAAGAAATAACAATATAGAATATAAAGAATGAAAAATAGAACAAAATATGAAACAAGAAAAATAGTAACTAGAGAATAGATCAAGAAGAGAAAACAGAAGAATAATTGGACTACTTTAGAACTGTGATCAAAAAAAGAATCTTGACTTAATAATTCAAGAAAATTGCCCGGGGGTGATAGAACATGAAGGAAAAGTAGAAAAAGAAAAAAATCCACCAATCACCACTTCTAACAGATCCTTTGTGGAGACTACATAAGAATATTATTACCAAATTTCAAAAACCCTAAATCAGAGAGAAAATTCTGCAAGCAACAAGAAAAAAAACCAATTCAAATATACTGGAGCTACAATTAAACTTGTACAGGAGTTATCAGCAGCTGCAATAAAAGACCGCAGGTCCTGGAATCATAATATATTGGCAACCAAAAGAACTAAGCCTATGGTCAAAAATATCATATCCAGCAAAAGTATGCATAATGTTGAATGAAAAAAAAATGGACATTCAACAAACTTACAGATTGTTAGGACTTTCACCCA
The DNA here is from genome assembly GCF_902635505.1 of Sarcophilus harrisii. Taxonomy (NCBI): domain Eukaryota; kingdom Metazoa; phylum Chordata; class Mammalia; order Dasyuromorphia; family Dasyuridae; genus Sarcophilus; species Sarcophilus harrisii. The sequence goes on along the minus strand of NC_045427.1, from coordinate 618,022,956 downwards.
AATCTGAACTCAACATACAAGAGCCAATATCCAAGATTAATTTTAAGGAATTTAGCATGCACAAATTGTTTATGTTTCTTTATATGGAAATGTATACCATATGTTTAAGACTGACATCGGTAATTGGGTAGCTCAAAAGAAAAATGTATACAAATGAGATGCAGAGGAAGAATAGACACAGAGGCATTCGAGGAGGGAAAATCTACAACCTGAAATCCTAGAATGGATTAAATAAATAAAATTACATCTCTACCTTGAAGGGTATAGTACCTTTAAAATCTAGAAAGAAGTAAGTGGGAAGGGAAGGGTGGAGGGAGAAGAAAAGGGTAGGGGAAGAAGAGACAAGGGAGGGATCCATGAGAGGGGAGAGTTTAATTCAGAGGTCCTCAGACTTTTAAAATAGGGGACCAGTTCACTGTCCCTCAGACTGTTGGAGGGCCGGACTACAGTAAAAACAAAAATTTTGTTTTGTGGGCCTTTAAATAAAGAAACTTCATATCCCTGGGGGAGGGGGATAAACGTCCTCAGCTGATGTAAAGGACCCCTGTAAAATGGCAAGACAAGTTAAGGAGCAGAATTAAAGTAGAAGAGTTAGCAAGGATAGGAAAGAAGAGATATACAGAAACTCTACAACAAGGATCAAGAGTCAAGTTTATTAGGGAAAAAAAAAGTATGATTAGTAATCATTGATCTCAGACAAAGTCAAACAAAGATTCAACAAAGAGAGGAATATACATGTTTTTCCACCAATACTAATACTGTTTTCTATGTGTTTTCATGTGGGTAAATGCATGTGTGTGTGTGTGTCTGAGTATATGTAGCTATGGATGCATGTTGCTCTATGTGTGTATGTATGTGGATATATGTATATGTGTGTGAGTCTATGTGTGGATATGAGAGTGTGCGTGTATATATATATATATATATATGCATGTGTATGTATATATCTATTAAATATATCTTAACTATAGCCTGCTTGGAGGAGCTAGGGGGGAATTAAAGAAGAAAAAAAGAATAAAGTAAAAAATGCATAGCAAAGAAAAGATGGACACTCATGAATATGATTTCTTCTACTTTATATATCCTTTCTTGAACTGGAAATTTATGTTACGTATTTTGAATCCTCCCTGATGTGCTGCTGGGAACATGACAATATTCTGTTTAGTTTTGTTTTTCTTTTCTTTCTTTTTTAAATGTTTTTTAAATAAACAAAAAAATAAAAAGAAAGACATGAGGCTTTTATCAGAGAAACTTGCTGAAACAAAATTTCCCCCAATTGTTTTATTTATTTATTTATTTTTTTGCTTTCAAAGGATACCTTGGTTTTGTTTCTGTAAAACCTTTTAAATTTAGTTTAATAAAAATTATCCATTTTACCGCTTGTGATGCTCTTTAACGCTTTTTTGGTCATGAAATTTTTTCTATGTTCCCCTTATTTGCTTATGATATCAACCTTTATGTCTAAATCATGTCCCCATTTTGACCTTATCTTTGTATATAGTGTGAGATATTGGTCTATGCCTAGGTTCTGCTATTCTGTTTTTCAGGTTTCCCACATATTTTGTCAAATAGTGAGTTCTTGTTCTAAAATCTGGGATTTTTGTGTATATCAGACAGTAGATTATATTGGTCTTTTACTTTTGTATATTGAATACCCAATTTACTCCATTGATCAACCATTCTATTTTTTTTTTATCAGTCTCCAATTATTTCAATGACCACCACTTTGTAATATACTTTAAGATCTAGAACTGGTAGGTCACCTTCCTTCATTTTTTCATTGATTCCCTTGATGTTCTTGATCTTTTGTGTCTCACAAAATTTGTTATTCTTGTTATTTTCTTATTTTTTTTTAGCTCTGTAAAATAATTATTTGGTAGCTTGATTGGCATTGTATTGTACAAGTAAATTAATTTAGGTAATACTATCATATTATTATATTTGCTAAGCCTACCCACATAAGCAATTCACATTTCTTCAATTTTTAAAAAATCTGTCTTTATTTGTATGAAGAATATTCTGTAATTAATGTTCATATAAGTTGTTGTGTATGTTTTAGCAGGTAGAGACCCAAGTATTTTGTACCATCTACATTTAATTTTAAATGGAATTTTTCTTTTTATCTCTTTCTTCTGGGTTCTGTTGATGATATAAAAAAGTTGATAATTTATGTGTTTATTTTTATATCTTGCATCTTTGCATGTTATTTCAACTAGTTTTTAAAACTGATTCTCTAGGATTCTCTAAGTATACTATCATATCACCTGCAAAAAAAGTGACAATTTTGTTTCTTCATTGTCTATTCTTATTCTTCAATTTCTTTTGGAGGGGAAGGCAAGCGAAAGGGTCTTCTTGCTATAGCTAGTATATCTAGTACAATATTGAATAATATGATCATAATGGACATCCTTACTTCATCCTTGATCTTATTGAAAAGGCTTCTAGTTTATCCTCATTACAGAGAGTGATTGCAATTGGTTTTAGATAAGTAACCAGGGTTTGTGGGATGTTCAAGGAAAACTGAAATTTCTAGGGTGAGAATTTGCTGAGCCTTTTTCGGGACTACTCATTCATTTTTGATGTCTCCCTGATTCATCCAATTCTTACCTCCAAGAATCTGTACAATGCATGGTGGCTACGTCCCAGTAAATCACCTCAGCAGTATGCTGTACCAAATTGAAGGTAACCAACAGGACTAAATTCATTAGTGAGTCAGCAGTGAATAGGTGAGTATCTGTCCTAAGCATGTGAAGACTTTCCTTAGAAAAAAGGACAGATGAAAACAATTTGTTCTATAGCAAAAAAAAAAAAATAATTACTAAAACAGGTGCTTGGAGTGCTTAGAGCTTGGTCAGACATCAAAGACATCAAGGTCATATACTGCATCCCAAACATCATCAGGCATCTTGATTTTCATCTTGCCACCGGACTTTAATGATCCTGAAAGAGAAAATGCAACTTGTGCAACCCTGCCTCACTTAAATTCAATTTGCACACTAGTCAAGACATTATTCCATGATGTCACTGATTCTCTTTGGAAATGGACAAACAACAGTAGTTATATAGTAGTAATCATTGTAAAAAAAATTCTATTTATTTGTATGTTTTCTAGGGTTTTTAATAAGAATGGATGTTGTATTAAATCAAAAGCTTTTCTTGCATCTGTTGACATAAGATTTTTGTTATTAATGATATGGTGATTTATGCTTTTAATTTTCTCGATATTGAGTTGGTCTGGGAGCTGATATTCTAATGGAAGAAGACAACACACAAAAAGGAGCTGAAAAGCTGGGTTGTGTGGGGAGAAAAGGTACTGATACAGGAATCTGGGAGAGGCAGGAACAAAGCCAAGAGAGAAATAATGAATGGCTTGGGTACCTTCCCCAAATGGAGATTCTTAGAGGAACTCAAGAGAAGAAGGGGGTTTTAAGGCTAAAAGAGTGTTGGGATGAGAAGGCAATTGAGACCGGGCAAAGTCCAGAAAATCACAAGCAGAGCCAGGAGAGGAGCCCGTGAGAAGAAAATCTACTCAATAATGCTGGCTTTAGAATTAAGATCTGGGTCAAATTGGACCTTTACTACTATTGTGTGACATGAGCAAAAGAGAGGTTGGATTAAATGCTCTCTCAGGTCCCTAAATTTAAAATGCTATCATCCTATGCCCTTTCACGTACAAGGAGAGAGGGAGCCTGATACAGGAGATAGAAAGCAGCTCTCAGATTTATAAGGACCTGGTCTGAGTTCATCCTCTGTCATCCTTCTAAGTGACCTCCTAAACAAGTTGTTTAAGCTTTTGGTGTTCCTAACACTCTCAGTTACAGGGAAGGTATCATTTTACATCTAAAAAGAAAATTTTGGGGGCAGCTAAGTGGTGCAGTGGATAGAACACCAGCCCTGAAGTCAGGAGGACCTGAGTTCAAATCTGATCTCAGACACTTAATATGTCCTAGCTGTGTGACCCTGGGCAAGTCACTTAACCCCAATTGTTTCAGTAAAAATAATAATAATAATAAGAGAATTTTTTTTTACTATAAACTTCTTACACTGATAACATTGAAGGTCATATTTAAAGAAAAAAAATGTGCAAGACCCTACAGCTGAACTTGTATGAAAGGAGACACGAAGGTGGAAGAAATAATTCCAAAATGGAATAGTACTTACCCTTCAAGAGCTTACTGTCTACTGGAGGGATATAGCATGAATAAAAAAAATTAGCAGAGTATAATGCTATTTCATAAAGGAGGGGGAGCAACTGGGGAGGGGGAACTAGGGAAGGCTTTCTTTAAGAGATCGGTTGGTTGGTTAGTTGAAACTCAAAGAGGACCAAAATAACATCACTGTGTTAGAGTAGAATTACAGTGTGTCCGACTGTGGCTGTTAAGACCAATACGAGCTCAGGCTGCTCTGTCACAAATCAGCCATATATAGTCCATCTGAACATTTGGGATGGGCCTCTAGCTTTGCCCATCTCCTGTTTCTTCTGAGCTAATTCAGTTCTTCTTTGCTTAAAAAAATAAGCACCTTCTTGATGAGGATAGTCCATGCTGGGTGGTCCTGTGCCAGTGTCTCTCATGTCAAACAATCAATTCATTTGCACATGAGAAAAGTGAGACTTATATCTCAGAATGGGGACTCTAATAATAATTCTGTATTACAGATTTCGCCCTCATTTTCCTTGCTCTCTGATGTTTGGTGATCCTTCTTCCATTTTCCTTTTAACAAAGCTTACCTATCACCTATGTGTCCCAAAAAAATGTTTGTAGCAGCCCTTTTTGTAGTGGCAAGGAACTGGAAGCTGAGTGGCTGCCATTAACTGGGGAATGGCTGAATAAGTTATGGTCTGTGAATGTTACGGAATATTGATGATTTCAGAGAGGCTTGGAGAGAGTTATATGAACTGATGCTGATGAATAGAAACAGGAAAACATTATACACAGCAACAGCAAGATTATATGTTGATCAATTCTGATGGACGTAGCTCTTTTTAACTACGAGGTGATTCCAGCCATTTCCAATGGTCTTGTGATGGAGAGATCCATCTGCACCCAGAGAGAGGACTGTGGGAACTGATCACAACATAGCATTTTCACTCTTTTTGTTGTTGTTTGCTTTCTTTTTGTTTTCTCCCTCTTTTGTTTCTTTCTGATCTGATTTTTCTTGTGCAGCATGATAACTGTGGAAATATGTATAGAAGAATTGCACAGGTTTAACATAAATTGAATTACTTGATGTCTGGGGAAGAGGGTGGAAGGAAGGGAGAAAAAATTTTTTGGAACACAAGATTTTTCAAGGTTGAATGTTTAAAATTATCTATGCATATGTTTTGAAAATAAAAAGCTTTAATAATTTTTTTTAAAATTACCTGTTCTTATATCTTATGTTCCATCTGTGCAGGAATTCATTTGAGGTGTGAGTTATTTCATGAACTATTTTTTCTTCCTAGTTAACATATTCATTTTAATATCAGCCTTTAATTTCTTTGGGGTTTTTTTTGGGGGGGTTGTTTTTGGTTTTTGGCTAAGATCTCTAATGGCTGCATATCAGGTACTGATGGAGGAGATATTTTTTCATAAAGAGGGCTCTTAAATCATATCAGGAAATACATTTTATCTATTTCTTGGGTCAGTTCTGCCAGTGACAAGGGAAGCTTGGTTAATCATTAGACCACAAATCTGCTATTACTGCTTTTAACCATATTTCCCTTTCCTCCAGCCTCAATTATCTTTCTCCACCATTCTTTTTTTCTCTCTAATTTTGGGCTACCTTCTATAGTCTGCCTTTCCAGACTCTTCCAGGATGCTCTGTTCTCTCCTCTCTTATACCTCATATCTTCTGAGGCACCCAGATCAGCCAATCCTTGATCTTGCACTATCCTGTACTGTTCTCCAACTTTGTCACCTGTTAAGTCTTCTCTCTCCAACTAGGTTATGAGGTCCCTTAAGGAAAGAGACCCTGTACTTCTATTCTGTTGAGGCTTCAATGCATGGGAGCCACTGGGTTGAGACTGATTGATGCTAATTGATGGAATTTTGAGCTATGATAGGTGGGAGGAGAGAAAGGAGGGGGAAAGCATTGACCAAGTGCCTTCTCTGTATCAGGCACTGTGCTAAGTAATTAAAACCTTAAATGTAATGTAAAAAATGTAAAAAAAATGTAAAATGTAAAAGTAATTTACAACAATACAAAGTTGTATTTTATATAGCATAATATATAAATATATGATGATAATAGTGACAATAATTTAATCCTCACAACAACTGGAGATGGAAATGCGATTATCATCTCCATTTCACAGTTGAGGAAATTGAGGTAAATGGAGTTTAAATGACTTGCTTCAGGATTACACCCCTGGTAAATATTTAAGGAAAGATTTAAACTTTCCAGGTCTTTCCAACTCTAGATTCAACGTTCTAACCACCACACTAGCGAGATATTATAGAGTCCTAAATTTGGAATCAGAAAAATCTTTGAGTCCTAACTCTGCTATTTGCTAACATGTAATTTTGTAGAAGTTCCTTTATTAGAACTTAATTTCCTCTTTGCAAAATAAGGATGGTAATAGCTTTCACGTAGAGTTTTCCGAGGCTCAGATGATTAGGAGGCGGAATGGTACAAAGCAGATGCAGGGCTGGACTTTGGAGGCAGGAGGTGCTGGGTTTGCATCCCATCTAGCTGTGCCATCTGGGAAAGTTGTAAACAACAGGTAAACTACTGTGTGTGAAGCTTTGTAAACCTTCCAGAATGATACGGATAAAAATAAGTAGCCCCCGAAGGGTTAGCCATCTATTTATCCATCCACACATACGTATCCACACCTGTCTATATGTATTATAGATCCACTTACATTCATGTATTACATGTATGTGCATGTTTATACAATACAGGTGAGTTTATATACATATATACATATATGTACGTACATGTGTGTGTATATATGTGTGTGTAAAGCAGCCCTTTGGTTTCTTAAGTTTTGTCTGTCTATGGGATTACTGCAAATGCTTAGCAGGAAGACAGAATTTCTCCAAGGTAATTATACAGTTAAGGGACATTTTTCTTCTCTTCGCACCTCCAGAAATCTGTTTGTTACACATGCAAACAAGCCAAGCAATTACTCCGGTGTTGATTCATGCCGTGTTCAAATTTCATAATTTCTGGAAGGCTTTTTCACTGGGGGGGAGGAGGGGAGACTCTCACCATGGAGACGCTTAATCAACACTTCCCAAGGTTGCTGAAAATTGCCACGACTCTCTGCTCCGAGCTCGCGGCCCCCGCCCCCCGCCACTTCATGTTGAGGGTCAGCCCCAGGCACTGGAAAGATCCCCTCGATTTAAAGGGGCCCCGTCATCAGGTGGATTGTCAGCTATGAGAGCCAGGCTGCCGACGAGATCCATCTGGGGCTGGGGACTTTTAAAGAGACATTTGCATATCGTTGGCAAAAGTGATGAGGAGCTGATATTAAAACACCCTTTGGGCCTTAGGGAAAGTGGAAATTCAGAGGAACCTGAGCTGTCTTCTCTTTGTGAGCTATTTCTCCTCCTCCCCGGTGCCCACAGAGCTTCAGGGTCTTGTTGTAGGAGACACCCTGTGGCCGGGGTCCCTCTCCCGGAATCCCGCAGTCCCCGCCAGCCCCTCTAAAGGGTTTTGCCATCAAGAGAACGGTTTTCAGGCATAAACCGGCTGTGCAATGGGGGCAGTGATACTGGTACTACCCGCTGAATTGTAGCGAGGAAAGTGCCTTGTAAAATAGAAAGCCCCGCGTGCCCGCGGGGGCAAGTAGGTGACATCGTAGGGCACAGAGCGCCAGAGCTGGAGTCAGGAAGACGCATTTTCCTGAGTTCAGATTGGGTCTCAGCCCCTTACCAGCTGTGCGACTCTGGGGAGTCACGTAACCATTTGCCTCAGTTTCCTCATCTGTAAAATCAGCAACAGCTGTAATATCTTCATAAAGAAATCCCCCAAAAGGGTCCCAAAGAGTTGGACATTACTGAAAATGACAAACCAACAGCAACTGGGGAATACAGCTCCATGTATTTGTGCCTTAACCTTCACTGAACTGTAAGCTCCGTGAGGGGAAGGATTGTGTCTAGTCCGAGACTCATCTCCCCCAGCACTAAACAAAATGTTTTGCTCATTGTAGGGACTTGATTGAAATTTGTTGGACTGAACTGTGTTACACGGTGGTTTGTGGTTCAGTTTTGCCTCCTCTTCCTGAGCCCACTGAGGGTTTTCTCGGCAAAGATCCTGGAGTGGTCGGCCATGTCCTTCTGCAACTCATTTTACAGATGAGGAAACTGAGGCACAAAGGCCGGAGTGACTTGCCCGGGATCACATAGACAGCGAGTGTCTGAGACCGGATTGGAACTCAGAAAAATGAGTCTTCCTGACTTTCAGCCCAGGGCCACCTGGATAGAGGAGGAGATAGAGAGGGAAGAGCAGAGGAGAGAGGGAAGGGAGGAAGAAGGAAAAGTGGGGGGAACAAAAAGGGAGAAAGAGAATGAAAGGGAGAAGGAGAGAGGAGAAAGGGGAAGATTAGGGTTGTTGTGAGGCTCAAATATGTTAACATGGGTAAAAGAGCTTTTGCAAATTTGTAAAAGGGCTACATAAATGGTAGCTATTATCACCTTAAAAGATTATTTCTGTTCTTTGCAAGCTGGTTTTTATTTTAATTTCTTTCCTCCAGAGTTCCTTTTTACAATATCTTAACATTTGTCCCTGAGAAAAAGAAATAAGGAGATGCCCATACCCACAGCATCAATAAAGATATACAAAAAGGGCATTTGAATGGTTCGGGGGTGGGTGAACAGAGGAAGGCAGATAGAGACTGAGACTGTGACAAAAATAATCAGTCAATAAGTATTTATTAAGCTCTTACCAGCCATGTACCAACTACTATGTTCAAATCTGGAAATATAAATAGAAAAACAAAAACTTCAAGGAGTACACTCCAAAAAGGGAAAAACAAATGCATGTATGAACAGTTACAAAATCAATATGAACAAATAACTAGAAGGTCATTGGGGAGAAAGAAGAGTATTAGCTCTTGGGAGAATTGGAAAGCTTTCTGTAAAAGGTGATAAGTTAACTTCATCTTGAAGGAAGTGAAAGATGCTGTAAGACAGAATGAGGAGAAAGAGCACACCAGAAAAAAAAAAAAGAAAGTCCTAAATAGGATTCTGTCTGAATACTCTTCTCCATCTCCTTCCCTTTCTCCTTCTTGCTGACATTTCAGTTCTGACTCAAACCTAGGTACTATGTACCCCTCGTTAACCTTATTGGTTCCCTTCTGCCTTAGAAGACATTCACATATCTCCTCCCTTACCACTCTGGTAATGTATTTAATTTATAAAATTTAGGGCAAGGGAATCTCGCATTTTACATGTAGTTCTGATCTTTACTTGTATGAATACAACAACTTTTGTTCTTCATCTAGGAAACTAGGAGTTCATATTCTTCTCCTTCTTGGGCTGGCTTTTGTGAATCTAACTGGGATTTGAGAAAATAGTTATTATAATATCAATAATCCATGTGAAAACTTTGAGGATATAGAACTTCAGTTAGATTGGCTACTGCTGACTTGGGAGAAGAAAAAGCTGATTTAAGTCCCAGACTAATTTATTTCTGTGACTTGGGACAGTCAGCTTATATTTCTGAGCCTCAGTTTCTGCTTTTGTAAAACAAGGGGGTTAGATTTAGAAAATCAGATTTCCACATGAAATGATAGGCACAGCATCTTATGCTTTTTGAGACTAAGAGGGATGGAGACTGACAGAAGAAATCCTCACAATACAATTTCAAATTACCCTGATGGAGAAGAATAAAAGGAGCAGGTGTCTAAAGAGACCAATTAGGCTACACAGAGGGGCCCAGATTTTAAAAAGAAAACTACAAAAAGATGGAAGCCAAGGGCAATAACCAAGGCCAAATTCAGGCGAGCAACACAGACCTTTAGGAATAAGATTGGGAATGATAAAGCCCAGGATGAATGGAAATAAAGAAAGGCTTTTTGTTTTCATCTTTGTCTGGAGCAAGAAGGAGATACAAGAAGGGGCAGATGGTGTAATGGTAACAGATGATAGAGAGGAAGCAAAACTACTCGATTCTATTTTAGTGCCAAGGAAACTCCCTGACAAGAATAGCATCCAAACTCAAGAATAGTAGCCAAACAAGGTCATAAGAAGATTTGAGGTCCATTGGAAGTGAGGAGAGGAAAGGGTCCCTCGTTGTTCAATGCATCCAGGTCTCCAAGTCCAATTGAGTAAAAATCCTAATTATAATCATTATCTTCATTATAATCATATCATCATAAGCACAAGTGTGATCATCCACAAGCACAATCATAATCATTTGATCCTCACAATAACCTATGAGAAAGGCACTACCATTATTCACATTTTACAAATGAAGAAATTGAAATTCAGAGGGTTTTTTTTTTGTTATTCAGTCATTTTAAATTCTGTCAACTGAGACAGTATTTGAGCCTTTCTTGGCAAAGATACTGGAGTAGTTTGTCATTTCCTTTTCTACTTATTTTACAGATGGGGAAACTGAGGTAAACAGGATGAAGTGACTTTTTCAGGGTCACACAGCTAGTTAGTGTTTGAGGTTGGATTTTAATTCAAAGGTTCTTGACTCTAGGCCTACTATACTAGTTACTGAGCTCAAGGTCAAACAAGTGGTAAGTGTCTTTCCTGGGGCTTAAACCCCAGTTTTACTAACTCCCCAAGCTATCACTTTGCCACTAGGTGAATGGCATTTCAAGGTACTCTCAGAAAGTGCAGGTAAGATAGCTGCCTAGTAGGAAGAGCTGTTTCTGAGGAACTGAGAGATGGCACAGACTGGAGGTGGGCAGATGCTCCATTTTTTTCCAAAGAGAAGATTCTGGAAACTATAGGTTGTTGTATCCATCTATTAGACTAATAGGTGACTTGTGAGCATTAAGGAAAGCCTCAGTCCCTTAAAATCAGGTTCTATCAGACTAGATTTATTTCCTTTTTTGATAGGATAACTATTGATCATCTTGATAACTAATCCATTGGATCATGGAATTGCTGAATACATCACGTATTTAAGAATGTCTTTTGTGGATGAACAAATGAAACTATCATAGAATCCTACCACTTAGAGCTAGAAGAGACCTTAGAAGCTTCATTTTACAAATGAGAGAACTAAGACCCAGAGACAATAAGTGATGTGCCTGATCTCCCAACTCCAAATTTAAATTTCCACTGGACCATGCTGTCTTCAGTGGGCTGAGTGAGATAGACATGTGGTAGCTGGGTGGCTGAACAAGCAGAGGACCAGGATGTAGGTATCTTCCTGAAGGGAAATATTGTCTAATTTTGTCCTTTTTCAGCGTTTTGATCAATGATTCGGTCAAAGAAATAGATGGCAAGCTTTTTCCCATTTTCAAATTATGAGGAACTAAGAGGGAGGAACTGTACATTCAACAACAGAAACAGGATGCTAAAAGATCCTAATGGGCTGGAATGATGGGACAAATCCAATGAGATGAAATCTAATATGGATAATTAATGAATTAATATGGATAAATAAGAGTATTATTCTTGCTTAAAAGATTAAACTCTACAAGTTTCGGGCTGCAATTTTGTTCGATGTGAGTCATCTATGAGACATGGCAGCTCAATTCCACAGGCATGTATTAAACATCTTCTGTGGGATCGTTACTGTGTGAGACACTGGGGCTAGAAAAAAAGGAGAAAAATTAAGCAGCCCCTGCTTCAAAGAGTTTAGATTCTGCTATTATCTGAGACTAGGGAAAGCTAGGTGACACAAGGGATAGAGTGCTGGACTCATCTTCCTTCAAATCTGGCTTCAGACAGTACTGTGTGACTCTGGCCAAGTCACTTAACTTTATTTGTCTCAGTTTCTCCATCTGTCAAATGAACTGGAGAAGGAAATGGCAGATTACTCGGGTATCTTCGCCAAGAAAACCCTGAATGAGGCTGGAGTTAGATATGTCTGAAATGACTGAACCACAACAAATCCTCTGAGGCTACATCAATAGGAAAAAAAAAGATAGAAATTACTAGTGTGGAAAATACTGAGGGGTGCCCAGCAAGGGAGCACTGCGTGTTCTGGCCTTGAGTCGGAAAACCTGGGTTTTAATTCTACCTGTGTGACTGGGCAAATCATTTCTCTCTCTGGGCTTCATTTTACTCATCTGTGAAATGGGGGGCAGAACTAAACTAGTCTCTTAGGTCCCTTTCAACTCTGGAAGCTGATGATATTCAATCAGAGGCTGAGGTGGAGAAACTAAGAGGCAGAGTAATCAACTAGACCAAAGCTTCTTAAACTGTGGGTCCCGACCCCCATGGAGTCTTGTAACTGAATGTGAGGGTCACCAAATTGTGCTTTATTATCAGTAAATGTTTGGTTTGTATACCTATTTTATATATCTATATACCAAAGTCGTGTAAAAATTTCTCAGGCACGACGAGGTTGTGAGTGGGAAAAGTTTAAGAAGCCCCCAACTAGATTAGAGATGAGAGGGAGCCGGCTGGGTTTCTAGATTGCCAGGTATCAAAGAATCCTGAAGGAGTGGGCAACTGCAGACTCTCCCCATTTACATCCTGGATATTGTAGAAATTGAATCAGGGGCCCCAAAGTGGGTTCCATAGAAGCAAAGTTAAGACAAAGCCTCTTTTTTCCCTCTTTTTCTGGTTTTTTCCTCCTCCTCTCTCTCTCCCTTCCCTAAGCTTGCTGGGATTCAGAGTTCCCAGGCTTCCAGTCAGGGTGCTGAGCAATCATTTGGGGGAATGGGGAGGAAACTGAGAAGGGAGGGGTTGAGCCCTTCCTCCAGGAGTCTGGCACCCGATCAGCCCAGGAGAAAGGAGAAGACTGGGGGGAGAAGTCAGGAGGGGAGAAAGGGCTGTCAATGCCTTGGTCTTTAGGTTGTGTCTTGGCAACCTGAGCCGCTAGGGACATTTGGAGCCCAGAGCAGGCATTCATTAAGTGCTTCAGGGATGGCTCCCTGAGCAGGAGATGGGGAGGGCCCCTCAGCCTTACCCAACAGACAGGAGGGGCTGTGAGGTTCGCCTCTGCAGCCCCAGCTTCCTGTTCTGCTCCATCCCAACAGCCGGCTATTGCCCGCCCCTCTGCCTCAGGCCCACCTGTCAGGGAGGAGGGGATCAGAAACGGGTGTTGCTGAGAGGAGGTGAGAAAGACCAAGTGCTTGGAAGCCATGGCAACGCAGGAGAGAGCAGAGGAGGAATTTCTCCCGTCCTAACAGGCCAGTCAGAAAGAGGCCAAAAGGGATCCTGGCCTTGCCTCTCCACATCACTCTCCTGACCAGGTGCCCTCTGGGGGGACCGACCAATGGGCAGGAGGGAGGGTCAGGGAGGGGCTCTGAGTAACAGGCTTACAGGACCTCAGGGCTGTGGGATCCTGGGCAGGTCAAGGCACCTCCTGCCTGGGTTTCCTCGTACTGTACCATGTTATACTAGAGCAGATGGTCTTTTGGTCCTTTCCAGTTACAAAGCTTAGGGTCCTAGTTCTCCAACAGATGGAATGAAGAGGAGGAATTTGGGAAGGGATTCAGCTTTGTTTGCCGGCTGTGAGTCTGGGATTTTGTCTTTTCAGTGGCTAGAAGGGACTATAAAGCTCATTGATCCACCTTGCTAATTTTGTGGTTCTGGAAACAGAATTTCAGAAGGGTTAATCAACCAACAAGTATCTGTTAAACACACACACACATATATATGAGAGGATATGTATGTGTGTGTGTGTGTGTGTATGTGTGTGTGTCTGTGTGTCTGTGTGTGTGACAAAGATGGTGGGAGAGGGAGAGGGAGAGGGAAAAGAAGAGGGGGGAGGAAGGAAGAGAGAGAGAGAGAGAGAGAGAGAGAGAGAGAGAGAGAGAACAAAAATATATGGTTTGCAGATCGATTTTCATTTCCAGAGAGCTTGGCAGGGAGCAAACTTGACAATGCAGAGAAAAGGAGGAAGGAGGGATAATGACATGGAGCTTCTCTGGAAGGAGTAAATTGACATTTTTTCTGCCCTTTATTCTACGGAGCTTTCTTAGCCTCCCTGCTGGCCATCTTCCTAACTTCTGGGCCCTCTGCTCTGATCCCCCATTCTTTGTCCCAAGTTGGAAAGGAAACCAGGGCCATTGAGTTCCTCAAACATAAAAGGGTTAGCCCAGACCAGTCCAGGCTCTGGGGAAACCTAGAGTCTGGGTGTGAACACAGGATGAAGAATTGAGATTCCCAGCATCTTATCCCAAGGCTGATGATAATTTACTGTGTTATCTCGGGTGAGCAGTGCTGCTCTGCCGGCCTGCAGGTTTTCCAGTTAAAACAAACCACAATGATCCCTGTTTCTTTTTACCTTTAAAAGGAGAAGAAAGTACTTCATCTTTAGAGAAGTCAGGGAAATGCTTTACATAAGCTCAAGGCTAATTCATAGAGAACTGTTTGTCCCGAATTAGGAATAGGGAAGGGCAAACACCAACAGCCTTTTGTCCAAGCCTAAGTGTTGATCAAGTAGAGTCAGAATGATTAGAAGGATCATTAAAAAGCTATTTTCCTCCCTGGACCTCAACTTCCTGATCTTCAAAATGTTTGTATGGTGGGTAGGACATGGGATTTAGTCAGGAAGATCATCCTTCCTAGCTTTATGACTTTGGACAAGATATTTAACCACTTCATTTGTAAAGTGGGTTTAATTATGACACTACCTTCTAAGTAGCTAGGGAACACATTTCATACCTCTCAGACTGGCTAAGATGGCAGGAAAAGATCATGTTAAATGTTGGAGGGGATGTGGGAAAATTGGGACACTGACACATTATTGGTGGAGTTGTGAACTGATCCAACCATTTTGGAAAACATTTTAGAACTCTGCCCAGAGAGTTATTAAACTTTTCATACCCTTTGACCCAATAGTATCACTACTGAGTCGATATCCCAAAGAGATCATAAAAGAGGGAGAAAAACCCACATTTGCAAAACTGTTGTAGCAGCTCTTCTCATAGTGGCAGGGAACTGGAAACTTGAGTGGATGCCCATCAATTGGAGAATGGTTGGGTAAATTGTGATAGATGAATGTTACGGAATATTATTGTTCTGTAAGAAATGATCAGCAGGATGAATACAGAGAGACTTGGAGAGAAATGAACTGGTGCTGAGTGAGTAGAACCAAGAGAACATTGTGCACAGCAACAAGATTATGTGATGATCCACTGTGACAGGACTTGGCTCTTTTCAACAATGGGGTGATTTGAGGCAATTCCAATAGACTTGTGATGAAGAGAGCCATCTGCCTCCAGAAAGAGAACTATGGGGACTGAATGTATATCAAAACATGGTATTTTTACCTTTTTGTTGTTGTTTATTTGCTTGTTTTTTTTCTCACGTTTTTTCCCTTTTGATCTGATTTTTATTGTGCAGCATGATGAATATGGAAATATGTTTAGTAGAATTGTATGTGTTTAATTTATATTGGATTATTTGGTGTCTAAGGGAGGGAGAAAGGAAAGGAGAAACATTTGCATGTATTTGGAAAAATGAAAAGTTATTATAAAAAAAGAGTAGGGGCATATGGCCCCTGAGATCCCTTTTACTACTAGGACAGTAATTTTTTTGGGTAAACCTTTTTTTTTTTTTTTTGGATTAGAAAACTGCAACCCAGAGAGGGAGCCTTGCCTTGCTCGTGGTTACCAAGTTAGTCAACAGCAGAGCTAGGTTTCTGATCCCTGGTTCAGGGCTCTTTCCACTAGAAACACTTAGAAAAGTAAACTCCATGGGATTTGAAAGGGGATGGAGGGTATGAAAAGAGAGAGTAGAAGGGAGTTAGGGATGGAGAGAGATGATTTATACCAAAGCCAAATCTAGATGATTTTTACATTATTTAGTATTGGAATCACCATTCTCCACTATTAATCTGGATCGTGGCAGAATAGATTTGGGGCTGAGAAGGACCTTCAGTATTATCTAGTTCAAACTCCTCAATTTAAAGAGGAGGAAACGAGACAGGGTTAGGATGTTCCCAGTGTCACACAACTAGACAGGGTCTAGGGCAAGATTTTAATTCAGGTCTCTGTGACTCCAGCCTGGGCACCCTGTCCACTGTGACACCTTTTCTCTCCTCCCCTAAAAAAAAGCTAAAGCAAGAGCGTCTCTTCCGTCCATCCCTCCCTTTTCTTCCTCTCCTATTCAGGGCTCAGGGACCCGTAGAGGACAGAGAACCGGAGGAGATGCATGCATGGGCACCTTTCAGGTCTGCTGGTTTCAGACTGAGCAGGGCCTGACTCCTGGCTGCCCATCCAGCCCAGCCTCAGCCCAGAACCCCGAGAGACACCGGGGAGGGAGGGGAGCCACTGCCTCCTGAAGGAGGCCCCTCAGAGGAAGGCAGGGGCGGCAATCTGGACTTTCATTAACACCTCTGCTGCTGCTGATGGCACCTGCTCGGGCTGGGGAGAAGGAAAGGGTGGGGGGGGGGAATGGGTTCTGTCAGTCATAGAGGGGAGGGGTTTCTGAGCACTGCCCGCGTCTCTGCCCAGGGAAAAGCTGCTCTGGGTCCTGTCCAGACATCCTGTTGTCCTCAGCAGTTTTCCTTCTGAGCGTCTCATTTAACCGTTCTGAACATGGCGGAGGCAGAAGGCAAAGCCGGCTGGTCTGAGAGTCAGGGGCCGGGTGCTAGTCTTAGCTTGGGGACCAATTTGTTGTGAGACTTTGTAGAAGGACCTTCCCTTCCTGGGGTCATTGGTAACCTTATCTGAAACCCAAACTGCACAGCAGGCCTTGAAGTGTCAACCTGGGCAGTTCTGCTCTTACACACACACACACACACACAGAGATATATATATATATATAGTATATATATACACATGTATATATACAAATCTGCTATATGTTTTATTTATAATCAGTTACACATATATAAATATTATCTATCTATAAATCAGCTATATATTATACATTTATATATATATATATCTTGTCTATAAACCAGCTATATATAATATATGTATGTGTATATGTATCTTATCTATCTATACATCAGTTATATGTAATATATGTCTATCTCTTATCTATCTATGTACCAGTATATATCATATGTATATACATCTCATCTATCTATAAACCAGCTCTATATCTCATATGTATGTGTATATGTATCTTATCTATAAATCATATGTATATACAGCTTATCTATATCAGCTCAGGGGAAGATGGCTCAGTGCACAGAGTTCTGGGCCTGGGATGAGGAAGACTCTTCTTCCCAAGTCCAAATCTGGCTTAAAATATTTCCTGACTGGGTGCCCTTGGATAAGTCACTTAACTCTTTTTGCCTCAGTTTCCTCATTTATAAAATGAGCTGGAGAAGGAAATAGCAAATTATTTTAGTATCTTTGCCAAGAAAACCCCAAATGGGCTCACAAAGAGTTGGACATGACTGAAAACAACTGAATAACAACAAAAATTTTATCAGAAATACATATATAAGGCAACAAAACATTTATTAGAATATATTATATTAGATACTAATATATGCATCTGTATGTATACTGATCTATCAAATGAAGTAGAATGTGTGAAGTGCTAAGGTACACACTGCTTTACACAGCCTTTCCTTTTCTCTTCCTTATTTAAAGGATTCTCCATGGCCATGATTCTCCAAGGCCAAGAGGAGGGGCCTTCTACAATAATAACAGGGCATTTATGTGGCTCTTTTAAAATCTTCATAGTACTTTCATGTACTATTTGGTCCTCATGTGTGGTAGAGTACCACTGTTCTTCCCATTTTAAAGATAAGGAAACTAAGGCTGAATGCCAAGGTCACAGGGGTAGTAAGCATCTGAGGAAGAATTTGAACTCATTCCCACCTCCCGACTCCAAGGCCAGTATTCTATCCACATTGCATCCCCAGCACATGGCAGGGGCTTGTTGAATTGGACAGACCTCTAGCATGTCCCATCCTAGACAAGTTTCCTACCACTCTGTTGGGCCACTGCCTTCTGGTCACTGGTACTCAGAACCCTAACTAGCAAGTCTGGGAGGCTCCATCTTCAAGGTCGCCCAGCCAGGACACCTCCCAGGAACCTCAGCTGTACCTTGCCTCTGCTTCCTTTGCTTAGCTGATTAATTTGCCTCATCCTATTCCAGTGTCCTCCAGGCTCCCCAACCACTTGGAATGGGGAAATAAGATACTCCATAGGTACTGGCCAAGCCCTTTGCCTGAACCCATCCTCCTGTCCCCCAGACAAAACCCCATCCTCCAGTTAACAAAGAAACCCCATCTTTTCACTCTGCCTCCTGTGAGATGTGATGTGAGAGCTCTGGATTTAGAATCAGAAAATGTGGCTCAGTTCTCTTCCAAGCTGCTCAACCTTAGGCCTTACAAGTAACAGATTGCTTTGTACCTCCATTTCTAGTAAGGGCTGATATGGCCTAGAACTGATATGGCTTTGAATTAAGTCCTGAGAGAGGAAAGACAGACAGACAAAATAGAAGAAAAACGAATGTGTGTGTGTGTGTGAGAGAGACTAACATAAAGACAGAGACAGAGACAGAGTTAAAAAGCTAGAGAGAGGAGCTGTTATGTAGAGAAAGAGTCATTAACCCTGAAGAAGCTCTCCCTAAAATTTTTGATTGATATGAAGTTAGTCACCTTTTAACCGGATAGAGATGGTTGGTGTGACATAGGAGAGGCATTTTGTACCATCAGGTAACACCTGGGTCCATCAGCCCAAATAGGACGGGCAGAAGGAGCTCCCCAGAGGCAAAGACAAGATGACTTAGAATCACAGGAGCTGCCACATTTCTTCAGTGACAGCAAAGAAGCGATGTTACCCCCAAGAAATTCACTGGGTTTGAAGCAGAGTGATAAAAACTAAGAAGAACGCAACTTGGTGGAAAGAATCCTGGGAGCACAGAAAGGACAGAGGGACTAGGATATTGGAGTGGGACAAAAGAACTTTCTTTTTTTAGTATTCATTTTTAAATGAATTTTCTTAATTTTAAATTAAATTAAATTTTTGAAAAATGTTGAGTACCAAATTTTCTCCTCCCTCCTCCTTAAGATAGTGTGCAATTTGACATAAGTTAGATATGTGCCATTGTGTAAAACATTTCTATAGAGTAAGGAATTTGAAGAGCATACAGGTCCCAGAGCTGGAAGTCTAGCTCAGCAACCCCTTGTCCAATTCATGTCCAAGAGGAATCTGCACTAGAAAATACCTGACCGTGGGTCTCCAGCCTCTGCTTAAAGACCTTCAAAGAGGGAAAGGTCTTTGACTTCCTCCCCTACCCATCCCACTTGTGGATGACTTTTAATTGGGAAGGAGTTTTTCCCTCCACATCAAACTTCATTTTGCCTCTCTGACTTCAAGAGGGGCCCCCAGGGCTATGTGTCTGTCACTGGGTTAGGAGCAGAGGTCACAGGAGGGCACCTGCTCCAAGGAGCTTCTGCTCTTAGCCCAATCCTCTGTTCCACACGTTCCCCTCTCTGGCTGTGAGTTGTCGGGGAAAGTCCCTGCAAAAGCATCTAATAGAAAGCAGAATGACCAGTATGTTTCATCTGGAGGCTCAATATTCCTTTAAGGAAGGAGGAAGTCCAGGGACCCAGAATGGATAGATTTCCGGGGATCCATGAATAGTAATATCATCAGATCAAAGGGTATACCCAGTTTTTTGGCCCTTTGGACATAGTTCTGTATTATTCTCTAGAATTCTTGAGTTTGTTCACAATTCCACTAAGATTAGTGTCCCAGTATTTTTATCTCCTCTTGATGATTGGTCATTTTCCCTTTTCTGACATATCAACCAATCTGATGTTATTGTTATTTGTCCATTGTTCTTATATTTCTTTTTTTTTTTTTTTTTATTTAATAGCCTTTAATTTACAGGATATATACATGGGTAACTTTACAGCATTAACAATTGCCAAACCTCTTGTTCCAATTTTTCACCTCTTACCCCCCCCCACCCCCTCCCCTAAATGGCAGGATGACCAGTAGATGTTAAATATATTAAAATATAACTTAGATACACAATAAGTATACATGACCAAAACATTATTTTGCTGTACAAAAAGAATCAGACTCTGAATTATTGTACAATTAGCTTGTGAAGGAAATCAAAGATGCAGGTGTGCATAAATATAGGGACTGGGAATTCAATGTAATGGTTTTTAGTCATCTCCCAGAGTTCTTTTTCTGGGTATAGCTAGTTCAGTTCATTACTGCTCCATTAGAAATGATTTGGTTGATCTCGTTGCTGAGGATGGCCTGATCCATCAGGACTGGTCATCATCTAGTATTGTTGTTGAAGTATATAATGATCTCCTGGTCCTGCTCATTTCACTTAGCATCAGTTCGTGTAAGTCTCTCCAGGCCTTTCTGAAATCATCCTGTTGGTCATTTCTTACAGAACAGTAATATTCCATAATTTTCATATACCACAATTTATTCAGCCATTCTCCAACTGATGGACATCCATTCAGTTTCCAGTTTCTAGCCACTACAAAAAGGGCTGCCACAAACATTCGTGCACATACAGGTCCCTTTCCCTTCTTTATAATCTCTTTGGGATATAATCCCAGTAGTAACACTGCTGGATCAAAGGGTATGCACAGTTTGATAACTTTTTGAGCATAGTTCCAAACTACTCTCCAAAATGGTTGGATTCGTTCACAACTCCACCAACAATGAATCAATGTCCCAGTTTTCCCACATCCCCTCCAACAATCATCATTATTTTTTCCTTTCATCTTAGCCAATCTGACAGGTGTGTAGTGGTATCTTAGGGTTGTCTTAATTTGCATTTCTCTGATTAATAATGACTTGGAGCATCTTTTCATATGACTAGAAATAGTTTCAATTTCTTCATCTGAGAATTGTCTGTTCATATCCTTTGACCATTTTTCAATTGGAGAATGGTGTCCATTGTTCTTAAAGAAGACTGTGACATGCAAGTGAATTTGGATTTAAGTGAGGGAGGGTCATGCAAAGTCACCAGTCTCACTTTCCCTCCAGAGCCATCTGGGTCCAGTGGCCAGAGATAGATCAGAATAATTGGATACGGCCCAGATGCAGTGGGAAGCCTTCGTCTTTTTAAGCTCAGGTCTTCAACAGGTCTCTCTGATAGGTATCAGATGTGCCTCAGGATTGTTTTAATTTGCACTTTTCTAATCAATAATGATTTAGATCATTTTTTCATATGACTACAGATAGTTTTACTTTCTTTATCTGAAAATTTCCTGTTTATATCCTTTGACTAATTATCAATCACAGAATGATTCATATCGAACACTCAAATAAAAAAAAAAGAAAAGCACCCATATGTACAAAAATATTTATAGCAGCTTTTTGTGATCAAAGAACCAAAAATTGAGGGGATGGCCATCAATTGGGGAATATCTGAACAAATTATGGTTTATGATTGTGATGAAAACTTTTGTGCTATAAGAAATGAATAAAATTTAATGCAACATGAACTGATACAAAATGAAATGAGCAGAAACAGAAAAACAGGGTATACAGTAACAGCAATGCTTTATGATGATCAAGTGTGAATGACTTAGCTATTCTCAGCAATATAAAGATCAAGCAATTCTGAAGTATTTATGATGAAAAAGAAGTGATGGATTGAAACATGTCGGGTATTTTTTAAGCTTAATTTTTCTTGTTTTTTTCTCTTGTTTTCTTTTTACAACATGATTAATATGGAAATATGTTTTATGTGACTGCACATGCATAATTTTTATCAAACTGTTTGCCTTCTCTATAAGGGGGAAATTCATTTGTTACTCAAAATTGTAAAACAAACAAACAAACAAAAAAACCAACAACAAAGATTAACAATAGTTTTTACATGTAATTGGAAAAAATATTAAAATATTTTTTAAAAAATAAACTTTGTTCTAGACGCAGGGGTCCTCAAACTACTACCTGCAGGCCAGATGCAGCAGCTGAGGACATTTATTCCCCCTCACTCAGGGCTATGAAGTTTCTTTATTTAAAGGCCCACAAAACAAAGGTTTTGTTTTTACTATAGTCCGGCCCTCCAACAGTCTGAGGGACAGTGAACTGGCCCCCTATTTAAAAAGTCTGAGGACCCCTGTAGAGGATTCACTTATACCCCCGAATAATGCTTCCTGGTTTCAGCCATGAGGTCCATTGAGCCCCTATCCTGGGTCTCATGAGATTCCAATGATCATTGGGAAAGGCCAGAGTCACTCTCTGTGATGTCATCCTCACAAGACAGGGAGGTCACCTAAATACCAAACTCACCTCAGAAACTATGTGAGGATCTCTCCTCCAGGGTTTGGTGATACTCCCAGCTTAGACCTACTATGAGTTTAACATTATGATGTTACCTTCAGTGGAAGTGAAATATCCTGGGCTTGTTCCTTCCTTCACTTTCTTCTGCCTCAGAAGTGTTTGAGGTTTGATGAAGTCTGGGAATCATTTGACTCTCCTTTGAGAATTTATCAGTATCCATCTGCATGCCGTCTGTGCCTTTCAGCGAAGAAAATCACAAATTGTGATATTACCTCAAATGTCCATATATTCCCCCATTCTTCCTTCTCTGTATTAAAGTTACTTTTTTCTTTTACTGGGTCCTCCCCAAGCTTAGTCTAGTAGAAAGACCCCAGCCTAGTGATAGGATTTAGACCCAACTTCATAATGAACAATCTGGATTGGCCATGGGAAAACACTATTCTTTCTATGGCTCTCAGTTTCCCCATATATAAAATGAGTTAGTTTAATTATATGTGTGTGTCCATGTGATAAAATCTATGGACCCTCTCTCTGAATAATGTCCATATATGTATATGAAGGCAATGCTAAATTTCTGTTAGAAGTTAGTGATCATAAAGATGTATTTTTTTCTTATTCAGATTTGTAGATGCCTTGAAATTAATCCAAGAGACTCCCCCCACCTTTTTAAAATTTTAAATTAAAGCTTTTTATTTTCAAAACATATGCATGGATAATTTTTCAACACTGACCCCTGCAAAACCTTGTGTTACAAATTATCCTCTCCTTCTTTCCCTCCCCTAGATGGCAAGCAATCCAATGTATGTTAAGGATGTTAAAATATATGTTAAATCCAATATATGCATACATATGTATACAATTATCTTGTTGCACAAGAAAAATCAGATCAAAAAGGAAAGAAATGAGAAAGAAAACAAAATGCAAGCAAACAACAAAAAGAGTGAGAATGTTACATTGTGGTCCACACTCCATTCCCACAGTCCTCTCTCTCTGGGTGTAGATGGCCCTCTTAATCATTGGAACTGGCCTGAATCATCTCATTGTTGGAGATGGCCATGTCCATCAGAATTGATCATCATGTAATCTTGTTGTTAGCATATATAATGATCTCCTGGTTCTGCTCATTTCACTCAGCACCAGTTCCTGTAAGTCTCTCCAGACCTCTCTGAAATCATCCTCCTGGTCATTTCTTACAGAACAATAATATTCCGTTACATTCTTGTGCCATCACTTATTCAGCCATTCCCCAACTGATGGGATCCACTCAGTTTCCAGTTTCTGGCCACTACAAACAGGGCTGCCACAAACATTCATGCACATGTGGGTCCCCTTTCCCTCCTTTAAGGTCTCTTTGGGAAACAGGCCCAGGAGAAACACTGCTGGATCAAAGGGATGCACAGTTTATAACTCTTTGGGCCTAGTTCCAGATTGCTCTCCAGAATAGCTGGATTCATTCACAACTCCACCAACAATGTATCAGTGTCCTTGTTTTCCGACATCCCCTCCAACATTCCGCGTTATCTTTCCCTGTCATTCTAGTCAATCTGACAGGTGTGTAGTGGTATCTCAGAGTTGTCTTAATTTGCATTTCTCTGATGAATAGTGATTTGGAACATCTTTTCATATGACTAGAAATAATCCAAGAGACTCTTGAGGGACTCCAGCTTATGTACCCATGAGATGAGTGATAGCTTTAAGGTTCCTCTAACATCCAACATTTCTCTTGACATAGGGAGACCAGATGTGCAATCCGGGGGTTGGCTGACCCTAGAGAATTTGTTAGAAAAGCCCTGCCGTGATCAAAGACCATGCCCCAGTGTCTCCCCAACCTTCAGATCAAGAATAAAGTAGAACCTGAATCTGGGCCCAGACCACACTAGACTAGATAGCTGCGGCCATAGAGAATCAAAGAATTTAATGGGGGAGAAGGGAAGCAGGGTCAGGCTTGTCCATGTGGATGAAATTGAGGGCAGCAGGGGGTCCAGAAGACAAAGTCTATTCAATCCTAAGGGCCTGGCTCCGGCTTCAGGGTTTTCTCTCTTGTCTCATCACATCTTCTTTTGCCATTTAATGAGAGAAGGAGGTAAACACCCCCCACTGGTTTCCTTACAGATGGAATTAGGCCAAGTGGGCCTTGATACATGTGGAAACTTGACCAGGGTTGGTCCTGTCCCCAGGGTGGGGAGTTAGTCACTGTGGGAGGCAAAACCTGTCTCTTAAAAGATGAGACACAGCCCAGCCTGCTCTTCTTTTCCTCTTGGAGGTTAACCAGTTAACATAGAACAAAATAGTAACAATAATAGCAAATTTATACATTACTTTAAGTTTTAAAAAGTACTCTTAACTATAACAATAATAGCTGACATTTATACATTACTTTAAGTTTGCCCATAGAATAAAGTCCAAAGGCCTTCCATAATCTTGCCACTGACTTTCTTTCTAGTCTAATTTCTCACTGAGGTTCACTCAGTGTTCCCTAAACATGCCGTTGGCTAGCTATGTAGCTTTTGGTGAGCAATTATCCCCTTTCTAAGCACAGTTTGTAATTATAGCTCACTGATATACTGATTTAAGTTTTGCCAAGTGAGTCGTACACTTTATCTCAGTTAAACTTCATACCATATGATGTAGGAGTTATTCCCATCTCCATTTTACAGAAGAGATGATGAGATTTCGAGAGGTCAATCAGCTCATAAGTGTCTGTGGTAGAATTTGAATCTGTGCCTTCCAGATTCCACACACGGGGCTCCATTTCCCCCTGAGCAGTCCCGCCTCCATTTTTTTGCCTTTTCTAAATTAATGTTGTAGATGAGCCTTGAGGCTTTAGTGGACAGGGAGCTTGACTGTACCTACACCGTCCAGTTAAAACACGGCAACTGGAAAAACCTCCTGTGGTCTTTGGTTGAATAAAGAGAGAGGCACAGTGTCCAATGAGAGAGGCAATAACAGCCCTGCAGGACTTTGCCCTGGTCTTCCCACATCTGCAGTATTATCGGCCGGTATTGGTCATTACATTTCAGGAAGAAAATCCAGAGGCAGCTGAGCAGGAGACAGAGGCAATGACCAGCCAAGCCATGCAAGATCAGAGTTGATTGAAAGAAAAAGGCTAGCCCTAGAAGAAATGGCTCAGGGAGAACAAGAGCTGTTCGTAAAAAGCAGCATTTGTTTTCCTTTTCCTTGTCTCAGCAGACAAAAGCAGACACTGTGGACAAAAGACTTTTTTATAAAAAGAGCTTGTTAACAATTAAAGCAAAAGATGAATGGGTTTTTGTAGCAAAGTGGTGACTTCTCCTTCACAGAATATACTAAAGTAGAGGCCAGATGACCATTTATGGGGGAATGTCATGGAAGGAATCTTTGTTTGGCAGGGGTTGAACTAGGTATCCTTATTCATTTCATTCATATAATAAGCCCCTACTATGTATAAGGGACCATGCAATGGGACCACAAAGACAAGACCTCTGAAATTCCTTTATGTTGGGAGATTCTGAAATCTTTTCCCATCCTGCCCTTGGCACTAGGGGGCTCATTGGATAGAGGGCTGAAATTTCAGTTAGGAATACCTGAATTCAAATCTAGCCCCCAGATAATTTCTAGGTGTGTGATTCTGAACAAGTCATTTAGTTTCCTCCAGACTCAGCTTCTTCAACTATAAAATGGGGATAATAATAGTATCTACTTCAGGTTTGGTGTCAGTAACAATAAGATACTGTTAAAGCATTTGTAAAGCATTTGGAACAGTGCCTGGCATGTTGGAGTCACTATATAAATGCTTACTCCCTTCTCTTTCTCCTTTGTTAGATTTATTTCATTATTCACCTAGAATGCCCTCCTCTCTGACAATTTAAGACCTGGTTATCCTTCAAGGCCCACTTCAATTTCTAGTGATTTCTTCCCATTCTAAGCTGTTTTAACAATTACTGTCTGTATCAATTCATTTGGCAGTTTTCAAGATCTCTTCCATTATTGGTTTGAACTGTTATGAAAATCGTTTACTTAACTCTAGTTTCAAGGTAATAAGTCTCTGTCTTCAGGCTGTCTGCTCTCTAGAAAAATAATTCTTTTCTAAGACCCTAGGAATTCAGAGCTAAAGGTATTCTCTCTCTCTCTCTCTCTCTCTCTCTCTCTCTCTCTCTCTCTCTCTCTCTCTGTGTGTGTGTGTGTGTCTGTCTGTCTGTCTGTCTCTTTCTTCCTTCCCTTCTGTCTCTGTCTCTGTCTCTCTCTGTGTGTCTCTCCCTCTCTCCCTCGTTCTCTCTCTCTGTCTCTGTCTCTCTTTCTCTCTCTCTGCCTCTCAGTCTCTTTGCCTCTCTGTCTGTCTCTCTGCCTCTCTCTGTCTCTCTCTCTGTCTGTCTCTGTCTCTCTGTCTCTGTCTCTGTCTGTCTCTCTCTCTGTCTCTTTCTTCCTTCCTCTCTCTCTCTCTCTCTCTCTCTCTCTCTCTCTCTCTTTCTCTCTTTCCCTCTTTCTTTCCCTCTCTCCATCTCTCTCTCTCTGTCTCTCTCTCTCTGCCTCTCAGTCTCTTTGCCTCTCTGCCTCTCTGCTTCTCTGTCTCTCTCTGTGTCTCTGTGTCTCTCTGCCTCTCTGCCCCTGCCTCTCTCTCTGTCTCTATCCTTGTCTATCTCTCTTTCACTCCCCCTTTCTCTCTTTGTCTCTCTCTGTCTCTGTCTCTCTGTGTGTATCTCTCTCTCCCTTTCTCCCTCTTTCTCTCTCTGTCTCTGTCAGTCTCTGTCTCTTTCTCTGCCTCTCTGCCTCTGCCTCTCTGCCTCTGCCTCTCTCTCTGTCTCTCTATCTCTGTCTATCTCTCTTTTACTCCCCTTTTCTCTCTCTGTCTCTCTATCTTTCTTTCTCTCCCCCTCTATCCCTTCCTCTCTCTCTTTCTCTCTTTCTCTCTGCAATTCAGAAAATTTCTTCCTTTTACAAAAAGGAAACACTGTAAAATTCAATTCAATTCAATAAGCTTTTATGAAATACCTACCCTGAACAAGGCAATATCCTAGGTATCAAGGATATAAAAATAGAAAGACAAAATAGCTCCTGCCTTGAAGAATCTGACACAATTCCAAAAAAGATGAAGAAAATGCTAAGTTGTGTGCAACTTTTCAGAAAATGTGTACAGCAGACAGACAGATATGTGTGCTTGCCACCAAACAAGGAACTCGGTCAACTGTCCACTTCTGAGGTGGGCTTGACAGAACTTCGCATTTGACTGACTATGGTGAATGAGAGAAAGGGAAGCATGAAATAATACTCCAAGGTTCTGAGTCTGAGTGACTAAAAGCATGTTAAATTGAGCGTTAGAAATTGGAAGCTGGCGTGAGATTATGGAAGCAGACAAAAGGCTCCCCTGCTCCCTTTTTTAGAAATATTAAGAAAGCATTTTAATAAGTAATTAGAGAAGTCATTTAACAAGAACACAGAGTCCTCAATTAGGTCATTTTGATTGGATGAAAATCAGATTCTGAGACCTCCTAAGATCATCTCTGACCATCTCAAAAGGAGTATTTTGTGATGGGAATGGTCAAAAATGGATTGCATGATTTTAAGAAGCTATTTGTGACATCTGCTCTAAGTGATGAAGCAAAATATTAACTGAACTTCTACCTTACCCTGGTCTCTGTAACTCTATATTTTTTTAATATTGTGAAAGATCAACTTTATTTTTAAAAATCCTAAAAACTAGGATTAATGTAAAAATGATTTATGTTATATTTTTCAAGGGCATGAAAGGGATCTTGTCAGTTTGGAAAATTTTCTCCCTAAGCAGAATAAAGCTTGGATTAGAAGAATGACAAATTAATTAAAATTGATCCTGGCAGGCCTGTGCCTATAAAACAGAAAATGGTATTAATTTTTTTCCCTTGACAAGAGGGGAATTTAGGACATTTTGAATTTGAGAGATCAGCTAAAGCTAAAACTCAACAGTAAACCCAATCCTAAAGGAAGAGAGAACCAATGAGAAGAGATGGTAATAGAATAGAACAGTTGGAATAGAAGCGGCCTGGCTATAACATAATATCCTTTTCTCCTGGCTCTTTTCTGGTAGGTGGAAGAGAACCCCTTACCCCTTGAAGAAGCTTCTCGCCATGCAGAGACCTCCTATGGCCACTTGGCGCCAACCCAGAAGGAAATCATCACAATCAGTCTCCATGGGGCTGTCAACCTGCCCTCTCGCAAGACTGGCTCCAAACCCTTGGCCTTTGTGGTAGCGTGAGTACCTGGATGGGGGGTGGGGAGACAAGAATGGGTCCTAGGGAGCAGGTATATTCTGTATACACTTCATAAGGTACAGGTACTAGAGGTGTGCCTGCCAGACAATGAATATTGGGTGTGCAAAGTACTAGAGGTGGAGAGCAAGGGTACAAAGAAATTGGAGGACAATCTAAAGAGCAAAGTGTGAGCTACCTGGACTGTGAAGGACTATTAGAGGAATGATTCTGAGGTCTCAAGTCCTTGGGATCCAGGGACATGAAAGGAGGAAAATCAGAAACACAAGTACCAGATATTGAACAAATATTACTAAGGAGGGGAAAGAGGGAGGGAGGGAGGGAGAGAGGGGAAGGGAGAGAGAGACACAGAGTGACAGAGAAACAGAGACAGAGACAGAGAGAAAGAGAGAGAGACAAAGAAACAGAGAGAGACATAGAGAACTAGACAGGGAGAGAGAAAAGAAAAAGAAGAAGGAAAGAGACATAGAGACAGAGAAAGAGAGAGAGAGAGAGAGAGAGACCAAGAGAGAGAAAGAAAAGGAGAGGGAAAGACAGAGACAGAGACAGAGAGACAGAAAAGGAAAGATAGAGTGTACATATGTCCTGTATCTGTAGCCAAAGAATATAATTTTTTTTTGTTGTAGAATAATGTAATAGAAAGATTTAAAGGTAGAGTCAAAGGAATGTAGTTGTCATCCCAGCCCTTTCACTTATTATCTGGGCATCCTTAAACTGTAACTTCCTATTTCTGGACCCTGGGGTCCTATTCTATGCAATGAAGGAGTTGGGTCAGATAATCTCGTAACGTTCCTTCCAACTCTGAATGGATGGTCCTGTGTTCCTTTGTCACAGCAGTCACGCTGAAAAGATTGCACCAGTTTTGTGACCTCTACAGACCAAGGCCCCACCTTGAAATATTCTGGCCTGCAGCAGAGTAGGGATTCTTTGGCAGTCCACTAGACTGACTTCAGGATTAGAACAAAGGGGCCCTTAGTTAGGCTCAGGGTTAGGGTTAGGCAGCCTGGGGCCCAGCTGCTCCATGCTTCCTGACGACTCCTGTCACAAGCTGTATCCCTCCCTCCTCCTCCCTGCAATTCAATTCAATTCGTTTTATTAATCAATACATTGATAAGCATTGATCAAATGCCTACTATGGACAGTGCACTGGGGAAGACACAGACAATAGAAACCATCATGAAACAGCGCCTGCTCTCCAAGAGGAGGATACTGGGAAGATATAATATGTTTAGGAGGTTTGTTGTTGTTGTTGTTTCAATATTTACTTTTATTAGGGCTTGATTTCTAATTTTACTCTTCCTCTCTTCCTTCCTCATCCCCAAGATGGGAAGCAATCTGGTACGGTTACACGCACACAGCTATATTAAGCATAGAAGATGAAGAATGTACACAGAGTGTGTCCTAGAAGTTTTAGGGGTCAACAAGAAAGCAAGAAAACAGGGCTGCTGTGTGACTCAGGGGAGAGAGAGCCGGCCCAAGGCAGCCCTGGCTCCACTCCGTCTAGCCCTGTTCCTCGCTGTTTCTTCCAGGAAGGCCCAGACCTTTGCCTCTGGTCTATCTTCCTCTAGGATGTAGGGCTCTCTGGGGCGTTCAGGGCTAGACAGAAAGGAAAAGGAAATGGCTTGACCCTAGCTAGCCTTATTGGTCCTCCAGATACACATATACACCACATATATCTCCTCAACCCCTCCTCAAGGAGGCTTGAAAGGAAGGAGGAGGGACCATATCTGGAGGAAGGAGCTTCTGTCTCTCTATGCTCTGTCTGTCTCTGTCTCTGTCTCCCTATCTGTATCTCTCTTCTCTCTCACTATTTCTGTCTCCCTATCTGTCTCTGTGTCTCTCTGTATATCTCTGTGTCTCTGCATCTGTCTCTCTTGTCCCTCTATCTCTCTCTGTGTCTCTATCTTTGTTTCATTCTCTATCTCTCTTTTTCTCTCTCTTTCTGTCTCTTGTCTCTCTCTTTCTCTGTGTTTCTCTTTCTCTCTCCCCCCTCACTCTCTCCTTCCCCTTCAATACCCACATATAGCTCATTTTTCCATCTGTATTATTGTATTTCCCATTTAGATTGTGAGCTCCTGAAGAGCAGGAACTGTCTTTTGCTTCTTTTTGCAAGCTCAGTGCTTAGTCTATTTAGGAACATGGGATTCATGCACATCAAACTGTCAGAAGAGAATAAAAGATAGTGAATAAAGAATAGGCTACTTGGTGGGGTGGTACCTTGTTCCTTCCTCAGCTAAGTTTCCTGGAAATGGAGAAAAAGTATATCTTCAGCACTCATTACCAGGTATAAGCCCCAGGGACACAACTCATCCTTGATCATTTCCTTAAGCAATCTGGCCAGTTCAAGGTGGAGCCCTGCTTCCTCCTGAATGCTTTGAGACAAAGGCTACTCTGTAAGAGTCCTCATTCTTCCAAGAATACATACAGAGAGAGGATAACCTTTCCCTGATTCCGGGGAAAAGTCCATAAATACATTCACAGGACATGGGGTGGGATTTGCAGGCTACAATTGGTCAGAAAGTTCTTTGATGCTCCAGGGAATCAGTCAGTCAATCAATGAATATTTTCTAAATGCCTAATAAATACAAATACTGCATGAAGGACAGGAGGTACAAAAAGAGATCTCTTCTCTCAGGGAGCCCACAATCTCTATGGGAGAGACAACGACCAGTAAATAAATCTGTACAAAGAAGCTATCTATATACAGAATAAATGGGAAATAATTAACAGAAGGGAAATATTTGAATTAAGAGGGATTGTGAAAGGTTTCCTATAGAAGATGAGATTTTAGTGGAGACTTGAAGGCAGAGATGAGGAGAAAGAGAATTCTAAGCATTCCCAAAGTAGAGAAATAGGGTATCTTGCTCTTTGACTAGAAAGAAATAAGTGCCACTGAATTGTGGAGTACTTGGTGAAGGAGTAAGGTGCAAGATAGAAGGAAGGTGGGTTATGAAGGCCAAACAGAGGGTTTTGCATTTGATGCAAGAGGATAAGGGATTTGAGTAAATGGATGATATGGTTGGACTCATAGTTTAGGAAAATCACTTTGATGGCTGAATGAAAGATGGATGATAGTGGAGAGAGAACAGAGGCCAGCTGACTTCCCACAGCTATTGTAGGAGTCTGAGTATGATGTGATGGGGGACTGTAACAAAGTACTGGCCATGTGAGAGGGGAGATGGATTGCATTCAGGAGATGTTGCAAAGGTGAAATCAAAAGCTTATGGCAACAGATTAAATATGAGGAGGGATTGGGAGGAGACCGGGATGACACCTAATTTACCTGCTTGAGGGACTGGGATTATGGTGGTGTCCTCTGTAGTAGTTGGGAAATTAGAAGGCAGGCAGAGTTTAGGGAGAAAGATAATTAATTTAGTCTGTGACTTTCTGGTGTCAACTGGAATCCAGTCGAATTGGAGATGTGAGATGGGAGGTTAGCAGAGAGTTCAGGGATGGTTGAGAATGGAGATGGTTATACACTCTAAGGGAGCTGATGAGATCTCCAAGTGAAGCAGAAGAGGGTCCCTGAGAGACCCCTGTGCAACACCAAATCTTAGAGGGCAGGATCTGGAGGGAGGATCCTCTGAAGAAGACTGGGAAGGTAGTTAGTAATGGGAACCTTATTCTAGCTCAGATGAAAGTGTGGATGAGCCTCTGCTCAGGGGATGAATGCAATAGGAAATAGAAGGCTGGCAGTCAGAGAAAAGACTCACTCCAGTTAGAGCTGTGAGCTGATATAGTAGGTGGAGTGCCAGACCTGGAGACAAGAAGCCTTGAGTTCAAATCCATCCTATGACGCTTACTAAGTGTGTAACCCTGGGCAAGTAACTTAATTTCCATTTCCCTTAGTTTCTTCATCTGTAAAATGGGAATAAAAATGGCACCCATCTTCCAAGGTTGTTGTAGGGAATCAAATGATAAAAAAAACTGCAAAGTGCTCAGCACAGTACCCGGCACATAGTAGGTGCTCTATAAATGTCGACAGTTATTAGTAGTATCCGTATCATTATTTATTCTTACTTGAGGGAAGAGATCAGATGGGCACAGCAGGAAGCGGAATTCTTGAACACAAGAAGAAATTCGGTTGGCATAGATGGGACTCCCCGCTTACCTTGCCCATGTCCCCTTGGGGACATGAGCAGCAGGGGACAGAAGTTGGTGGTGGCCCCAGGTTTGCAGGAGCTGTTCCCCAAAGCCACACAGCTTTCATCCTGCAGTGACTGGCTCTAGCCATGGTGCTGATGAAGAACTAACAGTAGGAGGGGGTTCCTGCCTCCCTGTTGTGCCTGCTGGGCCGACAGCCTGCACCAGAGAAGGGGGGATCTGCTGCTGCTGCTGCCGAAGGCACAATTCCAGGCAGTTCCAGTTCTGCTTCTTTTCTCCCTGGCTTCTCACTCACCACCTCTCAGGCTAGTGTTGCTGGGAACTCCCCCCACTTCCAACTTTGTGGCTGTGAGAATCTTGTGTGCTGTGCCCCACCAGTCTGGCCAGCCCTGGCTGACCCTCCTATTTTTAGCACAGACAGGGCTTTTTCTGCATAGATGCCGGGCAAGGCGAGTTCCCTTATCACTGGATGGTGCAGTAAGCGTTACGCTTTGTCAAGAATGCTTACTGATGGTTGGAGCCATCCAAGAAGGTTTCATTCCCTTCCTGATGCTCAGCATCTCAGCCATCCATGAGGACCTGAATGGGCAACAGCTCCCATCCTTCTCTTTTTAGCCCAGCCTGACCTGATTGATAGACAGCTGAGTTGTAGTGGAAAATGTGCTGGTCTCAAAGTGAGAAAACCTAGATAGGAGTGTGTCTTGTCACCTGAGAATTCAATGATCTCATGTGATGTGGGAATAATATTCAGATATTAGTCATAGCACATTTACTTATCCTTTTGGCTTACCATAAGCACATTGTGGGACAAGGTTCAGAAAGTTTTCCTTTCTTTCTCTTGGTCTCACAAAGATTCTGGTCAAGCACGTGATCTACTCAGTGGCTACTGCTGTCTCTGGCCCTGTGAGCCAAGTTTTTATTCTGCTTTTTTTTTCCCACTAGTCTCATTCCTTATTTTTATGGAAGCTCATTTCTCATAAAGCATAAAATAATGCTTTGGGTTCAG
Organism: Sarcophilus harrisii; assembly: GCF_902635505.1. NCBI lineage: Eukaryota > Metazoa > Chordata > Mammalia > Dasyuromorphia > Dasyuridae > Sarcophilus > Sarcophilus harrisii. The sequence continues at coordinate 617,989,379 of NC_045427.1, read as the reverse complement.
CCATGTTGTTGGGATTTTAGATGATAAAGCATCTTAGAAATTTAGGGCAATGTAATTAGCTCTCAAGGGTTTTAGGGGAGAAACTGAGGCAATACCAAGCCAAAGAGGTTCTGCAATAACAGCTTTTCCAACCTCTCTTTTCTCCTAAGTATTTAACTTTTACACCCAGTTCTATCCCCTCTTCCCAGGAAGTAGACTAGTTGCTATCACTACAAGTGGCCCCTTAGGATGCTCTGATCCTCTTCTATCCTGCCTGAGGCATAAATAAATCCCCTTTCCTCCTCGTTCAACTATAACAAAGTGAAGATTGTGCAAAAGTGTTAGAAAAGCAGGAGAAAAGGGAACAGAGGCAAGCGGTTAAAAAACAGAATTCTACAGAGCAGATGTTTCATCCTGTGGTGACTTAGTGTATCACTTCCTAGGAGCTTTGCTGGCTCAGAGAATGGGACACTCGGTCTCACAGGGCACTCTTTGTCTCCTAGACAGTCAATAAATAAGTAATAAGCTCCTACTATGTGCCAGCTAAGACTGATTCTTCCCTTCAAGGAAACTCAGTTCCTTATTTTCTTGTTCTAGATTAAATCCGAACCTGGTCTCATGAAGTGTCCATTATCAGGACCCTGAAAGAAAGAACCCCTAGACTCCCTCTTCATTCCCTACTTGCTTCCCCAGGAAATTGGGACAAGCTCCTGAATTCTCAGTCCCACTAACAGGCAGAAGCGAGGGCTGTCTGCTGGCCCATATAATCCGGTCTGTACAGTCTAGCAGTCGTTCACTTTCCCCTTCGAAGGGTCTCAGCTTGCGTGCGATAGCTAATCTGGTGTGTTCTGGTGGCAATTCCCTTGTCTGGTACAGGTCTTGGCTTGCTTGTCCAAACCCCTGCTCGTATCTCACCCCCAAAGCCCAGTTTCCCCGACTCAAGGGTCATCTTCCATACCGACCCTTTGCTGCCCTCCTCCCCATTAACCCCAGGCTGCTGGAGACGGCTCTCCCCAAGGTGCTCACTGATTGACTAGTCAGTGTTTTCTAAGCCCTTCCAACTCTGAGATGCTGTGATCCCCCAAACCTCTGCGAATTCCCCCAGATGGCATAAAGCCTGGCTTAGCACAGGGTCAGACGCAGAGACAGCCGGGGAGAAACTCGCAGATTGGTTTGTGCGGGCAAACACCTGGTTACTATAGCAATAATCACCTTGGGAACCAGGGGATTTGAGCAGAGGAGAGAGGTCCTAATCCAACAGGTGAAACACCTGCTCATTGGCTGGGAGGAGGAGGGGCAGTCCCGCCCCACTGCTTCCTTTTCCCTCCCCCAGCCCTCACTATTTCTTCTCTTTTTTGCTCTTCTCTCCTCTCTCCCTCCTCCCACTCTGGCCACTCCTCATTTTCATGTAGATGGGGATTGTGTCCTGGGAGGACAGGTTGGGGGTGGGGAGTGGGGGAAGAGGAGAGAACCTGTTTGAAAGGAGCTCTCCATTTCATGGAGAGCTTAGCTCGCCATCTTCCTGGCAGGCCCCTGGGTTATTTCCATAAACCAATTATCGCCAGATGATCTCAGGAGAGCCCAGCGACACTAGTCCCCGAGATGGGAACGGGAGCGCAGCGTGTGATTGTCACAGCTCTCCCTGCAGTTGTGACAGTCTCCATCACCGCGTTACCATGGGAACGCCACTCCTGGGCGGGGAGAGTGGAGCGGGGTGAGCCGGAGCCGGAGCCGGAGCCAGTCCGTGGGCGGGAGGGTCTGGGAATTAGCCATGCAGGGCACATCGAGTTTGCTCTTAGCAACCACAGCCAGGGACTTGCACTGGGAGGGAGCCAAGTCTGGGACTTGAAGTGAAAAGAAGCTGACGCTGATGACACTGAAGCCAGAGGCAGGAAGGGGGGTGATTCAGAGGTAGAGGGGGAGAGTGATGGATCTGCAGGGAGGTGGGGGCAGGGCTGGAGGTGAGTGCCAGCCAAGGAGCAGACGAGGAGGTGTCTGAGACTCAGGGCCCCGAAGCAGCTGTCACCACCCCCGGCTGCAGGTGATAATGAAATGCTCGTGAAAGGAGAAAGGCAGAGTTGCTGCGAGGGAAGGGCGTCCCAGCTGTCGTCCAAAGAGGGAGATGAAAGTCTTCCCCAAGCCCCTTCCTCCTTCCGCTGCCCGCCTCCATCCTGCGGGCTCTGCCCTCTGCCCTGGCCCCTCTCAGCTCGGTGATGGAGGCGTGGAGGGCACAGCCGGCCCAGAAGTGAGGTCTCCTCCGTCCTGTCCCACCCTGCCCAGCCGGGGCTGCAAGGACCTTTAAAGAATCAGCTCATTCATTACAGAGAAACATATGGAGTATTAGAGAGGGAAGGGAGAAGGAGGAGAAGGGCGCAAGCACGTATGAAGTGTTACCATGTGCCAGCCATTAAACTGAGCACTTTACAAATATTATCTTCAGAAAAAACACTGGCTTTCAGATCAGAAAATCTGGATTCTGCTCCGTTACTGTCTGTGAGATCTTGGGCAAGCTGTTTAAATGCCCTGGTCTCTCTTCTCCCATCTGTAAAAGGAAGGGGTGGGACTGAAGTCTCCGGTGGCTCTATGAATGTCGTGGACATGTCACTACAAGCCCAGAGATCGAAAAGGTCCCAGGTCCAAGCTCATCCTCTCTGTGGCCTGGGTCATGTGACAGGATCTCTGTGAATCAATGAACAAGCATTTATTAAGCACCTACTATTATCTTCTAAGCATTTTGTTAAGCTCTGGAAATACATAAACCAAATCAAAACAGCCTCTGCCCTTAAGTTTTATATGCTAAAGGAGGAGGGGCACAACACAGTGTGTATATGTGAACTTGCACAGAATTAATACAACATAAGGCAGTTTGGAGAAAATGGCATCAACTGGGAGTCAAGAAGTCCAGTGAATTCCTGAGTCTGATGTACAAACTCTTCTGTAAGTAAGCAAAGGTAATTTGGGCTTGCTTTCAGGTCACTAGTAGCCATCCAACAAGTATTTATTAAGTACCTACTATAGGCCAAACATGGTGCTAATTAATGGGAATGCATAGAAAAGTAAAAACTTTCCCTGTCCTCAAGAAATTTGCATTCTCATGGGCACCACAACTGTGTAAAAGGTTTGAAGAGAAGTGAGGTTTGGGCAGCCACTGTGGAGAGTAGGAGAAAAAAAATCTATGGTGGGGGGTGTTGAGGGAATGATTGCCTTGCGGCAGTGAGAGCTCAGTTGAAGTTAGACAACGTAAACTTGTGGTGGGCCCCATGGGCAGAGTTTTGTGATTTCTCCCAGCTCTGCTCACCAACATGTATGGGATAAGGAGCAAGGGAGTCAGATGGTGAGAGCAAACCTTGCTAGGGCTTGGGCAAGCTTTTCCTCAGCAATAAAACAAAAGTGTTCAAGTTTTGAGAGTAGAGTAAGTAAGAAACTTTATTGGATTAGTTAGATGCCCCACTAGAGACCAGGAAGGGATGCTGATCACAGCTATCTCTACGGGGCTTCCAAAATAAACTTCCCAAGAATGGCAGGGAAGGATCTTATATAGTCCCTGCAGGGAATACAGATTCAGCAATATTCTTTTATTTTTATAGCTCATGGTAAGACCGTAGACCTTGTTGCAGAAGGGCATTAGTTATCTGTTGGAATAAAAAATCTTGAGGTAGTCACATGTGCTTGCCTTCTGATTTATTGAACACATAAGATCATAGAATTGAGGAGTAAAGGGGAACCTGAGAAAGCATTTGGTCTAAGCTCCTCATTTTACAGAGTCAGTTTTAAAAAGGTGATTTTCATTAGCTGCCCCTTCCTTAAAATAGAAAATTTCCCTTTCTTTTCCCTGCCTCTGAATCAATCCTTCAAGATTCAACTCCAATATCACTCTCTTCATGAGATCTTTCCTAGACCCCTTCCCCCATAAGCTTCTTTTATCTGCCTTCTCCCTAAGGTTATCCTTTATGTGTTTTCTGTATAGCTAGCTATGTGTGTGCGTGTTGTCTTCAGTTAGTATGTAAGTAGCCTGAAGACCAGGACTCATTTAGCCTTTGCATCTTATGCCTAGTACATAATATATCTTAATAAATGTTTATTTGTTGGTTAACTCCTTTTAGAGTCTTTCCCAAACAGATTCTTTGGAGGGCAGGGTCTATTTCTGGAGACAAGTTCTTTGCCAGTCATTGCCCAGCCCCCTTCCATTGCCACCATAATCTCATCAGACCATTTAATGTATGACTAAATGCTTTTGCCCCTGGTAAAAATATTCCTTCAGGGCCATGCAGTATCTAAACTATGACTGTAGTTGCCCTTAGTCAGGCGGCAAGTTGAAAATTTTGACTTATTTTCTTTTTTTATTTTATTACAGGTTTTTATTTACAAGATATATGCATGGGTGATTTTTCAGCATTGACCCTTTTTCTGTTCCAACTTTTACCCTCCTTCTCCCCACCCCCTCCCCAAGATGTCTGGTAGACCAATACATATTAGATATGTTAAGGTAAATGTAAAATGCAATATATATTCATATCCATATAGTTATTTTGCTGCAAAAATAAAGAATCAGACTTTGAAATAATGTACAATTATTCTGTGAAGGAAATCAAAAATGCAGGCAGAGAAAAATATAGGGATTGGGAATTCTATGTAGTGGTTCATACTCATTTCCCAGAGTTCTTTCGCTGGATGTAGCTCGTTCTCTTCATTATTGAACAAATGGAACTGATTTGGTTCATGTCATTGTTGAAGAGGGCCACGTCCATCAGAATTGATCATCATATAGTATTGTTGTTGAAGTGTATAATGATCTCCTGGTCCTGCTCATTTCACTCAGCATCAGTTCCTGTAAGTCTATCCAGGCCTTTCTGAAATCATCCTGCTGGTCATTTCTTACAGAACAATAATATTCCATAATATTCATATACCACAATTTATTCAGCCATTCTCCAATTGATGGGCATCCACTCAGTTTCCAGTTTCTAGCCACCTCAAAGAGGACTCTGGACTGTTTTCTTTCTGGGCCGCTGCCCATGATCTAAAGCTGCCACCCAACTTGTTACTGCCTGGCACAATGGATCAAGGATTAGCATCCCAGTATCTATCCTCCTCCAAGACTTGACATGAATAAATATGTCAATAAAAGCTCAGCAAGGGGCAGAACAGGAAGATGGAGGCAACTGGTTGGGAATGATGGTAGCCAGCAGGGCAGAGTCCAGAGGCAAAGAGATTAGCCTACAGTGTTTTGACTTCTAGCCAATGGTAAGGGCTACTTGGCCACTCTTTTTGTTCACAGATCTGCTGTTGGGGACTTAATGATTGATCACCAGATCAGCTAGCAGACTGGGCACTGGGCTAGGGAACAGGATACTGGAAACTGCAGGAAAGTAGATTGAACCCCATCTGGGACAGTTATCACACAAAGAAAAATCATGCTCCTTGGCAACAGATTGAACCCCTGTTCTGTCAATAGAACGGATCCTGTCCCTGGTCATAACCTGGCCCATTCCCCAGACCATATACCGAGTCCTGACAATAGACTAAACCTTATGTGTAGCCATTGCATGAGCCCTAACTCACTCACAAACTTACCCCTAACTCTTTTTTCCATACTGAAAATTCTTTCCTTCATCTCAATGCCTTTTGTCACTATCCCTTTCACTTCTGTTTTACATAATAGGTAGTCCTTCTCCACACTGAGGCAAACCCCTCTACTTGCACAAGTGATCCTCTTCCAACCCCTTCTCTCCCCCTCAAATTCTTTCACTTTTCTTCTATCTCCTTGTCTACTGGCTGCTTCCCTGCTATCTATCACATCTCTTCCATCCTCAAAAAAGCTTTGTTTTATCCATCCATCCCTACTTAGTTATCTTGCCATCTCTCTTCCCTTTTGTAGTCAAACTCCTTGAGAAAGCCATCTACAATTATTTCTCTACCATAACTCTCTATAATCCAAGTTCCAACTCCATCTTTCAATGGAAACTACTCTCTCCAAAGCTATTTATGATTTCTTACTTGCTAAATCAACAACTTTTTAATCACTCTTCATCCTTTTTGATGTGACTGCAATCTTTGATCCTTTTTATCACCCTCTTCTCCTTGATAATACCCATATTAACTATAAGTATCCAACGAGCCTCTATTCTGGGCTTTTTCTTCTTCACTTGGTGATCTTATCCAATGTCATAGATTCAATTGTAATCTCCGTACTAATGAGTCAAGTCAACTTACCTAGCTAGGTCTGATCTCGGGTACCACATCTCCAACTTCCTATTGGACATCTCAAACTGGATGTCTCACAAGCAAATTAAACTCAACATATGAAAAGTGAACTCTGTCTTTCCCCCCAAAATCCTTTCCCTTTCTTAACTTCCCCATTCTTGTTGAGGTTACCACCATTGTTCCAGTCATGCAGACTAACAACCTTCTTCACTCTCTCCTTCCCCCATATTAAATTGCCAGTTTCCAATATCTTTTGTATATGCTTTCTTCTTTCTTCTGATAATACCACCACCTAGTACAGGCCCTTATCATCTAACTCTTAGACTATTACAACAGCTTATTAGTTGGTTTCCTGCCACAATTTTTCCCATTAGTTGTTAGTGCTTCTATCTGATTTTGTGACTCCTTTTGGGGTTTTCCTGACAAAAGTATCAAGGCAGTGTTCTTGGCAAAGATATCAAGGCAGTTTGCCATTTTTTTCTTACAAATGAGGAAACGGATGCAGACACAGTTAAGTGACTTTCCAAGGGTTACATAGATAATAAGTATCTGAGGCCAGATTTGAATTCAGGTCTTCCTGACTCAAGTCTGATGCTCTATATACCATACAATCTAATTAATTAAACATTGAGAAATGTTTGTTGACCAATCTCAGACTACCTATGTGACCTCAGAAAAATCACTTAATCTCTCTTACTCTGTTTCCTCTTCTACAAAGGGCAAATAATAATAATAATAATAATAATAATAATAATAATAATAAAATAGACTTTCAGGATCATTGTGGTGATTAGGTAACATTATTGCTTTGTAAACCTTAAAACAACATAAATATCAGCTATCATTATTGTTAAAGGGGGAATGATGGAAAGAGTATGACTGCTTCAATATAATTCATCTCTATTGTTAGAGATGTGGTTCCAAGCCCCTTTTCTGCTCTTGCAGGAAGACTCATTTTGAGGTACATAGCACTGAATGTGGTCACTGAACAGAGGCTCTTGGAATGGCACAGTGGAAAGAACATTGGCTCTGGAGCCAGAGAACCTAGGTTCAAATCTTCCTCTTGATATTTTTGTTATCTCGGGGAACTTAAGTCATTTACTCTAACTGGATCTTAATTTCTCCTTCTATAAAATGAGGATGGCTGGCCTAGAGTCCTCAGAGGCCCCTCCAAGCTCTAGAGCTGAGATTGTGTATTATCCCATGTAGAATTGCAGCAGACATCATCAATGATCTCAATCATGTCACAAATGGATGACAGTCATAAGTGATTGATATTTAAGAGTGAGGTTGGAAATAGGATATATATAGCATCACAATTTACTTAGAGTTGGAGTTGAAAGTCTCTCCAACTAAAAAATCTCCATTTCCTTCTACTAGAATCATTCAATTCATCATATTACCACATCCCAAAATGATGCTGAAGAACAATCTGATCAATAAAGGATGTAGAATATTGGATTAGGCCCCAGTCAAACCACATTCCCTCTTTGGGTCTCAGTTTCCTCATTTGCAAAATGAAGAAATGCCCTGAAATATTCACAAAGGCTCTTCTCTGCCCTAATACTCTTTGTTCTAAGGCATTGTTCCAGCTCTAACATCCTAAAGCATGACCAGTGTTTCAAGCTTGCCTCCAGCTCAAACAGTTTATGAATCTGTGATTTCCTTTCTTGAAAGAAACACCCACCCTCTTCCCAGATGCACTGGGAGACAATGAGGTCTGCATTCCTGGATTCTCAGAAAAGAACCAGATGGCTCTCCAGAGAAGCCAGCCCAATCCAGACCATCTGGAATTCTTTCCCTCTCTGTCTCGTTGGCTCCGGGCCTCCTGGACATGAGGGGGAAGAATAGGAAGAGGAGGTAGGGGAGAACAAGCAGTCAATTTGACTAGGCAAACATCCCATCGCATCCCCAGGGTCCCCAGCTTGGGTAGCTGTTACGTTCACTCCAAGCCAGAACTGCCTGCTCTTTGGTCCAGCCATCCATAGAGGCCTGAAGTCAATTAACATTGGTCTCCTTTTCTCTTGATTCCATTGAATTTTTATTTGGTGAGAACTTAGAAAAATGCTTTGGAGGCCAGCGGAAGGCAGTAAACACAGCCTGAACAGAGGGAAAGAAAAGCCAGAAGAAAAAACATAAAATAGGGAAAGTTTAACATCAACAGTTGCCATCTTTCCTCCGATGGTAGTCAGAGAAGCCAGATTGGCAAAAGGCTGTAGCCCATGTTGTCTGTAGCCCATGTTGTCTAAGACTTGTTGAAGAAACTGAGGAGGTTTAGCCAGGGAGAGGACTCAGGAAGACACAACAGATGGCTTCAAGTATTTGAAAGGCTGTCACCTGGACGACAGATTAAACGCATTCTGTTTATCCCCAGAATGAAACAGTGGGCTAAACTTTAGGATTAAAATAATGAAAAATTTTCTGTTTCGTTGAGTCAGTGTTGGATTGTAATAAAAAATTTTAAAAAGACCATGGTTCAAACCCTGATTTATTGCTTTCTATTTTTATGACCTCAAGCAACTTCATTTTCTCTTAAGCCTCAGTTTCTTCATCTGTAAAACTGGAAGATTTAGACCAGAAAACCTCAAAATTTCTTCTTATCAGTGATTCTGTGATCTCACTGAGTCTCAGTTTCCTCATCAGTAAAGAAAGGTGGGATACTAGAAAATCACGAAGGTTCCTCTAAATCCAGTTCTAAATCTATGGTTCTATTCAAAAATGGAATGGGCTATCTCATGAGGTAGTGAGTTCTCCATCACTTTCCAGTCTTAAAAGACTTGATGAAGGGAGGGAAAAAAGGGAAGGGAGGGAGAAAAAAATTGGAATACAAGATTTTGCAAGGTAAATGTTGGAAACTCTCTTTGCATGTATTTTGAAAACACAAAGCTATTATTTTTTAAATGCTAGATGACCCCAGTCAGGTACATTATAGAAAGTGTTCTTGTTGGTCTCGGGGTCCCATCTAGCTCTAAGACTAAAACATTTTTGTGACCTTCTGATTTAAAGATACTGTCTACATTCCTGCTACATCTGCTCTTTCACCCAGTCCCTAAAGCAATGGCTGTTTTCACATCCCCTCACTATGGTAAGCCTGAAATCAAAAATCATTCCAGCTTTCCTTGCTGGAATCACCTCAAATGTCTTCCTGTTCTCATTCTGCTCCCCATCTTTATCAACAGCTTAGAAGTCAGAAACAGTCTGCTTCTCCAATATGCAGGTGAAGAGAGCAGGAAGGGACAGTTGACACATCCCCCAATATTTCACACTGGAGTTATCATTCCATCTACTAACATTGATTGCAACCCCAAGTCTTAGGGGGACCATTTTCATGAGCGACTGTGGCTGAAAAAAATCCAGCCCTTGTGGCCAAGTCTCTGGGAGTGAGCCTTCCATACTCAATAAGGTTGTTCCTCATAATTCAAGCTCTCTGTCTCTCTCATCCCACCCTGAAAACCTTCCCAACTCCCTTGGAGGCTTCAAATCTTGCTTTCTGTTGACACGATATCTGACATCATATAGCATATCCCCAAAGTTGTAGTGATGTTTTAAGCTTATAAGGCTTTGGGGAAACCCTCTACAATGCTTTAGAGTTTGGAAAACCTACTTTTTCATTGGAGCCTCACAACGATCCTTAGAGAGAGGTGGTGTTTTTCACTCGTTTCAATTGTATATGACTCTTTGTAACCCCGTGTGGGGTTTTCTCAGCAAAGATACTAGAGAGCTTTGATATTTCCTTCTCCTGCTCATTTTATAGAGGAGGAAATTGAGACAAGTAGGGTTAAGTGACTTGCTCAGGGTCGTGTCAGAGGCCAGATTTGAACTCAGGAAGTTAAAGTACTCTATCCATTGCACCATCTAGCTGTGAGACAAATATTACAGGTATTATTAAGACCTATTTTAGAAATGAAAAAATTGAGACCCATTAGTGGCCATCCCAAGGTCAAACAGCTACTTAATGGCAGTGCACAGATTCAAACCCAGATGTCCCAAAATTCAGCTCAGGGCTCTTTATTATATTCCATATGTCTTTTCCTACCTCACCGGGTCATTGTGAGGGAAGTGCTAGGGGGGGAAGGCACTCTAGGCTGAGGACTGGAATGGGCCCTGAAAAGAATACTAGGCTTCGGAGTGAAAGGATGGGGATTAAAATCTGAACTCTGATCCAATCTGTGTGACCATTGAAAATGGCTCACTTTGGCAGTTAGGTGGTGCAGTGGATAGAGCAAAATCCCTAAAGTCGGGAGGACCCGAGTTCAAATTTGATCTCAGACACTTAACATTTCCCAGCTGTGTGACCCTGGGCAAGTCACTTAACCCCAATTGAGGGAAGGAGGGAAGGAAGGAAGGAAGAAAGGAGGGAAAGAAGGAAGGAGGGAAGGAAGGAGAGAAGGAAGGAAGAAAAAGACTCACTTCTTTGGGTCTGGAAAATGAAAAGAATGATCCTTGCACTACAAATAGCTATAGAAACACTTGGTACCTACTATCTACTAGGGATTGTACTAAGTGCACTTAGTGCACTAAGTGTACAATTATTACTTCACTTGACCCTCACAGCAACCCCAAGCTGCAGGTATTATTATCCCCATATTACAGCAAGTGTTTGCACAGTACTTTAAGATTTACAAAGGCCTTTGCAAATACCACCTCTGATTCTGACAGCTCTGGGGAGCAGGAACTATCATTACCCCCCCATACCCCATACATTTTATGTGTTAAGTAAGACACAGCCAGTGTCTGAATCTGAATTTGAATTCAGGTCTTCCTCCCTTGAAGTCCAGCTCACCACCGTCAGATAAAAAGTATTAAAGGGTAGAATCTGTACCCAAGCCCTCTGAGTCCAAAGCCAGTGCAACCTTTGGAAATAATAATACTACAAATAACTCATGTTTCTATAGCAGTTTAAGACACTAAAGGTGCTTGCCTCACAATCCCTCTGAGAGGTGGGTAAGCTTGTGTTATTCTCTCCATTTTAGCGATTAGAGAACAAAAATGAGATGCGATTTGCTCCAGGTCACACAACCAAGAAGTGTCACAAATCCCATGCTCTTTGTATGTACCAGAAACCAGCCCTAGAAGCTTGGGGTCTTTCTGCACTTGAAGTCCTCTACTCTGCTCATGAGCCTACACCAAGAGCAATTTGAAGGCATTCACTCCCATTTCTTTAGTGAATATACTCTGGGATGAGTTTTTTGCTCAAAACACCCAAAAAATGTATTGAGTGCAAGGAGCCCCATTTTACAGATGAATATAAAAGGAGCAACCTGGTGACATCTAGGATGTCCTGTGTGACCTTGAGCAAGCCATAGTTGCCTCCTGAGTCTCTGTAAAATGACAGAGGTATGTTAAATTCTTTTTAATGCTCCTTTCAGCTCCAAAAAATCTATCATGAGATGAATTAATGAAATTGTAAGAGTTACCCCTTAAAGCTTCAATAAACATATTTGTACATATGAGTCTTTTCCCTTTTTCTCCTTCTTTGACATTTTTGAGATATAGACCTATTAGCACTATTGCTGGGTCAAATGATATGTACAGGTTAGTAACTTTGGAGAAATACTTCCAAATCATACAAAATGATTCGTCACTTTACAAAAGAGTTACCTACAGAATCCCATAGGTAGTGGTGGTGGTAGTAGTAGTAGTAATGGTAATAGTAGTAGTAGTAATAGTGCTAGTAGTAGTAGTGTAGTGCTAGTAGTGATAGTAGTAGTACTAGTAGGGCTAGTAATAGTAGGAGTAGTAACAGTGGTGGTAGTAGTAGTAGTAATAGTACTAGTAGTAGTAGTAGTAGTGGTGGTGGTGGTGGTAGTAGTAGTAGTAATAGTAGTAGTAGTAAGAGTGCTAGTAGTAGTTGTAGTAGTGCTACTACTACTACTAGTAGTGCTATAGTAATAGTAGTAGTAGTAGTAGTAGTGCTAGTAGGAGTAGGAGTAGGAGTAGTGGTGGTGGTAGTAGTAGTAGTAGTAGTAGTAGTAGTAGTAATAGTGCTAGTAGTAGTAATGGTGGTGATGGTGGTGGTAGTAGTAGTAGTAGTAATAGTAATAGTAGTAGTAGTAGTAGTAGTAGTAGTAGTAATAGTGCTAATAGTAGTAGTAGTGCTAGTAGTAGTAGTAATGGTGATGATGGTAGTAGTAGCAGTAATAGTAATAGCAGCTAATGTCTATAATGCCTACTATGTGCTAGTCACTGTGCTAAGAACTTACTAGTTATGCCATTTGGTCCTCACTAACTTTGGCAGTAATAGTGCTATTACTATTCTCATTTTATAGAAGAGAAAACTGAGGCAAAATTTAAATGACTTGTCCAGGGTCATATAGCTAGTTAAGTGTCTGGATCCAGATTTGAACTCAACTCTTCCTGATTCTAGGCTCAGAACTCTAGCCACTGTGCAATCTAGCTGCCTCAAGCAAGTCATTTAACATGTCTGCCTCAGTTTCTTCATTTATAAATTGGAAATAATAATAATACCTCCTCAGACAATTGGGAGAATAAAATAAGTTAATATTTGTGAAGTGCTATGAAAAGCTATGAAAAGTCCAACCAGAATGGACAGAGTACATCACTGAGGAGTTAATCAGCATCTGTGGGGAGAGGGGGTTGATTTTACCCAGTCCTATCCCTGAGCACTTGTCCCTTAATTCCAGGTACACCTGTAGCTTTGTTTACCCAAGGGGTATTAGTGCTTGTTCATTATGAGTCTAATTAATGAATGAAACCCCGCAAGTTCTGGCTGAGAAATGAAATGATAACAACCCTTGGCAGCACTGAAATAACAGCTCTTTTCTTGTTTCAAGTGATTTCCTCCCAAGAGCTCAAAGGATATAACAGATGATTATCTTCCTAGCCCCTTTGAGGAGGGAATGGTCTTGCTTTAGGGTTGTTTATTATTGGGTAATAGGGTAACAGGAAGGCAGGGCTAGAGAGAGAAGAATAAATCATATTTCCACTGTTCCTGAGATTTAAAAAAGTACTTTCATCAAAGCTCCATGGGACTATTTTTTCTTCCATTTTACAGATAAGGAAACTGAGACTTGAGAGGTTAAGCAACTTGCCCATGATGTCCCAGCAAGAAAACATATGAAGCAATATTTGAACCTAAGGTTTCTGGACTCAGGTTTATTCACTCCAACACTCTGCCAAATTCTTCTCCATTTTAAGGGGCAGGAGTCCTGGTGTTTTCATCCCTGATTATTGAGAGCTGATGTACAGATTTCTGAGACTCTGGCATTGGGGTGGACCTCTGGTGGATCGTGGAGGCTGGGGGCCTTGTCAACTCCCCATTGCTGCCCATTCTCCATCAGCATTAGCAGCACGTCTTGCCTAGAATTCCCCATGGAGCTCATTATCAGAGGTTTGGAGGCTCCAGCCTTGCCAGAAGGATGCAGACATCGTGCTAATATTTAGTCCCACCTACCCAGGTCTCTACTGGAGAGCTCGGTTTCAGCCCTGACCTTGTTTTCCTCAGAGTTGTTCAAGTGAGGGGATGAAGTCATTTTATAGGAAACCTCCTATACAGTTATATGGGATGTGTTCTCTAGGCAGGCAAGGTATGGACCAACTAGTGACAGTCTTTCTTCCTCCTTTCACACATTCTTTTCTCTTCCTTTCTTCTTTCTTTTTCTGATTTTTCTCCTTTTCTCCTTTCTTCCCCACTGATGCACTCCTCTTCTCTTTCTCTCTTCTCTTTCCCTCTCTTCCCCTCTTCCCTTCTTATTGTCTCTCCTTCCCTCTCCCCTCATCCCCACCATTCTCCTCTTCTCCCATCTTCTCCCCTCCCCTCCTCTCTCTTCAGCTCCCAGAGATTCAGTAGGCAGATGCTTGGAGTGTAAGGGTTATTTTTGTCCAGCATAGCTGCCATAACTGTCCCCCTTCACACATTCATTTATATGCTCCTTTATTTAACACATTCTGAACTGAGCCCCTGTCTCCCATCCAAGCCAGTGCCAAGCTCTGAGGAGGAAAGAAAAGAAGAAAAAAGTTAAGGATCCCCTCTCTACCCTGCCTCCACATCCTCAGATTACCCTCTTCTCTCCCTTCAGCCAAATCTCACCAATTTGTTCAGATCCAATTGGAGTCCACCTCCTCCAGGAAACCTCTGCTCTCTGAGTTCCTTCAGGTAAAACCAGATGGGGTAATGACTAGAACTCCGATCTCAATGGTCTCTAAAGTTCCTTCTAACTCAAAATCCATGATTCTGCAACCCTGTGAACTCTCCCTCTTTTAGGTAGCTAGGCAGAACAGTAACTAGAGCTCTGGGCTTGGAACCAGGAAAAACGAGTCAAGATCCAGCCTCAGACACTTACTAGCCATGTGATCTGGAACAAATCACTTAATCTCTACCTCAGTCTTCAATTGTAAAATGGGAATGATAATAGTGCCTATGTCTCTGGGTCCTTGTTAGGATCAATGAGAGAATGTTTGCAAAGCATCTGGCACACAGTAGGTGTTTAATAAAAGATTGTTTCCTTCTTTCCTTCTCTGGCCTTTTACAGAGAGAGTCTGATCTCCAGAGTCTAGCTATTGATAAAATATTTTTTCCCCTTGAATGTCAGTGATTTCAACATGTTACGAAAATTCACCAATGTAGATCAACAACTAGAATTTGGCTTCCTGTCATACTCTGGATAGTTTCCTGTGAATATTGAGTGATTCAGAGTTCCAGATGGTCTTGACTTCAGAGATGACCCTCTATCCATCAAACATCATCAAAATACTGTTAGATCCTGATTCATAATGTTCTCTCATCAAATTGTTTCCTATTGGACAGATACCTTGGTATACGAGCTCTGGACCTGGAGTCAGATTTTCTCAGGTTCAAATCTCACCTCCTGGACTTGGTGGCTCTGAGGCCATTCAATTAACTTTACCTGTAAAATAAAGTTCTTTCCACATTGGATTATTGTGGGAGAAGAGATTTGTACTGTAATGTGCTAGATAAATGATAGCCATTTGTGTATCTATATTGTGTCTTTCTAATCCAACTGGAGCATTTATAGCCCCAGAATGCCTTTGAAATTATATTAGGCAACTTAAATCTTCAATTTCTCGTGTATCATCTGAAACTCCACCATTAGAGGCTCATTCTTCTAAGTCTTAAAGAATTTGTAGGCTTCCAAATTCCCAAGAGAATCTAAATATTCCTAAGAGGAGTAAGTTTATTAGTGGGATGGTGGGAATTATTTTTAGATGCTTTCCAATTCTGAGCTGACATCTGGACCCTTCAGACAAGGGACACATTGAGGTACCTACATTAAGCTTAGGGAGGTCATAAGGATGTTTGGATCAGAGATGTAGAAGTGAGAGGGATCTCTAAAGTCTTCTAGTTAAGGTTATGAAAACATGTAGTCTCTAGTCTCTTAACTAGAGAAGTTAAGGACTCTCCTAATATAACACAGGAAGTAAATGATCAAATCAGTATTTGAACTCCTGATCTTTGATGACAATTTCTGATGACAATTTAGCAGGACACTGAAGGTGGATTTCCCAGGTAGGGCACTCAAGACCCACGAGCAACTTCACCTAATCCCATCCTGGCTCATGAATGCCAAAGGAAAATAGGGGTTACCGGATTGCAATTAATTTCTAGATGTTTCCTAGAGTCATCAAGGAACTGACAAATGTAGTCCACGAATAAAGAAGGAAATCATTAGGAAGAAACAGATTGGGAAGGGGATATAGACTTCTGCTCAGGAGAAATATGAGGTGTTCCCTCTCAGCACCTTCCTCTACTACAATCTTTTGAGCTAGATAGTACAAATATTAGCAATGTTGATTTTACAATTGAAACTGAAATTCTGGCATGTTGCTTAAATCACAGGAATCTGGAATCAACCCTAGTCTTTTGGTACTAGGTCATAAAGTCACTAAACTATAGCCTCAGAGGATCTATAATCCATTCTCCATTTTTACAGATAGTGAAAGTATGGGTGCTTAATTTAGACCCACAGAGGAAGCTGGCTACTTGGCGAGAGAAACCTAGAACCTTTGGTGTACAAATTAGTTAATAATTGACTTAGGTCTGTCTCTCATCCTGTAGAACAGATGTTAAATCCTTGTTTGCCAACTCTGCCAGAATGCCCAGGAAGCATCAGAGATGAGATTTGAACTTAGGTTCCCTGCCCCGAGAGCCAGTGCTGTATTGTCCCCCTCCCCAGCTCCTTGAGTGTCCAGGCTATAAGGGACTTCAAAAGCCTTCCACTACAAGTCTATATACAACATTAAGAAGTGAGTCATCTGAGCTCTACTGGCCACTCTTCTTCCTAGGTACCCTTGTGCTGCATCACGAGGCTTTCATGCCTGGGGAAAAGCCATGGGATCCAGAGGCCCAGACTGGAAACACGTGGGGTCATTGCTGTGATCACATGTTTTTCAAACCCACAAAAATGTGCTTCCCCAGGGATGAGAAGTTTTTTCCATAGCTCCCGGACTAAGATGGTCTTGTAAATTATGAGTCAAGAGACTTGATGGCCAGTTGGCTCCATTCTACGTCTGGGATCCTTCATCCTGCATCTCACTCTACGAGTTACATCATGGTCCTGGATGGGGAAACTCAGAGGCGAAGACTGTGAGCTGCCCCCTTGTTTCATCAGAGTCTCCCTCTTTCCTTCTCATGCCTGCCCCGTGAAGCTCAGCTTAGATATTGGGTCCTACAGCCGGGGCTGAGAGGGACTTTAGGAGTTTTTGAGTGCAACCCCCTGTGTCACACAGGAAGAGGGAGCCAGGATTGGCTCCCAAATTTACACCTCCAAATCTAAGGTTTTTCCCACTATACAAAACTACATCATATCCTGTCCCTGAGTCACAATAGCAAATTAGGGACATTGATTTGGCCCTGTAAGCATCATGAGATCATAGACCCAACATTTTCAGGGACTTCAGAGGACACAGAATTCCAACCCCCTTCTTTATAGGCATGAAAACAGGCTGGGCAAGAATAGGGGACATGCCCAAAGTCACACAAACAGCAAAAAACAAACAATAAAACCCACTGGGATTTGGACACAGCTTTCTGGACTTCAAATAAAGTCCCTATTCAGCTGCATCACACTAAAGTAAAGCCTTGCCTGTCAATTTGCTCTTACTACATTTAAGTTCAATGGAAACTCCTCCATTTGACATTTCTAGCTCTTCACAACCTGGACCCCTTCCATATGCTCTGCTGCCGACGCCTCCATCTCCTGTTCCCTGCCCCTGCACTAACTGGTCCCATGTGCAGAATTCCTCCTTTCTCCTCCCCTCCCTCACCACCTTCTGAGCTCCCTAGTTTCTTGTAAGAATAGAGCAAGTATCATTTTCTGTAGGAGCATTATATGCATTGCCCTCTTCCCCATTCCTGCCAGACCCCTCCTTTTCAAGGGTACCTTATATTTATTTTGAAAGAGAGAGAGATGGATTATACAGAGTATATTAAATGTCACATACACACATATAATGGATACATGTATATATTGCATCTGTACATATTTATTATATATTGAATATCATATGCACACATATAAAATATATGTGTGTATATATAATATATTTTTTATTATAGGTAATATGCTGTTGCTCATCTCTGACTCTTCATGACCCCATTTAGGGTTTTCTTGGCAAAGATGCTGGAGTGTGGGCCATTTCCTCCTTCAGCTCATGTTACAGTTGAGGAAATTGAGGCACACAGGGTTAAGTGACTTGTCCAGAGCCACACAGCTAGTAACTCTCTGACACTGGATTTGAACTCATAAAGATGAGCCTTCCTGACTCCAGGCCCAAAAATCTGTGCACTCCCCTAGCTATTCCCTATATATATAAAATATGTTGAATGTAGTAATATTAATTCATTTAGGTACAATGTAAATGTGAGCATATTATTATATTATAGGTTGAAAAAAGATATATAATAAATCTATCATATATATATAAGCAAATATTTTTAATATAATATATACTGTATTATCTATAAAATATAGGTTGTAATATGTGCATGCATGATGCATACATGTGCACAATATTATATGTTGTGAATAAAAAGTAATGCTTGCAATTATATATAATACATTTATGTATATTTATGCAATATATTTATGCATTATATAGTATACAATATGTTTCACATAGTAAATTGAATGTAATATACACAACAATATGCATATATATATGTGGAGATGCGATATATTGTACATTGAAAATAATATAGATCTAATATATATATTATATATATATATATATATATATATATATATATATATATATATAATGTGTGTGTATGCTGTGGCTTAGAGACCTTTAACTAATGACTAAAGTTACACTGACCAGTAACCGAGTCAGTTCTGAAAACTGATGCAAGGAGTTTTCTCACAATTATACTTCTCAAGCATTATATGTGTCTTATCTGAAAATTTGCCCTTACTAGTCAGTCATTGTTTCCATGTTCTTTTATCAAATAGTAATAAAAGCAATAGTTTGTGCTTAAATACAGTTTTACATACACATTACAGTAACACTGACATTGATCAAATGTCCATTGCATTATATGTCTTTATTAGCGATACATATATGTGTAATATGTTCTTGTGCTCACAGAGTATGTGATTATGTTCTGTACCATGTTAGAGATGAGTCAGATATTCTTTCAATATAATGTATCTGTATGTATCACCTGTCATGTATGATACACACATGTATGTGTTTGTTTCCCATACCTATATGTGTATGTGTTGTTTCCCTTATCAGAATGTAACCCTTGAGGGCTCCCATTTCCATTTTTATCTCTATATTCCCAACTCTTAGAACAGTCCTTGACCCTGGGTAGCTGCTTGATAAACGCTGATTAACTGGTTCTGGATGCTCATAGAGAGTTTTCATCCTTGCACTAGCCAAATGGCTGTTGGGGGCCCTCCTCCCTGTGGCCAGGCAGGTGGGTCCTGAGGACCAGAGGCAGAAGTCACTCCGGAGATGATCAGCTCACCAAGTGCTGTACACAGACTCATGGAGCACATTGCCCTTGTGGCTAGGAAGACCTGGCACTGCGGTCAGGGAATGGAAACTGGTGCACATCTTTCTCTTGTCCTGTGAAAGACACAGCAGGTTTGTGTTTGCCTGTCATGTCAGAAAGTGCAGGAAGAAGGCTTAGCTTCCCTCGAGTTTCTGGAACACATTCAGGGCTCAGAGGAATTAGCTCTGCCAGGAAAAAACCATTAAACTTACATCCTCTCTCCACCTGCTTGAAAGCTTCTTTCCTCCCCTCCAGGGACTAGAGCCCCCTCCCCTGCTTAAAGCTACCATGCTATTTTTTGATTCTCTGTATTCGTCTTTCAAGGTACTCGTTGGGCCCCTTAATCCAAAGAAGGATGGCCCCCTAGTCCAGGGCTTCTTAAACTGTGGTTCTCAACTCATATGGGGTCTCAAAACTGAATGTGGGCGTCACAAAATTGAGATTTATTTACAGCAAATGTTTGATTCGTATACCTCTCTTGTATTCTTGGGGTTGTATACAAATTTCTTGAATGAAATGGGGCAATAATGGAAAAAGTTTAAGTCTTGCCCTAATCACTTCAGTGCTATGGGGGTTAGTGAACATGCCAGGGGCTTTTGTCCAACTCATAAGATTAAGAGATGGGAAGGACTTTTAGAGATCAATTAATCCAATCCTCTCATTTTGTAGATAAGATAATGAATGAATAGACATATATTGCTTAATTTGTATAAATATTGTTCTGAGTACAGAGAATACAAATATAAAAGCAATAATAACCCCAGGCATCAGGAAGCTTACAATCTCAAGAGATAAACACACACACAAAATTTGTGTCATTCAGAGAGGAATAGTTTAATCTAAAAAAGTACAAGTTACTGGGAACATGGGGAAGTATACCAACACACTCCATCCAGGAACAATGACAGAGTTGTTGGATCATATGACTCCAGAACTGGGTTGAGGTGTGGAGATGTGTGCAGAATAGCCAGCAAAGTGATACCTTGGATACCTCAAGGAGTGCAGAATTAACTGAAATAAAATTTTAATTAGGTTAATGAATTAACTGAAGCTTTTCCAAAATAGTGATCTGACTGAGGTCTTCACTAGCTTTCTTAGCAGATGTGGACATCACTTATTGTCTCAAGTTTTCTGATTTAGAAAAACCCACTACTTGTGGGATGTACTTTTCTTGGTGTGAAGAAGAGTGGTTCAAATCTTGTTTCTGACACTTAATATCTATGTGAGCATGGGCAAATAATGTTACTTTTCTAAGCTCAATCTAACTCTAAATCTGTGA
This sequence comes from Sarcophilus harrisii, assembly GCF_902635505.1. Lineage (NCBI taxonomy): Eukaryota > Metazoa > Chordata > Mammalia > Dasyuromorphia > Dasyuridae > Sarcophilus > Sarcophilus harrisii. Next base: position 617,968,941 of record NC_045427.1, on the reverse strand, counting down.
CCCTATGCTTTTTTTCAATTAAGCAAAATGGCCCCAAACATAGCTGATTTTATATGTAAACAGAATAGGTAACCACCAACTTTTATGATTTTAGTGACGCCAAGGAGATATTTACAAGAAGACAAATCCATGCCCAAAATGTCGCCCATTCTGAAATTCCCATTAGTGTTTATAGAATCATAGATTCAGAGAGGGGCTCCATAGGCATCTGGATCAATCCTTTCATTTTGAAGATAAAAAAGCTGACGCCCAATGAGATAAGTCATTTTAAAAAGGCCACACAGGGAGTGAGCATCAGAGGTGAGATATGAATCCATACTCCTTTACTCCAAAGCCAGTTTCCTATCCATCATATCACACAAATTGCAGGCTTAGCCATTTTTTTGGAGAAATACAAAATGAAGAACTTTAGAGGGAAGGAAATGCTATTTATTGGTTATTGTTCAGTCACTTCAGTCATGTCCAACTCTTTGTGACCACACTTGAGGTTTTCTTGGCAGAGATACTGGAGTGGTTTGCTATTTCCTTCCCTAGACCATTTTACAGATTAGGAAATTGAGGCAACCAGGGTTAAATGACTCCCCCATGGTCATATAGCTAGTCAATATCCAAGATTCAGGAAGAGGAGTTTTCTTGACTTCAGGACTAGCACTTTATTCACTGTACTATCTAGCTACCCTTTATAAACATTTTTCTTTTAAAATATAAATTCCCCTGTGAGATATGAATGAATGCAGGAGCATTTATTAAGTGCCAAGCTAAGAGCTGGGATACAAATACAAATGTGTCCGATGATGCCTTAAGCTAATATTAATAACCAGAACTTTACAAAGGATAAAAATGCTTCTCAGTAAGACAGACCTAAAAGAAGAGCGGAAAGGGGTTTTTATTTTGCTTTGTAATGTTTCAGCAGGAAAGCAGAGAAGATGGCAAAGTTAGACCTGCACAGTAGCATGAGAAAGCCCCGGTGGGTCAGAATTTGTAAGAACTGACTTTAAAGTGTGACTCATGCCTGCTATTCGGATTGCCTTGGACAGGTGCATTCCCTAGTTCTCATTTTCCTATATGGAAAATGAGCAGGTTGAATTAGAAGGTCTCTGATGTCACTTTTAAACCCTTTGACCCATTCATAGAAGGCAAGCAGGATTTATGGAGGCTCTGGGCAGATCTCAGCAGCTGTAGAACAAAGGATGCTGGAGAGAGAGGCTCTAAGAAGAAGGAACAGAGAAGCACTTCAAGAGTACATTGTCAGAGTGCCTAAAAACAAAAGTTCCTTCCCTGACAATTATATCCAGGGTTTGGTTCCAACTCCCAAGGGAAGAGAGAACAATCATGGTTTTAGTGTTCAATCCAAAACTCAGGAGATAATGATCATCAAGATGGTGGGCAATGGATAGAATCTTGGAAGATTCAGCTTTCTGAATTCAAATATGACCTCAGATATTTACCAGCCATGCAGCCCTATTTGCCTCAGTTTCTTTATCTGTAAAATGAGCTAAAGAAAGGATCCAGTATCTTTGCCAAGAAAACCCCAAATGGGATCATAAAGAATTGTACACAACTAATTAATAACAACAAATTGAGGGAGAAGCCCTCAGCTCTAAGAAAATTCTCAAACTGAGGAAACAATATTCACATCCATTGACCTGAATCAAGTATTGGTCTTTGGGACATTCGGTCAATCAACAAGGATTTAGGTGCCTCCTGTGTGTCAGTTATTGTGCTAGGCACTGGAAATAAAAAGAAAAATGAGGCTATCCCTCTCAAAATCTTCTCTCAGGAGACATATAAATATATATGGACATCTACAAATATATCCAGAATAAATACAAAATAAATACTATGTCATTAAATATTAAATAGCCCAGAGGGGAAGTATTAGCATATTTAGGGATCCCAGAGGACTTTGTGTAAGAAAACAGAGTTTGATCTGCACCTGGAAGAAAAAAGGAATTCTACGTAGCAGATGAGGAGGAATGAATTCCAGGCATGGGGAATGGCTGGTGTGAAGAAATAGGAAGCCCAGAAAAGAGTCCACTTTGGCTGGATCAAAGTGTACAAACTGAGGATAATATATTAATGCTGGAATTATGTGAAGTTATAAAAGCTTATAAAAGTCAGTTTATAGGTTGTCCTGGAGGCAATGGGGAGCCATTGGAGTTTATTGAGCAGGTGAGTGACATGGTCAGATACACCATAGAAATATTATCCCCATTTTATAGATGAGGAAAGAAGTAAAGTGATGCCCAAGAAGGGACAGACAACTTAGCATCTTGTCACTGGAGTCACCTGGACTCAGTCTCCTCATCTGTAAAATGAGGCATTTAGCCTAGATGGTCTCAAAGGTCCTTCCAGCTTTAAACCTGTGCTCCCATGATCCATGAGTCTACATTTCTTACTCCATCACTCTCAGCCTCATTGAAGACCATTACAACCACTGAGTATGACCCTGCTAAGATGTAAAAGCAGCCCCTCATCATGCCAGCAATCCAGCCAAGTCCAGCTATCGCCTCCCTTGTCTGGAAAGTGCCAGACCTATACTATTTTAAAGCCCTCTCTTTCCTGTTATTTTAGCTGACTGTCACAGTACTCTTGCAGGGTTGGCTAAGTAGGAATTATTTTCTCTCCTTTCAAAGATGAGGAAAGGGGACCCAGCCAAGTAAAGTAACTCTCGCAAGGGCACCCAGAGTCAGTGACAAGCCAGGATCCAAACTTGGATTTTTTGACTCCTCTTCCAAGGAGCTTTCATTGACATCCCCTTTCTAGCTTTTGGAGGGGTCTCCTGGACTCATTGCCTCACTTTCCCTTAGTGACGGGAGCTCAGGCAGCAGGCATTGTGTCTCCATTCTGTTCCTGGCTGTGAGGGAGCAGTGTTGGGGGTGCTCACCTCATGAATTGTTGCAATTAATGTCGCATTACCATTCCAAGCGTCAATATAATAACTGTGTTGGCAAAAAGCTTATTAAGTCTCCAATTGAGCTATTTAACTGTGCAGTCTCTGGCGGGTACTTATTCCAGATCGCAAGGCTATGTTATGAAATCATAACAGCAATGATGCATTGGGCATCGAGCTCATATCCTGCCCAATCCAGTTGCTACATGGACAGAAAGACGAGTGAGCAGAGCTGGAGGAACTGACATAATTGGAAGCAAGAAGAGGGTAGAGGGACTGTGTAATGATGATTTCATTTTATTCCCTCCAGTATCCAGTTAGGACAGACGTTCGAAACCTGGGCTTCTGGGGACACAGTTCATGGGGTCTGTGAAAGGCTTTTAAAAATATTTGGATAACTCTGTAATTTCCTTTGCAATCTCATGTGCTTTATTGTAAACATTTAAAAATATAATTCTGAGAAGTGTTTCATATACCTCGCCAAACTTCCAGAGGAGTGCAAAAAAGATTAGGAACCTCTGAGCTTGGAGAGGAATAGATAATAGGTAGGTAGGTAGGAAGAAAGAAGGAAGGCAGAAGAGAACAAGGGAGGAAAAAAAGGAAGGAGGAGAGAGAAAAGGGAAGAAAGGAAGGAAGGAAGGAAGGAAGGAAGGAAGGAAGGAAGGAAGGAAGGAAGGAAGGAAGGAAGAAAGGGAGGAAGGAAGGGAAGGAGAGAAGAAAGGAAGGAAGGAGGGAAAGAAGGAGGGAAGGAAGGAAGGAAGGGAGGGAGGGAGGGGAGAAATGAGGGAGGGAGGAAAGGAAGGAAGGAAAGAAGACATAGTAGAAAGAGCACCAGTTTGTGCAGAGGGGGAATCAGAAGATTTGAATTCAAGTTTCAACTATGAGACTTGCTAGTTCTGCATCACTTTAAAGGTCATTTCCCCTTTCTGGACCTCAGTTTTCTCAACTATAAAATGGGAAGGTTTATATAAATGGATGGATGGGCGCAAAATTGCTTATTGAATGTCAGTAATACTTAGTGGATGCCAAGATTAGATAATCTCTAAGGTTCCTACAAGCTCTAACTCTCTGCAGGGCTCTCTGACATGGAGAATCAACAAGGTCATGTTTATGGTCAATGTGGAAAGAAATCCGAATTATCATTTCACAACATTAAATCTGTTATAAATCTTCAAAGTCACATAGATGAGGAAACTGAGATCCAGAAAGATGGGAGGGCATTAAAGGAAACAGCTTGTTGGTACAGCCCTCACTCTGACATTTGTCAGATAAGTGGCCTTTGGCTAGTACTTTGACATCTCCGAGCCTCAATTTTCCCCTCTACAAAATGGGGACAAGACCTTCTTCAAGGAAAACATTTGCAAGATGCTGTGTGTGTGAACTATCATGAAATGATTTGCCCAAACGAGACTAGAATTGATGTCTCTTATTCCCCAGTTAAGGATCTTTCCATGAAGCCATGTTACCTTGGTCACCAAATTGCTCAGTGCTAAAAAGATATACTGTCTTTTCAGTTTGTGTTGGAATCTTTACAAACTGTAAAGAACCATCTTATTATTATATTATATTTAAAGAAGAAAAAACACCAACAAGTTTGGAGGAGATAAGAAAGACAAACAGAAAGAAGTGCTGTGTCCCTTTCATTTGCACTGAGATATGTAAAAGACAGAAAATAGAAACAGATTAAATTGCAATTTTGACAAATTCCTCTATGAGAGAGCCTGAATGGATAATTACCTGTGATTATTTAAAATATAATCTGATAAAGAGGCACCTTGATATAGTAGATAAGGTGCTGCATTTGAAGGCGGGGAAGAAGGATCTGTATTCCAGACCTGATTTTTACTCTTTGTAATTGTGTGACTCTGGGTAAGTCACTTAACTCCGCAGATCCTCAGTTTCCTTATTTGTTAAATAAGAATAATAATAATGCCTTGTAGTACCCATTTCCTACAGTGGCTTTGAGGCTCAAATGAGATCAGGTAGCTAAAGTACTTTGTACATTTTAAACATTATGTAAATGTCATTTGATTGCTAAGTTTTTGAGTTGAATATTATTGGAGAGAGGTAACTCTCCTGATCTCTCCTTAACCATTCATTGACAGTTTCTGTGATGCTTGACGTGTACCATTGACTTTATCCTCATGGTATTTTTAGTGCTCTTAGGTTTTCACAACACAAAGGATAGTCAATGTGGGTTAGTTTCTTTTCTGTTCTTTCCTTTTTTCTTCCTCTCTCCTCTCTTCTCTTCTTCTTTTCTCCATTCTTCTCTTCTTTTTTCTTCTCCCCTTCTCTCTCTACCCTTCCCCTCTATTTTCCCTCTGTCACTCCCTTGCCCTCTCCTTTTCCCCTCTCTGTCTCAAGGTTGATCCCAAACAGCATGAGTCAAGTCCATTCCTGTTACCGTTCCCAGTCAGCTCACTCAGAACATGCCTCTGATGACAACTCTAAAAAACATTTATGAAGGCCTTACTCTAGGGTTTTTCTTTTTTATTTAATTAATTAATTTATTTCATTAACAAAATTTTATGTTCTCTCTTTCCCCCTTCCTCCATTTGGAAAAGGAAAAAAGAATCAAAGCCCTTGAAAAAAGCATACAACACAAATCCCCACCCTGGCCATGTGCAGAAAAGGATCTCCTTCTCTTGCTTATCATTTAGAGAATCTAGTTCTGAGCTAGATGGCTCTCACATTAAGTCGTTGGGATGAGACATGGTCCTTCCCACATGAAGCTTAATCTGAGAGGATGAAACACCCATGCAAAGAGCCACCAGACATGTGGCACATTCATTGCATGAGAACAGAGGAGCAAGGCCATTGCTTTTGAGAGGGAATCAAGGAAGGCTTCCTGGAAGAAGTGGAATTTTTGTTAGCTTTTTCAAGGATGGGCAGGAATTTAACAGAATGAAAGAAGGTAACCTAAGTAAACTTGTTATTTTCCTCCTTCCCTGAGACAAACACAGCTCTGAAAGCTCGTAATAATGTGGTTTAAAGTGAGCAATTACACAGGGAAAGGCAAGACCATACATTAGCCCAGCAACTAAGACAATTGATGAGCACGCCCTCAAGTGCTGGCAGGTGACATTGCTGGATAGCTCCTGCTTTGAGAAAACATTTCTGGTCTTCTCCTTCAGTTCTTTTCATCTTTGGAACCCTCACGACCAACGGGACTGGAGTGTGTAGGAAGGAGTTATTCCACCTTTCCTTTTCCAACACCCTCTTTTCCTCTATCCTTCCCCCCCCCCACCCAGGAAAACCACCTCACAGGAGGAAAAACACCAGGAGTCTACCGCCGTTACCTCAACTACCTGGGAGCCCACCAGAAGTCCCACCTGGGAAACAACAGTCAAGTTGGAGATCCAAACTGCAGACGTGGGTCGTGAAGGTGAGGCTTTGGGTTTGGAGAGCAGGTGAGCCGGAAGGGAAGCCCTCAGTGGTGGGCCGGGGATTACACTTGTGTCAAGCTCTCTTTGGAGCTGAGGGAACGATTGGGTCTCATTTTGAATAATATTGCCATGATATCTTATGTTCCAATGACTGGACTGAAAAAATTCAGCAAAGACACAACTCATTAAAACTAGCTCACTGAAGAATGTGTAGCTAAGTTAGTTTGCCAAATAATTGAGATTTTCCTTTTTTAGTGTCAAAATATTTTAATACGACCATTTTAGATGGAAATGACTCTTAAGAATGCCTTCTTAACAGAGGATATGCGTTTGAATGTAACCTTTTTTAATGATCTAATATTTTAGTACACCATTTTGAATGGAAATGACTCTTTTAAGAACGTCTTCTTAAAAGAGGTTATAGATGTGAATATAACCTTCTTTAATGATCTAATATTTTAATACAACCATTTTAGATGGAAATGACTCTTTTAAGAACAAGGATATGGATGTGAATGTAACCTTCTTTAATGCCATTGAGAGCGATTGAGCTATACAAGGCTATTGGCTCCTATAAATCATCCCAAGTGTTGTGTTTCAGAGATGATTGAATCAGGGACTGTCAGAGCTGAGACACCGAAGCCCAGTAACAGCCATAATTAGGACAAGGCAGCTGAGGCTTTGTACCAGGGTAGAAAATCCAGAGGGCTTTGACAACATTGTTCTTGGGGCACCTCCTTCCCTGTTTGTCCCATCCCCATCAAAGGTAACAGGCTTCAAGTCCTCAGCAGCTGAGCTTTGAGCAGCATAGAAACCTCAGAGAGTCTCCCGTCCTATCCCACAGTGGAAAGAACCTGGCCGTTGTCATTCTTGTGAGGAGCAGCCAATTAGTTCCTTAGAAGCCTGGAAGTCTAATAGAATCTCAGGGACCGCTGCCTCTTCTTGACTACAACATGGTTGAGCCTAGTCTTCAATCACTTGCCCCAACTAAAAAGATATTGATAAGATAAAGATAAGAGATACTGAGAGTCTAGACTAGTGATAACGAGGATGACAGGGACAGTAAGGATGAGAGACACCCTGAAGACTCAATGGATGACTGACTGTAGTGGTAGCCAGGGAGAGATTAAATGACTTGCCTAATATCTAGTTAGTGACAAGAGTCAGGACTAGAATCCAGGTCTTTTGGCCACCAGTCTAAAGTCCTTTCCAACAGTTCTTATGTCTTTTTTTCATACATTTTTATTCCACTGCTCTGCCTGCTCTAACCCCTTTCCCTTCACTCACCCCACTTCTAATTTGATATTGTTAATTCGGGGTGAGCTAAAATAAATGACAGCACTGAGCCGATTAAAATTTTATGTAAAATTAGAGTCAGTAGGGTCTGAGCAAGGACCATTAGATACTTTCCTATGCATTAAATGCATGCATGAACATGATGACATATACTTTGACAGCTTCAAAGAACTTTTTGGCTTTCTTCTGGGTTCTCTGCCATGTTTTAGAGAAGTGAGGTTATGGGTAAATGGATTGCTGCCATACTTCTAACCTCCTCTAGGGCTCACTTTCAAAATTCTCTTTTATACACCCTGGGCCAGCAGCTAAGTGGTTAAACCACTAAGAATGCTAACTGAGGTCATAAATTAAGATCATATGTTAACCAGTGAGCTTCTATAACATAGAGAAAATCTTTCTCCAACCCATAGACTGACCTCTCATCCTGCCTAACTACCATCACTCCTCTCATTCGGATTTGTCAATCCTGCCTCCTCAATGTCTCTCCTATGCTTATTGTCCTTCTTCCCTTACCACTTGCCTGGTTGGGATATCTCAGTTCCTTTTCCTTGAACCCCACAGAGTATATTAACTATTTTTCCCTTTTCAGTCTCCCTTTCAGCTCCTCTTTCACACACTGCCAAACAGCTGTCATCCTATTAGTTTCCTGATATAATTTTCAGTAACTCCCCATTGCCTAATTCAATCCAAATCCCTTAGCCAGACATGCAATGAAGACTCTCCACAGTCTGCTTCCATGGCACCCTCCAAACCTGATCTCATACTAGCCTCTTTTTTTCATCCTATGCTACAAAACAACTCACTTCTATCAATAGATGTCTGGTGGAAGGGATCTGGAAACCACAGACTTGGGTTTGCCTCCCAACTCAATCACTTCCTACCTTGGACAAGTCACTCAGCCTCATCAGTTAGACAACTTCAGAGGAAAACTTCAGTATCCTCATCTATAAAACTAAGGAGTTGGATAAGATTATATTTACACTCCCTTCCAATTTCCAAAGTAATGAAATGTTCTCCAGGCAACCTCTATGTGTTTGTTCATTTGACTCCTTCGCCTAAAATGTTCTTTCTTCCCCAAATTTGTCCTTCATTTGTCCTAGATTAAAAAATCCATCTCTCTTTGAAGCATCTTGCCTGATGCCTTTGGTCAAGCATCATCTGAACTCCCCACAGCACCATCTCCTCCCCTCTAATATACCATTGAGAACCTTTTACCTTGGCTTGGCCTCCATGTTTTTCTCTCTCCTAAATGGTAAGCCTTTCAAGGGCTGGGGCCCAGTCTTCCTTCTTGTTTCTTCCCAAATTCCTAGTGCCGGATAAATATTGAATTGCTCTAATATTTAGAGCACTAATCTCAATATTAGTCAGGGTGCTTCTTACCATAAAGATGTACAACAAGTCATAAAAACTGGGGGTGTCTCTGGCAGCTCAATATAGGCGATGCAGTTTGGAGCATGTTTCAGTGCAGATAAATGAGCAGGGAATGACATTTTTGTGGATAAAGGATGACATGTCTCTACATGACTATTTACTTTGTCCACTGAATGCCTAATTATTCCATGTGAACAAATCTCTACAAATCAGGCAAGGGTGCCTCCCTATCTCTCTCTACATGCCTTTTATCTCCCAGCATTTTTCCCTCAAAGGAAAATTTTTACCCTTTAACTCTCAGGGCATTCCAAGCTGTTAGTATCCTTGGAGCTGTTTGGGTTTCAAGCTCGGTGTGACATAAACTTGTAATAATTTAATGGAATTATGTCATTTTCTCCAGAGGTGCTCCAAGATTCATCTCTTCTCAGAATGTTAGAGGGCATTGGGAACTTAAGAGATCATGTCATTTGGAGGAAAAATAGAACTTAGGTTTGAATGTCAGCTCTGCTTTTCCCTAACTGTCTTTAGTTAAATCCCTTCTTTTTAGTTCAGTTCAGTAGGCTTCTTTGTCTGTAACATAAGTGGGCTGAAATCAATGATTTCTAGGGTCCTTTCTAACCTTTTTTCATCTGTAACATAAGTGAGTTAGAATCGATGATTTCTAGAGTCCCTTCTAGCCCTAAAATCTCTCAGTGAATCAGGAGTCTATGGAAATACTCTGTGCACTCATCTCAAAGGCAATCACTAAATCCTCCCCCCCCCCCACAAATTCCTGTCCTTCTGAATTGGAGATAGAGGGATTTAACTTCTCCAGAACTCTGCCCTCAGACAACCTTGGATTTCTTAGGTTTGCAGGGATTGGTTTTCTCCCAATGAATAACAGGACATTTTTATCTTCATAAAAGGCACTTAAGAAAAACCGATATTATCACTCAGGTAAAGTAACTCATGTCAGAAAAGGGGGAAGCCCACCCTGCCGGAAAGAAATCTCCTATTCTGAGGCAAATCTCCTATTCTGTTGCTGCTGCTGCTGTCATTATGAACAGTGACGGGGATTACTGGAATGGAGAATGATGGGTGAGGGGAGGATGGAACAAGGAAATGAAACATAGAAGAAGAAGCAACCCTGGGTGGGGTCTGGGACCCGGAGACATACACATCAGGGTTCTCAGAGGAATTAGACAGCAGCTGTGATACAGGGAGTGGGAAGTGTTCTACATCTCTAACCCCACTCCAGGGCTGAGGAAAGTTGGCAGAAGGTGGAGGAGATATCCCTGGCAGGGAGAAGTTTGCCAAGCAGCTCTCTCTGAGCCAAAGTGACCAGGGACAGGGCTGGAGGAATGGGGAGGACAGGAAATGCAGAGCTCGTTGCTGTGGTGATGTGTGAGGGCAGTAAAGAAGGGTTAAATTGGAGGAGGTGGAATGTGAAGGGGGAGGAATTTCAAGGACGTGTTAATGAAAAGCAAGAGAAAATTTCATTCTCCCTGTGTCAGGGTCAACATGACAGAAATGGCTTTTTGCTCATGACACAAAGAGAGCTAGCAGGAGGCAGGGAAGGGGAAGACAATGGCAGCAAACTAGACGTGTTCCTAGCATGAAGACCAGGCAGAGAGAAGTGGGGGCTCCTCAACCCCCAGCCCCTTTGCTAGCTAATCTCTTCAGTGAGCACACAGGATGCTCAAGACAAGGGAGGCCCCCTTCTCAGGAGATGCAAGAAGGAGCTAGCTGCCCATCTGGGAAGGAGGGAGAATAAGAAGCCTTTTAGAATACTGGGTTTGGGAAAACCTCGAGGAAAATGTTAGCAATCCACTCTAATCCAGCAAACATGTATTAAGGACCTACTATGTGTAAGGCCCCATGTTGGGTTAGGTGCCGGGACTATAAAAACAAAACAAAAACAAAATACAGCCGCTAGTTTCCATCTTCCCTTGCCTGCTTTGCCCACTGTCAATCAGAATACATCTAATTGAGCTAGAACCGCACTAGGGGTTTCTCAGGTGTACAATGAAAGGGCCTGGTTGGTAAAAATAAATATTGTTCTCTGCTTTAGTCATAAGACTATTGAATGTAAGCTCCTTGAAGGCAGGAACTATTTCTGCTGCTTATCTGTATCTTCACCACTTAACACAATGCCTAACAAATAGGAAGTATACTTAATCAATGTTTATTCATCAATAAAAGCTTTTGGAGAAGCTTTCTCCTCCCTCCCTCTTCTCTTCTTCCTCCTCCACCTCCACTCTCCTTTTCATACTTCCTTTCTCTCTCTCCTGATTTCTTCTCTTTCCCACTTCTTTTCTCTCCTAATTCTTCTCCTCTCCCTTTCTTTACTACTACTTCTTTCTTTTTTCTTTCTTCCTCTCTTGAATTCTTCTTCATCTTTCCTTTCCCTATCATTCACTTTAGTTTTCTGCTTCATCACAGCCTCTTTTTTCTCTTCCTTCTCATCCTGCTTTATGTTTTCTACATCTCCCATCTTCTTTCATTTGTTCCAGCTTCCATTATCTTCTCTTCCTCCTACTGCCTCACCTTCTCTTCATATCTTGGGAGACATAAAAAAATAATAAAAAGATCCCTAAACTTTGAGACCGAAGGCTTGGCCTTGCCACTACTTAGTTGTGGGACCTTCAACAGGGCTCTTCCCCACTCTGGGATTCAGTTCCCTGCTCTTTTCTCTAGCTCTGACATTCTGTAATTCTACTTCCACTCCAGAAGAATAAAAAACAGGTGAGTCCAAAGTAACAGCAGGTATGGAACATCTTCCCTTTGAAATGTGAAATTTGAATGAAATTGGAAATTCCCTGTGAAATGGGCTTCTTCTCACTCAAGGGAAAGGAAGGATTGGTAACAGAGCAACTAGAACACCTGGAGCTCATTGTGTGACACACACATACCCCCAACCTCCAGTGAGTCTGGGGAACATCGGTACAAATGAAAGCAGGCCTTGGGTTTGGTGAAATAGCTTGGACTGGACTGTGTAACCCAAAGTAATTGGGACAAGGGACCAGAAGAGCTGCTGGTTTGAAATGAATGGAGCTGTTAGACCTGGAGGCTCCTAAGTCCGGGGAGCGGGGCATTGATTGGCAACATCATCCCCAAATTCACATGGAGAGAATTTTCTGTAACATTTACTCAGAAAACAGATTTATTTCTGGAATTGAATGTGGGAGTGCATATGGGTGTTTAGATCAATGTAGATGTTTACATTTGTGAAGGTCTTTGTGTATCTATGTGCACATGCACATATTCTCATGTGGACCTATATTACTCTGCCCTCCTAAATTTGTGTGTATTTCTACATGTAAATTGTTCTTCCTTTTTATCCTTGAGCATGGCTTTTTCCTTCTCTTTTTGCTTCTCTCACTCTCTCTCTCCTTTCCCTAACAACCCTACTCTTCTCTTCATTTTCTTTCTCCCCTTCCAACTTCCTTTTCCTCTGTTCTCCTTTGATTCTCTTTCTCACCCTCTTTTATTCTCTCTGCCTCCTTTTCCTCCTCTATCCTACCTCTATCACTCTCTCCCTTTCTCTCCCTGTTTCACCTCTTCTTTCAAGCCATCTCCTTTCTTCCTCCTCTTTCATTTTCTTTCACTCCCTCTCCTATTCTCCTTTGGTCCTATCTCCCTCTGTTCTCTCCCTCTCATAGAGTGAAGCTAACCTGAGCTGTCCCTCTGCTCTCCCTTCCAGAGGCAATCCTGAATGTGCTTGACAGCAGAACCAAAGAATTGCTAGTTTCCTACCGGATACCCATTAAGTACCTTCGCCCTTTCCACACCTACCATTTTGAGCTGATGATGGTGAGTGTACTGGACCAGAGATCCAGCTTTGGGGGCAGCTCTGCTTTGGCCTGGCAGGGGATTAGGGCTGGGCTATTCCACTGCCTCTTTCCAGTCTAAGGTCAAACTCGGGGGAATCCATAATGGCTCTGTTCCCAACCTATGATTTAGAAAAGTACTCAAGCTTAGGAGTGAGGAAGTGGGGAGGACTTGCTCTGGAAGTAGATGGGCCAAACAAACATTGATGGGACAAGACTTTATTTTTGTTGGCATTTGGCACCCTCAAAGACCTTTTCCCTTTGTTTCTATTAGTCTGTGTTATCCACTACCTATTCCTCTCCCCAAATGAGAATAGTCATGTATGAAAATAAATCCCTCAACACGTACATGAGTAGTCAGGAAAATCAGATTAGCTGTGTCTGAAAATAGATGTCGTCTTCTGCATTTTAAGTTCACCTCCTCTCTGACTCTTTATCAGTTTACAGAGGTTTTCTGTTTCCTCTGAAACTGTCCATTGGTTATTCCTTATGGCCCAGTGATATTCCATTCTCATTCAGCAATTTGTTTAGTTGTTCTCCAATGGGAGGACACCTCCCTTAGTTTCCATTTTTTGGCTACCATGAAAAGAGCTACTATAGATATTTTTATACATGTGAGTTCCTTTTTCCCTTTTGATTTCTTTGGATTATTGGTCTAGTAATGGTATAATTGGTTCAACGTGCACACAGTTTAATAACTTTGGGGACCCAGTTCCAAATTGCTTTCCAGAGTTTGGGCCAGTTCACAGATCTACCAGTAATGTGAGTGTACCTGTTTTCCCTCAGTGGGAACGGGGGGGGGGGGGAATTGGAGATGAAGGGGAAACTCCCAGGTATAAAGTCTTTATGGGGAAGTAGAATCTCATTCATAGTTCACGATTAATCCTTTGAGTGACCCAGTAGCACTTCCCCGGTGTGATAGGAGGGAAACAGCCCCATAGAAGTCAAAAATTAGTCTCTATTCTATTGGTAGTTTTAGGATTAGAATTCAGGTCTTCCACCTCTCCATCTATCTGGAATCAGATCTGGAGACAATTCCTGGTTCTACCACATGCAGGCAGCAAATGATTTAACCTTTCTGGGATTCAGTTTCCTGGTCTGAAAAATGAGGGTAAAAATACCTGCTGCCCTCCTCACAGGGTTGTTGTGAAGGTCAAATGATATAGTAAAGTGCTTTTTAACAGTGAAGCATTATATGCTTGAGTTATTATATTATTATCTCTCAAATGACAATAAGGCTTTGTGGTTGGCTGCGATGTATGTTCATCTATTATATCATTGTACCTTCTGACATACTTTAGCCCAGTTATCCCTGTCTTTACAAGGGAGCAAGTAAGCCACGGTCCTTGTGAGGACGGTGAAATATTCAAATGGAAAAGCCAAAGATTTATTATAATATTGATCTTTCTGTAAAGGTTCCAAGGGACACTGGGCTTTAATTACCGGCTTCTGCTCCGGTGGTCATTCAAAGCCACAGTGGGGCTGTGGCCAATATTTGGCCACATGTGGGGCCTTGATTTATGGCTGGACCTGCTGCTTAACTTTGTGTTTTATCTCCTCTGTCTCTCCATCTTTGTCACCATCCCTTCCATTGTTCCTCAGGCTCACAAGAGTGGTTTAGCCAAATTGTATGCTTCAGTTACTCGGGAGAGCAGTTTCATGCCCCGATACATTGGATGCACTCACACAGCCTTAGAGGTAAGGCATGAAGTAGTCTGTCGGGAACGTTGTCTTGGGATAAGTAGTAACAAAATAGAGAAAGCTAGTGAATCACTATCCTCAGGTAGGAGAGGAGTGTGGGGACTACAGTTATAGGGAGAGGAAGGAATGGGAAATATCTTCTTTGAGGAAAATAAGGTACTATTGTGTGCAAGGGAGATGATTAGGGACCTTTCAGTGTGATCAGTGGTCAACAACCTCTTCAGAGACTGCTTGGGAAAAAAATAATAGCCCCAAAAGACAAAAGAGGAAGATAGGAAGGGGAAGAAATTGAGGAAGAAAAAAAATAAAAAGTTGATTTAGAGGAAAAAAAAAAGCTAATCTAACAAGAAGAATCCAGATTGACTCACAATATGCACATTCATAGAAATTAGCAGATGACAAATGGTTTTTGCTCCTAACCCTCACTGGTGGTCACAGGTTCCTTGTTTCTGTGTTGTTCCAACAATCCCAAATATCAGTATCTACCTGGATCTTTGGAAAAAACAAGTCTGTCCCCTTCTTGTCCATCATAGTTCCTGGGAAGCCCTCCTATCACCATGACACTTTACTATAGTGCTCTTCAGGAAGGCAGAAAGCACCCATCTTTTCAATGGAAAACTCCCAAGGAAATATCTTAGGACTGCCTCTACTCTCCTTGGTTTGCCAACTCCATTCCATTGTTCCTTCAAGGGGCAGCTTTATTCTCCCTATCTTAATGTCTCTATCAGCCACACTTGCCTGTCTTGGTCTGGGTAGAGACCGAGATTGAAATTGAGCAAAGAATCTGGGTATGTTCTCTCTTATCCCTCTTTTCTCATCTGTCTTTTCTCTTCCATACCATTTACCTCTCTCATCCGTATTTGGTGACTCCCTCTCTTGCTCCTGTCTCCTCTGGTCCATGTTGTGGAGTCCTGGAGAGTTCTGAATTTTTAGTCAAAGGACATGCATTTTAATCCCAACTTTGCCACTTATTACTTGAATGATCTTGGATAAGTCATTCATTCATTTGTTTGTTTAAAGGAGACATAATTTAGACATTTAAATCAAAGAAACTTAAGACCAGACTAAATACATTCATTCAAATACAATAAATTTAGCTTTTCAGTTTTATAATCATCAGTTAATAACAAAACTTTAAGTATAATTTCACGTTCTCATATACTTTCCATTCCAGTTCCCAGAGTAACAAAGTATTTTTATGTACTCTTATTTTCTTTTTATAATCAGGCATAATATCCGTTGTTTATAGAATATTTCACTTCATATTAAAACTGTTAATACATACTGTGGGTGAATACCATATTAAAACTCAACCCCAATAACTACAAAGTTTCAAAGAAAAGACTCGAAAGCATGGTAATAACTATTTGAACACTTGAGCTCTATGACTCCTTGTATGGGAGTCTACCAGAATAATTGGGAATAAGTGACTCTGGACTTGGATAAGTCATTTAACACCTTGGGTTCCAGTTTCCTCTAAATCCTCTTAGATGCAGCCCCTCTTCATTTCCTCTCTCGTCTCTATTATCTCCCTTATTCCTTTCTCCCCTTTCATCCATATTCCTTCTTTCACCCATCTCTCTTCTTTTTCACATCAGTTTTCTTCCTTCATCTTTGTCTCTTCTCCCTTCCATATTCTACTCCTTCCCTGTATCCTCTCAATCCCTATCACCTTCCCACCCTTTCATTCTCTTTCATCAGTAGCCCCTCTCTCATTACTGTCCTTTTCCCCAACCTTCTTACCTCTCCCATAATTCTTTTCATTGTTTCCTTTCTCATCCTTATGCTTTCTCCAATCCTTGGTCTCAATCTCTCTTCTATTCTCGTTCTCTCTCTCATAGCCCTATCTCCTTTCCTCCTCTCCCCCCATTCTCAGCTCTCTTCCATCTTAAGCTCCTGCTACATTATCCCCACTGATTTCTTTACAGCAGAGAAAGAATTGTCCCAATCAACACCCTGATGTGTGCCTCTGAGGAACACTTTCCTCCCTCCCAAACACACACACCCTTTCTCTTTCTACATCAAAGCTGTCAGGCTAGAATTGATTTGAGCTCTGAGGCAGAAGTTGTCTAGTTTCAGATTCTTAAAGAATCAATGACCATCACCCCCACTCCTGCCATCTTTTTCTTCTTTTTCTCTTTGAGCTAATATCTCTCTTCATCAAGTAATTAGAGGTTAAAGGTGACTGATATTTCCAGATGCCTGTGTCCTAGTTTATTTGATTGTGTTTTTTTTCTATTGTGTTTCTATCCTACCAGTGCCTTAAGGAACACTGGGAAAAATTGTCCATGTGTTCAAATTCCCCACTAGCCTGCCATGGTCCTTAAAAAATACCTTCCA
Source organism: Sarcophilus harrisii (assembly GCF_902635505.1). Classification (NCBI taxonomy): domain Eukaryota; kingdom Metazoa; phylum Chordata; class Mammalia; order Dasyuromorphia; family Dasyuridae; genus Sarcophilus; species Sarcophilus harrisii. Next base: position 617,952,145 of record NC_045427.1, on the reverse strand, counting down.
AAGGCTTCTCACTGATATAGTAACCTTCTCACTAAGAGAGGGAACTCATGTGTTCTTCTTACTACAGGGAGTTTTCTTTTTTTTTCCAAAGGAGGAGAGGCAATATGAGAGCTCTTGAGGGAGAAATCAGCTAACAATAATTTATTAAGCACCTACTATGTGCCAGGAACCATGCTGGAAATTTTGAAATACAAATATAAAGAATTAAATATTCTTTATTTTCAAAAAGTTGTCATTCTAATGGGAAAGGTGACTATATGAAAAAATATATACAGCACAAATAAAAAATTTGTAAATACAATTATTTGTGTATAATACAAAATATTATACCTACTCTATATACACAATATATAGTACAAACAGAAATACAAAATAGTTGGGAAGGGAGAGCACTAATCATTGGGGAGATCAGGAAAAACCTGATCACACAGAAGATTGTGTCTGAGCTGCAGATTAGAGGAGGAGAAAAGAATTAGCGGTAAGGAAGGAGTGATTTTCCAGGGATGGCATTAGCCAGTGCCAAGGTATGTAGAGGGGAAATGAAGTGAAGTGGAAAGAGCCCAGAAAAAGAAGGGGATCACAGAGAAAAATAGCTGCTTTTTGCTAAGGTTCAGATCTACTAAATGATACTCAAGCAGTTGAACATTGTGGACAAAAATGAGAATGGGAATTCTACACTCCTTGGGGCATTAAGGAGGAGAGGGGTTTGTGTTTAGATAAGGGCATAACTGATGGGAACATAATCACTTTGGGAAACTGAGGCAATTTGGGGGTTAGGTAAAGCTTTCAGTGCCCCTTCACTCAGTGTCAGAAGGTTTCCTGGAGACAGTCTGCTAACATGGCTGTTACCCATGTGTCTCCTCATGGCACCAGGAGCTTTCCATGCCTCTTTTTCCATTTTAGTCCTTCTGAAAGGGCAGTGCCTAAAGAAGACTTGAGAATATCTCATTGTAGGGGTCTTCTAACAGGAGCGGGGCCATGCTCTACAGTATCCTTTGGCTCCCTTTTGCCCCAGGGAAAAGTCCATTTCCCCCAGTAACTGACCCACAGTAATCTTCCCATTCCATATTCATCAACAATCCTTAGGACTTGCTCAAGCCATTCAAATCCCTCAAACTGTAGTCCTAAACTGTCTTTTCAGGATTATCTCCTCCCCTATTCATATAATCAGCATATTTCCCATATAATATTGTTTCAAACACCACCACTCATTTAAACATTGTAATCAAACTTCATAGTAACATCATGAAACTAGGAAGATGACATCCCCAAGATACAAATCAGCTTGCTAGTGATTAGCCAAGCAAACTGGCTGTAACATTGTGTCCCTGAACACCCTGTTTCCTTGTAACCAGTTAGGCAGGATGTGCTTGCCCTCCCTGTTTCCTACCAGCTTTGCCCATCGTTTTGCTCTTGCTTGTGCTGTTCCCTCCAACTGCAATGCCCTCCCTCATGTATTCATCCTTCAGTGCCCTCTTAATTGCCACTTCCTCCTTGAAGCCTTCCTAACCCCTAATAATTGTAGCTCAACTTTATATAAATATACATCATCTCATTTGGTCCTCAGAACAGCCTGTGAGGGGGGTGTTAATATTGCCTGCATTTTACAGAGGAGGAAACTGAGGCACTTAGCTATGTTGAGCAATTTGTCCAAGGTCACGGAGCCAATAAATTTCTAAAATAGAATGCAAGCCCAAGTTTTCATAATTCCAAACCCCATGCTGTATTCATTATGCCAACCTGTCTCTCTGAGACAAATGTGATCAGAAGCCCCATAGCCCTTTGCTTAAATCTCTCATGGCAGCTATCACATTCTGATTGGCAATGAAGTGATTCATATCCATGTTTTATTCTTCCTGCTAGACTGTCCTCTGGGCAGCGAGGTTGCTTAGTAGATAGACTGCCAGGCTTAAAGCCAGGAAGATCTGATTTCAAATTCAACTTCAGACACTTGCTAGCAGTTTGACCTTAGGCAAGTCACTTCATTTCTCTAAGCCTCAGTTTCCTCATCTGTAACATGAGGGATTTGAGTTAGCTAGTCTCTGAGGTCCCTTCCAACGTTGGAGATCCGGGACCCTCACCATTTGACCCCATCTTTCCATCCTGATTTCTTTCCCCAAGCCAGATGAAACAAGCCCCATTCTCTCCAACTCCTCCCACTGGCCATCAGTTCAGAGAAGTTGCCTCCATGGAAGGCTTCTCTTCCAGAAGCAGGTGATTACAGGAGCAGCCTTGGTAGGGGGTGAGCCAACCAGAGAAATTGCTCCTGCTAATCCCAAGGATCTGAGTGGGGGCAGGTATCCAATTCACAGCACACCAGTCCCAGGATAAGTGTGAATTACCATCTCTTGCCTTTGGCACCTTCCCCCAGAAGCTCAGCTAGGAGTCCTCACCAGTTCAGAGGCCATTTCTGCCTCCCCCTGTGAGTAATAAAGGACCCACACCTGCCTAGTCACATGGTCGTCCAGGTCCATCTCAGCAGGAAACCCAACCTCTTTGTCTGGCTCCTCAGCTGACTTTACCCATAAGCAATCTTGGTGGTTTGAGTGGAGTAGGGCTGGGAAAGAAAGGCCTCTCTCACACACTTTTCTCCCCAATTGATGCGTGAAATTCCACTATTATGGAATCTTTTTTTGAGTCTTTAAAGGCTTTTCATTCTTGAGTTCCTTGATGCCATTCAAATAACCCCAGAAGGGAGAACTCCTTAATGTTCCTCGGTTTGAATTTTCCTGAAAATTAGTTAACTACCAGCTAAGGGAGAGACCTTGAAAGCATAAGCCAGAAGACTAGGGCTCGGGCTGAGAACTGAATGAGGTGGAAGGAGACCACAAATGAACCTCTGAGACTTGACAGTTTTGCCGAGAGGGGACCACCCTGTAAGTTTCTTTACTAGAGCCATATGAAGGAACCCATTCCAAAAGAGGAAACTTTCATGAGGTTGAGTTCCCTCATCTGTAAGTAATAATATTTATAGCTGGCATTTATATCACATGTGTTGAGATTTACAAAGCAGTTCACATATTGTCTCTTTTAATCTTCACATCAACGGAAGGAGGAGGTGCTATTATCATCCCCATTTTACAGATGAGGAAACTGAGTCCTTGTCCAGAGTCACACCTCTAGTAAATATTTGAAGTAGGATTTGAACTCTGGTCTTCTTTACTCTCAAGTCCAGTTGCTCCATCTACTTCAACAATGATAAAATGTATGCTAATAGATACAGTACTTAAACTCACTGGGTATTTGGAAGAGAGTGTTCCTTTAAAGCACTATAAAATAGTTCTGTAGTATTTTTGCAACAAAAGTCATGACCGTGTTTAGTGCTTCCTAGTTTAAAAGGGGGCCCTTACATGTACCTCTAGACAGACACACAGCAACAGTATCAAGCATTATCTTCACCATTTTGCAAGGAGAGAAAATGAAGTCCCAGAAGTAAGGGGAATTGGTCAGGTTCACATAACCTGTGACAAAGCCAGTATGGAATCCTAGATTTCTGACCTCCAACCCATACTCTTTTTGCTTTATCACATCTTCCTTCACAATATAATGCAATTCAATGTCAATTGAGATGGTAAAAGGCCAGAAAGAGGAAAGATCGGTCCAAACTATATTGATCTGGAAAGACTCCCTAGAAGAAGTCAGTCTTGATTTGGGTCTTGAAGGTAGAGGGGCGGGGGAAGGGACATTCTGGGACTGACGAAAAGGTTAAGAATGAGCCTGGCACATTTTGGCAGGCAGGAAACCTCACTGGAGCAGAAGGTGCACATTAGGGAGTTGAGAGTGGAGAGGGAGCATGTTTAAGCTGAGGATGGCCAAAACTGTTGAGTTGAGGAGGTTGAACCTTTGGTATGAGAGAGTTGTTCCCTGATTCTTTCTATGTCCCAAACATTCATTCACCTTCTATTCTTTCCACTTTCAGGTCTTTCTTCGGGGAATCAATGAACCCCTCGCCAACCCCTTTGGCCCTATCATGGTGGTTGCCCGTGTCATTCCCAACTACAAGGAGTTCAAGTAAGTAGAGAATGTTGAAATGAGAGAGTGAGGGGCCATAATGTCTTTCTCCTTTTTCTGTTTCTGATAGCAGTCCTGCATTTATCCATAGGTGAAATAGGCAATTGCCTGCATAGGTATAATTGCAAAAAACTTAAGAAGCCTTTAAAAAAAAAGATCCCCTTGGCTATGAATGATACTTTGAGATCCTTTCATAAAGTAACAAATTTCTAATTCTACACAGAAGGCTCAAGCTTGGAAGTTTTATGACCCTGGGAAGGAATTCCAAGGAAAGAGTCTCACTGAAGAACCACATTTAATCTCAGAGCTTAATAGGGAGAAAAAAGCTTGAGGAGCTTGGAAGGGAGAAGGTCCAGAGATTGGGGGGAAAGGAAGAAAGAAAGATAGCCACTACATGGGTGCATATAAGATAAACCATTTGTTACAGTTTTATCTGGAGATGGCTAAGTAACATGTGATGGTTGTCAATGGACGGTTTTACCTAATCAGGACTTCAATTCTTTGCTCAGAAAACTCCCATTCAGATCAGGGAAAGTGGGAGTTAAGCTCCTGAAAGAATCATTCTTAGATAAATAATCATCTTCATAGGAAACAAAGAAAGATAATAATGTATAGTAATAGAAAATATGGCAGAAAGAACAATGGAATTTTAATCCTAGTTCCACTACTGATTTATTATATTCTCTTAGCCAGAATATTTTCTTTCTCAAGAGTTCAATTTAGGCATCTATATAATGGGGGTGATAGTGGCTATCTTACCTATTTCATATAATCAGTGTGAGAATGGACTTATATAATGGATATGAGAATGCTTTGGAAAGTGCAGTGTGCTCTACAAATAGGAATGACTGTTGTGTTAATAGGCTGAATAGATTTTGCAGCACAATGCTGAGGAATAGAGACCTAGTATTGGAGTCAAGAAAACCTGGGCTAGAATCTTCTGCTACTTAGAATCTGTGTGACATTGGCTGAGTTATTCAGCTTTTCTAGTTCTCATTGAGAACCGTGGGCTGGGCAGTCCTTGAATTCCCTTCTAACCTTGAATCTAAGTCCTGTCTTTTGATGATGTGTTTCCCACATTTGGTCCTTTCAATTCACAAAACATTTTAAAGCACTTCTTATGTGCAAAGCATAATATTAGGAGCTAAGGTACTCATGAAAGAAGCTGAGAAATTCAAAGAACTCTTAAGTACAAGTAATTTCAAGGGTGTGGATGCTGAAATAAGTATGGTAGTACGTGAAGGGGCAAAGAGCCAAGTACCATAAATGGTAACTTAGGCAACAAGTAGGCCCCTGAAAATTCTGATATCCCTGATTCTGGAGTCCTTTGCTTCTTTTCTCAGGTTCAATGTAGCCATTGATTGAGTGATCAATTATGTAAAAAATAACCAGAGTCTCCATCAATAAAAACACCCATAATAAGACCAATGTTAAGAGGCCCCAATCTAATAGTAAAAGCACTTAATAAATAAAGTAATACAAGTAAAAAGATGAAGAAATCAATGGTACAGTCATTCTTTATCCGTCAAATACAAATGGATATGACCTCCTTAAAGACTTCTGAAGACTGGTTTAATCCTCTCTCCCAATCCTATGAGACTTCCCAAAATATTGAGAACTGACCACAATCTCTTTAGAACTCATAATTCTGTGGTAAAGGCTGTCTGCTTTGTGGAGTTCTGTAATCTTTCTGGGTACATTAGGAAACTTCTTGGAATGGACTAGAGATCTCTGAAGCCTCTTGTTTCAATTCAAGGGAATAAGGAAAGGCTTCTCCTAGGATATCTCATGTAAAGCTGAATCTTGAACACAGATAGAGATGCTCAAAGATAGAGGTAAAGAGGGTGTGCATTCTAGGTGAGGATAACAGCTTTACAGAGGATCCATAACAGGAGATGACTCACCAAGTCTGAGAAGCAGAAGTTAGTCCAATTTGACTGGAGCGCAGAGTAGCTGAAGAAAATGTCCATTACTGACCTGGAACAGGAGGCAGAAGTCAGACTGTAAAGGGCTTTAAATATCAGGTCAAGATGTTTGTTTTATTCTAGAGGCAATAAGGAGCCACTAGAGATTTTTTTTATAGATTTTTATTGATATCTTCTGCTTTTCCTTCCTGAGATTTATTTTTGTAACTCTCTTTCCTTCTCCAAAAGAGCCATCCCTTATAACAAAGAATCTAAAAAAGAGGAAAAATGAGCAAAACTAATCAAAGAGAGACCAAAAAGTCTAACATTATAGGAAACATTCCATACTCACAGGCTCCAACATTTGCAAGGGATGGAGCAAGGGTGAAGAAGGGGTATGTTCTCAAATGTTTTCTTTCGGGATTTTTATAATTTCGTTGCTTTCAGTTTCAGTGCTTTATGTATGATCACTTTTTTCATTTACGTTGTTGTAGCCCTTCTGTATATTGTTTCCCAGCTTTGCTTATTTCAATTTGCATCAGTTTGCATAAGTTTTCCCATGAAACTCTTAGAAGAATACTTCTTAGCAGTGTTGATAGTCCTTTATATTCATGTGCCACAATTTGTTTAGGTATTCTACAATCAATGGAGATCTACTTTATTTCCAATTCTTTGTAGCCACAAAGTACTGTTAGAAATATATGCTGTTTATGAAACTTTTTGGGGCTATGGCCACCTTAAGGCATATGCCCCTGAGAAACCTCTGGGCTCACAATTTCCAGACATTTGAATCATTTTCTTTGACCAATGTCACATTGCTTTCCAGAAGTGGTTGACCCAATCCCCACAGAAGATTCTCAAACAAAAATATGACATAGTCAGACATATGGTTTAGGAATATCATTCTGGCAACTATGTATAAATGGCTAGGACAAGCGAAAGACTATAACAGGTAAACCAGTTGAAAAATGGTTGTAAGAGTATGGGAAACAGGTGATAAGAGCAAGGACCAAGATGATGGCCACATGAGTAGAGATGGTTTGGGTGTCTTATTGACTTCAGGGACTTTTTCATGATCTATTACTCAGGAACTCATTGCGGAGATTACCCTCGGTACCTTACTTATGGTTTTACAATGCTCAGCCTATTCATGTAGTAAAAATTACAGTGATCATTTCCACTTCTATATAGGAGGCAAGTAGAAAAGGAGGATTGTTGTGTCTGTTTTAAAACTGAAGAAATGGATGCCCTTTAACAAAATAGCACTAGTCAGTAGATGAGTTGGGGCTCATATTCATGTCTTCTGTCTTGGTTTCCCAAAACTGTGTGTCAGTGGATTTCCGTTTCCTCATCTATTATTCTTATAGAAAATAAGGACCTATGCTAAATGAGAGGGATTAGGCTTGCTACTCACTTCTTGATCTAAGATGAAAGACCACTGTCCACTTCCAGGTGCTCAGGAGAGCAAAAGACTCCATTTGTTCTGCTCACCCTTAATCTTTCTTTTCTTCCCTAGGGAGACAAAGTTGAACAAAGAGCCTTTATCTTTGGGGCTGCCTATAAAAACTGTCAACTTTCCGAGCCCCTCAGTGCTGGCTTTTGATGTTCCTCGGACCAACAAGCAGGGATACCCTCAGGTCAGTATTTATCCATCTGTTCATTTATCTATCTATCTACTCAATGGCCAATATTCATTCATTTCTTCTTATATTGAGTAAGCTGGTATTCATTTCCTCATCTATTTCCTCATTTATTCATGAATGAGAAGCAAGTAGAATTGTAAAGTACATAAATTCAGGACTGAAAAGTCCTTTAGTAAAAGGGTGTCTCTCTCATGGAAGTTTACAAGATATAAATGCTTAGGGGCAGCTAGTTGGTGCCATAGCGGATAGACTCCTGGGTCTGAAGTCAGAAAGACTCATCTTCCTGATCTCAAACATTTACTAGCTATGTGTGACCCTGGACAAGTCACTTAAGCCTTTGTGCCTCATCTATGATTCCTCATCTGTAAAATGAGCTGGAGAAGGAAATGGCAAACTACTCCAATATCTCTGCCAAGAAAACTCCAAGTGGAGTCACAAAGAACTGGACACAACTGAACAAGATTCCTTCTAGTTCTAAGTCTCTACTTTGATGATCTCCATGATCCTTCAGCAGTTATCATTGGAAATGTGTAAAAGACAGGTGTTTTGGGAGGTGAGAAGCATGAAAAGGAGAGAAGAGTAAGAGGATAACTCTGAAAATACCTTACTTTGTAGGGGTCAGACTGGCCTTGGGTAAAAAGGGGTTCAAATGTTTATGGGTTATGTCAGGCTTAGTGTTTGGTGATGATGACTCATCTTTTGAACATGGCTTGGACACTGGCTTTTTTTTTGCTATTATTTATTTTTCATATTAAAGCTTTTTATTTTTTCAAACCGTATGCATGGATAATTCTTCGACATTAACCTTGCAAAACCTTGTGTTCCAATTATCTCCCTTCCCACCCTCTCCCCTCAATGGCAAGTAGTCCAACATATGTTAAACATTGTAGAAATATATCTGATATATGCATAAATATTTATACAATTATCTTGCTGCACAAGAAAAATCAAATCAAACCAGAAAAAAGAAACAAAATAAAATGCAAACAATAAAAAGAGTGAAAATGCTATGTTGTGAACCAAACTTAGTTCCCACAGTCCTCTCTCTGGATGCAGATGGTTTTCTTTGCCTGGACACTGGCTTTTACGAGGGGGTGACATCAGAGAATCCTGACCAAGAAGAAATATGAAGAGGTACTGTTTGGGATTAAAACCCAATCCCAGCTCTTTGGCTAGTTAAGAAATAAGAAAGTTTAACTGTTTGAAAAAGCTCCCTCTCCTCTACCAGAGGGATTCTCATAAGTGAGCATCCCTTAGAATCTCTCAGTCAAGTCAGAAGACTTTCCCTTCTCAAAGTCCTCCCCAACAACCCCAGGACAAACAGCAGTCCTCATTGCTCTGTGTGTGGGGGGGGGGGGAGAAGAAATGAAAACCCCAAGTGTTGGAAGAAGGGAATGAATAATATGGTGCCTTCTTCAGAGCAAGCAGGACCTATCACCAAGAAATTGAAACAAAAGCTCAGGGTTTCAAGGTCCAGGCTCTTTCTGTTCCTTTCTCTTAGGAAAGTAACGGTAGTGGACTGGGTCTTCCAGGCACTGTCTCTCATTCCCCTCTCCCCACCAAACAATTCCATCCTCACTCCACTGTAACAGGCTTTCTCCCCCAACTGCTTCTCAGACAACTGACTGGGTCCTGAGACTCCACAGTGAAAGCTTCAAGCCCTAGATTTTAAAAAATCGATGTCTGTTTCTTTTCACTCTTAAGTGAATTATCAGTCACTTGCACCCCAGTCATCATTTCCTAAGAGTCAGTTTTGAAAGGATGTAGGGGATCAGAGTAAGGAAGCTTTAGACGCAATGGGGCAATGGGAAGGAAATTGCTTTCTGACCAGAGAGAGGGGACAATGAAAAAGGGAGAGTTTATAGTGTGTCTCAAACAAATATTGAATTCACAGTTATGCCAAACAAATAACCTGGGGAAAAGTCCCTTTCTTTCCTCCAACCCTCCTCCTCCTATAACTGTCCTATTTGCTTCAGGAAAGATCCAGGAAGGGAAAAATGGCCACCCTTCCCCATCAGGAGAAGGAGCAGGGAGGGATACTGGCAAACTCTAATCAGAGATTTGTACCCATAGAAATCCTGACCTTATATTAAAGACCAAGACTTTTGAAGGCTGATCACAGATAAAGAAGAATAATTGGTAGGATAAAGGGGAGTGTGTGTGATGAGAACAGAAGTTGGAAGAGGGGGAGAGAAGAAATGAAAACCCCATAGATAGGAAACCTCATTCTCAACCAATTCTCAACTGTATTTCCTGTCAAGAGCTACATACTTTGGACATGGCCCTGCATTTAGCCAGTGAATTATTAACCAATCAGACTGAGCCCATGAGGCCGGAGACAATCAATTTTAATGAGTATTCTTCCCCTCTGGGATCTCCATTGTGATTGCCACTGCTGCCTCTTGGAGCAAGTGTGATCCAAGCACTTCCAAATCCAATAATTAGTAGTTTTCCCTATTATTCCCTCCTTGAGTTATATGTGGGACTTCAGGTCCAGGGATAGTTGGCCACTTGCTGAAGGGCACACAGTATAGCAGCACCTGTGTTGTGACCGCCAATTCGATGCTCCATGTAAATACAAGAAGAGGACAGGGACATGGCACTGAAAGGTCTTAGGCTGAGAGTTCTCTTAAAGGGTGCTTTGCCAATAGCAATAGCACTTGTGTAGCACCTACTATGTGCCAGACACTTTACAAATATCTCACTTGACCCTCACAACTACCTGTAAGATAAGTGCTATTTGTATCTCCATTTCACAATTGAGGAAACTGAGGCAGAAAGAGGTTAAGTGGCTTACCCAAGGTCAGTATATGAGGGCAGACTTGAACATTTCTGGACTCCAGACCCAGCATTTTATTCTTATTTATTTATTAGCTTTTTTTATTTTCAAAATATATGCATAGATAGTTTTCAGCATTCACCCCTGCAAAACCCCATTTTCCAAATCCTTTCTCCTTCCATTACCCCACCTTCCCTTAGACAACAAGTAATCCAATATACATCAAACATGTGCAGTTCCTTCTCATATGTTTCCATAATTACTATGCTGCACAAGAAAAATCACATCAAAAAAGGGGAAAAATGAGAAAGCAAAAAGCAAGCAAACAACAATTAAAAAGGTGAAAATACTATGCTGTGATTTACATTGAGATCCCAAAGTTCTCTCCCTGGATGTAGATGGCTCTCTCAATCACAAGTCCACTAGAATTGTAGACTTGGCATTTTATCTATTGTTCCATGCAGTTGCCTTCCTCCTCTTCCTCCTCCTCTTCCTCCTCCTCCTTCTTCACAACAACCTCAGGGAGGAGGTACTATTAATCCTCATTTAACAGGTCATGAAATGTGATTTGTTCAGTCACATCATTAGTATCTGAAGAGTATTTGAAGTCATTATTTCTTGACTCTAAGTCCAATGTTCTGTTCATTTTGATACCTAGCAATTTTTGTTTCTATCAGTGATGATAATGTGATTAGATAAATTGTGTCCTGGAAGCTATTAAAGACTTTGGGATACCCTGTAGAGTGTTTTTCCAGGAACAAAGTGCCTTCACTTTGGCATTGTCTCATTTGGGGCTTACAATGGCACATGACATAAATATTTGTATTCCAACTTGACAAAGGACAAGACCAAGCCTTGGAGAAGAGAAATGAGTTTCTTGTGCTCTTGTAGCTAATAAATGGTAAAGTCAAGACTCAAATCCAGATCTTTTGCCTCCCAGTGAAGTGCTCTCCCCAGCACCTTGGAAGGAGCACCAGACTCATCATAAATCTTGGTATATTTGGCACTGGATGGCAGAGGACCAAGTGGCCCAGCCACTCCTCCTCAAACCAACTGGTATGGTCTATAGGAGATGGCATATTTCTAACAAGTTAAGGTTAGTTAGATTAGTTTGTTAGTTCCCAGCTTCTTAAATTGTAGATCTCATAACTGAATATGGGGGTTGCAAAATTATGGTTTATTATCAGTCAATATTTGATTTGTATACCTGTTATATATATATATATATATATATATATATATATATATATATATCCAGAATCATGCAAAAAAGGGTTGCATATAAAAAGCATCTCTGATTTAGCTCACTAGCTGATTCACTTTGTGGACATTTTGGTTTGATTATCCAACTCCCACTCCAACTGAAGATGTTCTCTCTCTTCACAATTTCCCTAGAACCTTTCTTCTGAAGTTCTCCCTTACCCTCTAACAAATCTCCCTTCTATCAAAAAGATCTATGAACAAAAAAATCTCCCTTTCTCCCTCCTCCCACCAAAAAAAAAAAAAAAAAAAAAAAAAGTAAGCTCAAGGTAGGTAGAGGCAGCATCAGTTTGGAATGAAGAATCCCTAGTGGCCAATATTGTGTCTTGCATGTAATTAGTACTTCATAAATATTAGTTCAGTTTAATTGAATTCAATGAAAATTAAATAGTTCTAAGTTATAAGGCTTGTGTGATCCTAGGCAAGTGACTTAATCACAATTGCCTCAGCAAAAAAAGGGGGGAGGCAGCTAGATGGCACAATGGATAGAGCACCAGCCCTGAAATCAGGAGGACCCGAGTTCAAATTTGGCCTCAGACATTTAACACTTCCTACATGTTTGACACCGAGCAAGTTATTTAACCCCAATTGCCTCAGCCAAAAACAAATGCTATCCAAGGTACCAGAATGAAAATATGAAAACATAGACATCTGTAGCCTCAAGGAGATTACAATGTACAATGTACAAGGAGAAAACAACTTCCAAGGAAAAGTATTGTCACGGTTCCTCAACTGGAGAAACAATTCACATCAGGAACTTTCGTTTCTATCATAAGCCATGTCAGGGAATGTGTAATTGCTTGACGACACTCCTGTACAGATAAAGATGAAGCTGATAAAGGTAGAAGTAGAGATGGAGATAAAAGAAATAGGGAAAGAAGAAAATGGAATGAAAAGTAATTCTAGACTTGGAGGCTGGACAAAGGCTTACTAATTCATTGTTTGGGAGAGGGGTTAGAGGGCAAAGTAATGTTGACTTTCTCTATGACTAACATGAAAGGAATAGAATTAGGAATAAGCAAGAGGAAGATAAACACAAGGTCAGGGGTGGATATTATTGCTTATTTGCAATGAAATGGATGCTAGTGTCACCTGAATCCAAAGAGAGAAGATAAAGAGCACTATCTCTTTGCCTTCATACAATAAATACATAAATAAATAAATAAATATAAAGTCTTTTGGGAAAAGAATGAAAGAACTAACCACTGCAGGAGAATAGAAGATGCTCATATGAGGTGACATGAGCTGGAAGGCTGAAAGGGATTTCAAGAGTATGTGAGGAGAAAACATTCCAAACCTTGGAGACAGCCTGTACAAAGTCATCGATGTGGGAAACGAAATGCTGTGTATGGGAAATAGCATGGTGGCCAATCTGTCCAGAATGTGAAGTATGTGAAGGAAGGAGTAATAATTTTCTCCAGGAAAAAAAATGGAGGCAGATTATGAAAGGTTCTATAAGTCAGAGAGCTAAGCTTCTATTGAACTGAATTGATAAAAAAAAAATCAGCTTTTACTGATGGAGGGCCAATCAGAAGGAATCCTCTGAGATGATGCATGATCTCCAAAGTGAATGCAATTGCAAGTTCTTGGGCAGTAACCTAATCCCAAGAGCCACTTTCCGGTAATAATCTTTTTCTTCCCTTTTTTATTGCTTTATTTTTCTGGTTGCACATGTATATCAACTTTTTAATACAAATTTCTTTTTGAATCATGTTGGACGAGAAAAATCAGAACAAAAGAGAAAAACCACAAGAGAGAAAAAACAAAAGAAGAAGCGAACATAGCATGTGTTAATTTATATTCAATCTCCATAGTTCTCTTTCTGGATGTAGATGGATTTTCTATTTTGATCTATTGGGATTGCCTTGGATCACTGTACACTGAGAAGAACCAAGTCTTTCATAGCTGATCACTGCACAATCTTGTTGTTACTGTGTATTGTGTTGCTGTGTATTCCTGGTTCTGATTGTTTCACTCATCATCAGTTCATGTAAATCTTTCCAGGCCTTTCTAAAATCATCTTGTTCATCATTTTAAAAAATAATAACAATCCATTATCTTTATATACCACAACTTATTCAGCCATTCCCCAATTGATGGGCACTAGTCATTTTCCAATTCTTTGCTACCACAAAGAGAGCTGCTACAAACATTTTTGCACATGTGGGTTCTTTTCTCTCCTTTATTATTTCCTTGGGATACAGACCCAGTAGTGAGACTGCTGGGTCAAAGATATGTACGGTTTGATAGCGCTTTGGGCATAGTTCCAAATTGTTCTCCAGAATGGTTAGATCATTTCTCCTGCAATAATCTTTGTCCTCTGATCCCATCTTACACCCAAGGTGCTTCAGGGTTACTTACCTTCCCATTTTGAATAGTGTTCTGCTGTCAGAGTGAACCTAGGGTTTAGGATAGAAAGATTCCTTAGAAAGCATATGATCCAACCTCCTCATTTTAAGGATGGGCAGATGCTGTAGCATCCGTCCCAACTGGGACAGTGACTTGCCAAAGATGGAACATATGCTCATGTTAGAGCTGGATTTTGAACTCAGGTCTCCTGAATCTACCATCCACCTATTTCTCAATACACAACTCTTTAGTCATGAAAGAACAAGAAGCTAAGAAAAGATACATCGATTTCCTCTGAATATGCTCTTTTCTCACATTGGAAATGTTTCCCCTGATCCCCAGAACTGCTTAACTAAATTCAAGATATATAGGTCTCCCCACCTCATGCCACCCCACACCAATGGCTATAGAGACATGTCTTGTACAGATGGGGAGGGACTTTAAGAGAGTTGACTCAAAGGGTAGGCAGGGTGTATCACCAAAAGATCACTATCCTGAGAGTCAGGATATCTGAATTCAAATCCTCCTTCTTCCACTCATGATTTGTAGGACCTTGATAAGTACTTTAATTGCTGTGAGCTTCATTTTCTCCCCTTATAAAATGAGGACTATTTTAGGAGGTCTCTAAGATTTCTTCCAGATCAAAAAGCTGATAAATCTTTTTTATCATATAGTGGGGGAAGGATAGAATTTCAGTCTAAGGAACAAAGTTACAAAGGGACCTTCTTGTATCCCTATCCTGTCAGAGTCCCCAGGATCTACTTGAGAAACCCTAGGCAAACTATGTCTTCTGATTATCACAACCCTTGGCATGGGTGTGGAACTTGATTTTTTTCAAAGCACAAATTACAGGTATTCTTCCAAGCCCCATTCTCTCCATTTTAGAGATGGATAAACAAGGGTCTTAGAGAAGGTAATTCCTTGAGGACAGTTTGTAGTCACAAGTGACAAAACTTGGATCCCGTCTCAGCTTTCTAAGCCAGTTCAGAACTTTTTCCTCCACAATCTGCTTCTGACATAAAGTAAACCACAGAATCACAGGATATCTGGGAAAGTGATCTTAGTAATCTCCTAGTTCAACCTCCTCATTTTCTAGAGGAGAAAATTTGGATACAGAGAGGAAAGTAATAGCAAGATAGTGGCCCCATTTTTAATGGTGAAGAGAAGAGACCATAACGGTAGGAAATGATGTGGGAGCTTAAAAGGAAGTACAAAGCAGGATGGGTAAGGATAGAAGGATAAGGATAGAAGAGTAGTCACTTGCCCCATTTTGAGCCCAGAAAAGCCCCGATAATGACCCAGAGGAAGAGGTTCTGGTCCTGGCTCAAGGGAGGGTGCTCTGGTCACAAGGGTTAATGGGTTTACTGAGGTCACATTTACACCAGTTAATCATATTCCCTAATTCCACCAGCCCAGCATGCCATCAGGCCTGTCCCTTTCCATTAATGTCTTTCAGACAATGGCTTCCCCAACCCCCATTTCACCTTCAGCCAGGCAGCAGCTCACCATACCAGTGGCAAAGGATTTAACCCTTTGAAAATCACCCTTAATGATACCCCATTCTCTGTTCTTGTCCTTATGATAGGAAAAAGGGTAATGAGAAGGTGGTGTGAGATGAATAACATAAAGGATCAGTCTGTGGTTGAAGTTAGTGATGAATGAATGAATGAATTCAGCATTTACTATGTGCTAGTTAGTTTTATAGGGTTTGTTAAGTTGCTACTCTGTATCAGGCACTCTGCTAAGTATTGTGGATCTTAAAAAGGTAAAAGACACAATCTAATGAGAGAGACAAAATGCAAATAATCATGTACAAACAAGATGCATTCACCATATATTGAGTGTTGTCTCAGAAGGAAGGCACTCTTCCCTCTGTAAGGGAAGATTAAGGATTAGGAAAGTCTTCCTGCAGGTGGCAGAACTTTGGCTGAGAAGCTATAAAGTGAAGAAGAGGAAGCAGAGTATTCCAGGCATAAGGAACAAGAAATGAAAACAGTGAGAGTCTAGAAATGGTATGTCCTATGGGAGAAATGGCAGGGAAGTTTAGTAAGTTATAAAAACACTTTAAGGTACAAAAGAGTCAAATTACAAAAGCTTTAAAAAGCAAAGGGAGGGGTTTATATTTCATCCTGTAAATAACAGGGAGCCATTGCAGTTGAGTGAGTTGAGATGAGAGGGGTGAAGAACTATGCTATGTCCAGCCTTGCACTTTAGGAAAATCAATTTGACAGCTGAGTGGAGGATGGACTGGAGTGAAGAAAGATTTGAGGCAGACAGACCCACTCACAAGCTCTTTCAATAACCCAGCCTACAGCAAGGTGGTTTCTTTGTCAAGAGAGAAGGAGGGAAGTGTATGAGAGATGTTAAGAAAGTGGAAACAATAGAACTTGACAACTAAATGGATGGAGGAGAAGGAGAGAGAGCTAAGCAATAGGATTGATCGTTTTTAAAACTTCATTTGAAGTCCTCTAGTGATAGGAAACTCTAGACCCAAGATAAAAGACTATTTCATTTTTAAAGAGTGTCTCATTAATAATGCTATTCATAATAGCTGGTATATATAAAGCCCTTTTAAGATTTTCTAGATTCTCCCTTTCCTCAATGTACATCCTGTAAATTGACACCCAGAATTGGGCACAATACTCCAGGTGTGGTCTGTCTATAACAGAGAACAGTAGAACTATACCCTTATTCTAGTAGACAAAGTAGAACCTTATTGTAGACATTATACCTTAGTTAAGAGTGTCTATGGCTTACACTAATTTTTATTGACCTCGGTGCCATATGGTTGACTCACATTGGGCTTCTGGTCCACTAAAAACTGAAGAGCTTTATCAACAGACTGTTTTCTTACCACATTTTCCTCAATCTGTGACTTTGTGAATCAAGTGACTTTGTTGGGGTCAATTGTAGCACTTGAAATGTATTTACTAAATCTTTTTTAAACTTTTATCTGCCCTGTTGATTTCTTTGGGGCTGGCAACCCTCTTGTCTCCTGGACATAAGTTGAGTACCCTGGTCATGCCTTGGAATTATCCTGGGATGTCTTGCCTCAGTCCAGATTAGTGTGGAAAGAACTGGGACTTGATTGGTTTTCTTAAGCAGAAGCACCATATGTGTTGAGTTGGGGGAGCAGGGAGGGAGAAAAGAGTGGGGGAGAAAAGAGTGGGAAATGAAAGAGGGAAGAGTTGAGGCTGGTAGAAGAAAGATGAAAGGAGGCAAGATAGGGACTTCCTCCATAGTCCCACATCCAAGATTTCTTCACCCCAACAGAGTTTAGAAAGGGAAAAGAAGGGAAATGGGAGGAAAGGAGGATATTTTTGTCTTAACATATCCAGATTTTTTTCTATCTTATGAAAAGACTGATTCCCCAATTAAGATATTCTTTTCCTTTTCTCCTCATTAGGTATCTAAGCCTGGTGGGCCTGCTAGACAGCCCGAATGGAATACCTCCTTCCTCTATCAAGCCCGGAATGGGTGTACACAGTTCAATGAAGATCTGGCCCTGGTGCTGGAATATTATCCCATGATTCCAAGTAAGTTCCAAACAGCACTGTGGTGGTCATTGTTTAGAGTAGTTTACATTTCTCATTTTCCCACAATACCTCTGATGTCAATAACTCCCTCCCACTGTGGGAAATCTAAAGGCTAGGGAGATTTTTCCCAGTAGCATGCCCAATGCCCTCTTCCTTTAAGGTCACAAACTGTTTCTTATCAAGATAAAAGTAATGGGCCAAGACTTAGAAGATAAGTGCTCCGATCCTGTACCCAGCACATGCCTACTGTATGCTCAATCCTCTGTCAGATGCTATGGGAGAGAAAGAAAGACAAGACAGAACCTCCTGACTTCATGGAACGCACATCATGACTGGGGAATCCAGACTCACAGAACAGTCAGAACAGTCAATGTTGAAGTTGTCAGTCACTCCATAAATATTATTAAATGTCTAATACATGCCAATCATCGTTCTAAGTCTTAGAGGCACTAAGCTACTCTACAAAAGATTAAGTGCTTATATTAGGTGTAGAGCAGGTTGAAATGATCCACAGAGTCTAGGAATCTTTATAGCTTAGGATCTAAAATTTCCTAACCCGTCTTCAGAGAAACCAAAGTTCCATCTTTATGAAGAGTTTACGGGTGGTTGTGACTAGATGAATATACCTTCCACCTCTTATTTAGTAGTATGTGGAGCTAAAATTATATCTAAAATTATATTTATAAACTATGAACAAATCTTTGTAGTTTAGGAGTACTACATTCTCAGGAAAAAAAGCCTCTTTCCTTGGTCATTCAGAGGTAAAGAGGAGAAGGAAGTAATCCCCCTCCATAGACTGAGGGTAACAGCTTTATCTTAACTTAGTTCCCCTTCACCACATGATTAGTATACAATAGATAATCACAGGTAATGAGCAAACATATTTATTGAGGCAAGCAATAACATGGCAATCTTGAGGAAGTTACAGAGATTTGTTTAGGCGATAGAGCACAAGCTTGCCAGGAGGGGAAGGGTCTTTATTATTTGGTAGTGAATGACCAATTCTTAGTAGTTTCTAGAGAGAAGGGACTGGATATCACAACCTCCCTATATCCTTACAGCTTCAGTGTCTACTGTCTTCTCATTTAAAATTCTCTTTTTCTTTGTGTCTAATTTTCTCCCAGAAGTCTTTTAGCCAATCAGGATTCATATCTCCCTAACATACTTCATCTATGAAGTTATTATTAGAGAAAAAAAAGAGTAGTGACTTTCATGTCCAATTTTAGGGATGAAAGTAAACAGAAAGATTTAATAACACAACATGAAAATTACCAATTATCTGGCAAGTGCCCAGAGAATGGCTCTGAATTGTTCTCTTAAATGAGGTATATATTTTCCCTACCCTCTTGGGAAGATTCTACATGTGAAATGGCAAGAGTCTGCTGAAGAAAGGGGAATTAACTTTCAATTCATAAAGATTATAATTAACCCTTATTGATTACTATCTGCATGCATATATTCTACAGCAAGCAATATTACAAAACTCAGAGGACAGTTCCTAATGAAATTCTAAGAAGCAAAACCATATATACTCATAATCAGAAAGATCAATTGAATAACAGAGAATATAGAAAGCATTGCAATAGTTACAGTTTTGTTGGTCTTGAGACAAGGCTAGATCAGGTTTGTGAAGGAGGAAAGTTCTCCATGATTTCCATCTTTCTTCCTGCAGTGCCCAAGAAAGAATCTTGGAACCTCATAGAACCCTTGGGCATCTCTGTGTTGCCGCTCAACAATCGAGTTTACCGAAAAATGATGTCAGGAGCACCGACTGCACTTCATGTGAAAAAGCTTCCTATATTGGTTAGTCACCTCCACCTACTTCCTAATAATATCATTTGCCTCTCTCCTCAGCCTTATAGTCCTTGCCCAGGCCCTTTTCCACAGAATCTTAGAGTCTTTGAGTTGGAAGAAAACTCTGGGGCCATTTAGACTCCCTCCCCCCATCTTGGTCAATCTCTATTTGAAGACTTCCAATGATGGGGCATTCACTACTTCAAAAAGCAGCCCAAACCACTTTCAGATAGCTCTAGATGGTGGGAAGTTTTCCTTGTCACAATCGTTCTCTGGGGACTGGCAAACCAAGCTTATTCTTTCTTCCCAATGATAGCCCTTCAAATAGTGGAAGGCAGCTCTATAGCACCTCCATTATAGTTTCTTCTATTGTGCTAAATCTATCCAGTTCCTTCCACTGGTCTCCAAATGGCATATTTCTCTTATGGATACTGATCTTTTATGCTAGGGGGAGCTACCTCCATGGGACAGATAAGCAATTGATCAACAAGTATTTATTCAGTACCTATTATATGAGGCACAGTGCGAGGTACTGGAGATACAAATGAAAATGAAATATTCCCTACATTCAAGAAACTTACATTCTATAGATTAGAGGACAGGACAGCACATATGCATATATAAGTATATACAAAATAAATGCATATAGTTTTGGGGAGGGGAGCAAAAGAGGGGAGAACAGCAAAAGTCTCATTTAGGACATGGCCCTGGAACTGAATTTTAAAGGAAATAAGGAATTCCATTAGGCCAAGGAGAGAACACAAAGCCTGAGCAAAGGAATGGAGATAGGCGATGGAGATATTTGAACCCTACTTCACAGGTGTCTTTCCTTCTACGTTTCAAAGCTCTTTTACCTCCCAACCATTTTCTGTCAGATTCTCACTCAGTTTTCACCAAATTCCAATGTAGTAGGAGATTCAGGTATTACCATTTTAGACATGAGGCTCACAACTCTGGAGTCAGAGGAACTATATATAATGCTCTTGGGTGAAGCATTTAATCTTTTAGGGCTTTATTTTCCTCATTGCAAAATGAAGCAAAATATGGTCCTGAAAGACCTTCCAGTTTTAAATCTATGATTTTATGATAAACTTTGGTGGAAGGGAACTAACTCCTAAACCCAAAAAGGAGAAGCTAGAGGTTCTAATTATGTTGTAGAGCATTCATATTAATTTGGGTGGGAATAGAGATCAAAGGCTGGAGAACATAACAGATGGGAGAAAAACATCTTTGTCAGATCATGAAGAGGTAGAGAAAAGGAAATAGTAGAATTTCAGTTGAGCATATGATTAACTATCTCATGATATCCCAGTTGACATGATGTGGGGTGAACCATGATGTTCCCAAGGCTAATTGGACAATCTTACCAAAAAGTATAGAGTCTATGTGGTGTATGAAAAATAAGAGACCTATGAGGTTTGAATCCTGTCATTTCCAGTCTCCATGTGTCTTGGGAATATTTAGCTTGAAAACTCTTAGGGTATCAGGAGTCAGAGGGATTGATTAGTTTTGTTCTGTATGGCCCAGAAGGCAGAACTGGGATCAATGAGGGGGAAATTATCAGAATATATCAGGAAAGAGGCTAAAAGGGATCTACTTCTACAACTCTTACTGTCACCCCTTCCTCCTCTTCCTCTTCCTCCCCCAATTAACACCTACTACTACTACCTAGTCCTATATGAGACTACCACTACTACTACTACTGTTGCTGCTGCTGCTGCTGCTATTACTACTACTATTATGATTATTATTACTACTAATACCACCCCATCCTATTACTATTCCTACTACCACCCCTCTTCCTCTTCCTTCTCCTTCTCCTCCTCCTCCTCCCACTATTACCACCAATTCCTCCTCTTCTTCTCCTCCTCCTCCTATTACTACCATCTCCTTTTCCTCCTCCTCCTCCTCCTACCATAACTCCTTCCTTCTCCTCCTCCTCCTCCTCCTCCTACTATAGACTACCTACTACTGCAGTAACTTACTACTACTATAAACTATCTACTACTACAGTAACTACTACTACTGCTTATATATAAAAATATACATCGTATTATATGATGATATTATGTTTAATAAAAAATAACAATTACAGAACATTGTTAAGGTTTACAAAGTATTTTATGCATAAATATCATTTAAGCCTTATAATAATCCTGGGAAGTAGTTTATTATCTTCATTTTATAGATGAAAAAACTGAAGCAGCTGAAAGTTAAATGATTTGCTTAGGGTCTCATACCTAGTAATCACTTGAGACAAAATTCAAACTCAGGTTTTCCTGAATCCAAGTCAAAAATACTAGCCATGATTTCAACTCAAATGAGATAGCATCTATAAAGTTTTTTTAAAAAAAATAACAAGTAACAGTATGAAGGAAGTCCCCTTAGATCAATGGCAGTTGAAGTGTGAGCACTGAAAGAAATAAAATTTAGGAAGGACGTTGACAAGATGGAGCATCCCAGAGATTAGTGGAAGAGGCCTTAAAGACCAGTCAGTTTGACTCTTTCTTTCTAAAGGAAAAAAGGTTAAGAGGTTTGCCCAAGATCTCAGAGGTGGTTAAATGGTTAACACATCTAAAGCTTTCTGCCAACCTTATATCAATGGTAGCTATTAATATGATTATTATCTATTAATATCAGAACTGGGATGAGCAGGGAGCCATGCAAATATCTTAAATGATAGTTAGTTGAAAGAGCTAAGGATGTAAAGCCTTGAGAAGAGAAACCACAGGGGAGGTGTGATAGTGATCTTCAAATATTTGAAGGACTTCCTTCCAGAGGAAGAATCATGCTTGCTTTACTTGGCCCAGAGGCTAAAAATAGGATGCAGTGAGCAAAACACTGCAGAGACATAGATCTTTGAGCCTATAAAAGGGAAACTTTCAGCCACTCAGAGCTGTCCAAAAATGAAGTGAATTATGATCATATTGACCATAATACACTGGCAGTATATTGTAAGAGATCAGATTAATAGAAGTAAGGTAGAAATTGAACATGTGAAGTTCCTGTCAACTTTGGGATTCTATGAGAAGCTGCTTCTTGTTTATACCCTCCTAGAATCTTATCACATGAAATGGAGGCAGGATCATGGGACATGGAAGCTATTTTCTGATGCCTCTCCATGATCCTGTTTTCCCTTCTACTTAACAGAGAGTGAGTTGTTCTTGTTTCACCAATTGGAAAACAGAGGTGAAAAAGAGGTATTTCACCAAACAATCAAATTTCCATGCTATTTTTAGAAACCACTCCCTTTATTTCAAAGCACACCCTAGAAGAAAGGGGAATGAGTGCCAATGAAAATATTGTAAATTCAGTTACTTTTCTGATGATTTGACTTGCTAAACTCACTTTTGCTTCCCTATTGCCTTAGAGAGATACCTGGTACACTCTTTAGAGTGTGACTTATTTATTGGGTGTTCACTATATACAAGATCTTGCGTCTTTGGCACTAAAGTGGATACAAAGAGTTAGTTCCCATCACCATAGAGCTTATAGAGCACCAAGAATGAAAACTCCTTGATTGAGAGACTAACTCCTATTTCAGTGAGGATGTTTCTAAAGTGAGATAGTGGGACCCTTGACTAGAGAGAGAGAAGACTGAAAAAAAGTTAATAAGAGAAGAGCTGATTCTCAAACCAGTGGGCAGCTCACTATGCTAACTGGTTTATATATTATAGACAACTGGGAGAAAGGGTGAGGGGCTGGTCCTGACAGAAAATATGGTGCTGATTTAGATGAACTGATACTCTGTCCTTTATTTCCCAGAAAACTAAGCTGAAAGCGCTTTCGGGTGGAACACTTACTGTTAACCTTTCTTTCCAAGTGCTTTCCTCAGAGGTAAGACCAAGTGATTTTTTTCTAAGACAAGACATTGGATAAGACTCACTGCTGTTGACCCTTCTTTACCATTTTTGGGGGGGTTGCTCAAAGGTGGAGGGAAGTGAGAGAGGGCATGTTGCATAAGTTATCCCAGACAATGATAAAGTCCCAGAGACCAAGACACAGAAATAATAGGATGAGAAGGTAAGTTTAGAGGGAAGGAAAGCCTAGATCTGGGAGTCTCCTTAAATTTAAACCATAAATCCAGGTTCAGTGCTACCAAGGAATATTTCCACAGGGGAACTTGAGTAGGACCAATGTTTAAACTTGCAATAGAGGTAGTAGTGTTTCTTGCTTACCTAGGACCTTTTCTTACTTTCTCCATTCCTGTGATCTTCCCCTATGAAGCATTGCTGCATTACCTCAAACAGATTCCCCACCACTTTGAATCCATATTCCAAATTACCTTGGTTCTCCCAATTTTGCTGTGATTCACTTCAATCGTAGCCAATTAATGCACATTTATTTAAGTATCTACTGCTAAGTTTAGACTTATAGGAACAATGATTCCCCAGAAGTGGGACATTGTTCAAATTCCCCTACATATATCCATTGGGCTGGAACCAATGTCCATTTTTATATAATTATCACTTCAAATAGTGTGAATTTGAATACCTACAATCACTTCAGAGGATTCATTATTTGTACTAATAGCACCTGTACTAATTTGTACACATAATATTGCTAGGCACTCTGATAGGCTCTGTGGGTACAAAGATAATTATCTGTCATCAAAAAAATTAAATTCTATAGGAGGAGACACTATGCACCAAAAATAGATGGAAAATAAAGATAAATGCATTCGTTCAGCCTTAATTATCTTGTTCTCATTTTAAAGTGTGCACCCTACCTCTATGACTATCCAGATTAGTCAAGACTTGGATCTGTCACTTACTAGCAATGTGATTGGACAGGCTATTCTCTGGGCTTCCCTATCAGAATGTGCAAGATGAGCCTGCTAAATAATGGGCTATCTGGAGTCCATTAACAGGAGTGTTGTGGGGGTCCTGAGATAATGTACAAAAGGTATGTTACCAGGAAGCGACTCTTACTCTGAGGGCTGGGACTACTTGTTTGCTCTCTCTTTATCCTTGTACCCAATGGCATTACACTACAACAGGAGATTTCTAAATGCCTTTGGACTGACCCAGATGATTCTGGGTTCTCAGTTCTCAGCTCTCTAAAACACATTCTAACGGGCTGCAAGTATCTTGTTTAGAATGTGAGAGGCTGAAAGTCACCCAAGAGGTCATGCTGATGCAATAAAAATTATGTTGAATAAATGAACAAAGGTGAATGAGCACCTGGAAGGACATGATAGAGGAGATTCCTACTCACTTCTGGAATGGACTAAATCTGGGGTTCCTTACTTGAGGTCCATGAACCTAGCATTTAAAAATATTTTGAGAACTATATTTCACCATTTTAGAAAATGATTCCTGAAGTCCTTTTTCAAATCTGAATTTGTAATCCAATGATGATGGAGAGTGAGTCTTTTGTTTGAGCTAATGGTTCAAAACTCATCTGTTTCTCACCAAAAACAATTGGTTATTGGAAGGGGGTGTTTGTGATAAATCCATTTAAATTATTAAGGAACTATTTTTAATATTGAAATGTAGAGAACCCCAAATATCCAGCAAACAGTTGTTTGGATGAATTTTTTTTCACTCTGTCCATCTTTAGTGCATGCATAAATTCACCTTCAGAATAGCCCTGATGATTTCAGGATAAGGTAGAGAAAAATTGGGGTCTAAAGTCAGAACCCCCAAATTCACAACCTAGACTGATTTGCTGCTCCCAAGCACTGAGCAGTTTAGCCTTTCCAGCTCATAGTGCTTCCTCTCAGGTTTCATCAGGCAATTTGTCAATGTTGTGGTTAGATAGGAAGCAAGGCCTTTCTATGAAGTAAAAGAGGAAGTCACTTATACACTGTGATGTGAAAGGTGGCCCAGGAGGAATCTCTGGTCCAACAAAGTAGTCCTTCCTGATCATAAAATCCTCCCATTAACACCATTTACATTGGATCATAAGATCTTAGATTGAGTGGGAAGAAGTCTTAGAAAACTTTAAAATCCACTCTCCCTATTTTACAGATAAGGAAACTGAGGTTCAAGTGACTTGCTAGAGTCACAGAGCCAGTACAGGATTTCAATCCAGGTATTCCTGATACCAAGTCCAGGGTTCTACCCATTACACTACACTGCCTCTCAGTTCAAAATTATCTTCTCTGGAGGATCCCCTCCCAGAAGGGGACGTTCATTGGACTGCCTCCAAGATAAGTGAATTTTTCTCCCTCAACTGTCCAGGGCTGCCTAGGGCGTCTAAGTGGGTGAAAAGTAGAGATCCTGCAAGGGAAGAAATGCAGAAATGGGAGAGGAGAATACCAAGCACAGACTTGGCTAAGTTCCCAGCTTTGCTTCAGACTGCTTCTGATTGTAACCTAGAATTAAGGACACTCTTCTCTTGGAGTGCAATCTGGTTTTGGATCAGCTCTTTCTCCTCTTTCCCTCTATCTCCCCACAAATATCCAGGAGTCTCCTGGGAACATATTGGAGTCTATACTTTCCTTCACCTTTAAGGAACATGAGCTGGTCGTTCAAATGGGCAGTAATGGGGAAATGGGGAAGAGGAGAGAGGTCTGGCCAGTACTTGGCATAATTGCCCAGGGGTCTGGGCACAAGGGGGTCTCCATGTGATGAATTATTCACAGGACCAGCTCTAAGTGCAGAATTAATCCCTTTCCTTCCAGCTGGCGGCCTCACTAAATTATCCCTCCTAGTCATGTGGGAAAATGCTGCCCAATTCATTTCACTGATGACTGTTTTGATCTGGGACTTGTGATTTTAGCTCTCCGCTGCTTCCTTCCCTCCCATAGCCAACCCCCATCCCTCCTGCAGACACAGCCCTTTCCTGGAGGAATCTCAAAGAAGAAAGGCTATCCAGGGTGGGGGTGGGCTGTTAAGACAATGACACTAGGGACAATTCTAGTCCTTCGGAAGAGCATTCATGAACCACACACTCGTGCAGGATACACTTATACACACATACACACACACACACGTATGCTTATGCATTATACAAATATCCAAAAAAAGTCTATAAACATGCATTCAAAAATTGACACACAAGTCTCCTCGCATATTTGCATATATGCACAATCCTCATTAACATGCTTATTTATACACATATAAATATTTACACTCTCATACTAAGATACAAATATAGAGATGTATTTCATATTCCTAATAAATGTATACAAAGGCATACACGTTCTTACAGACACATGTACAAGCATTCACGTGTACACAGAAACACTGAACTATTTCCCAAACCTAACCATCTTTTTGATGATGCAGATGGTATTTCGGGATTCTACAAGTTCTTGACATCCTCACTGTGCTGTACACATTTCGTACATATACATATGTATATATATGCATTTTTTGAGACGTTCTGTATTATATATAAAATCTATCTTCAAACATGTATACCTTTCAGTCCTCTCAATATATTATCCAGTTCCTTTATATTTGGTACTAGTTATATTTTCCCCTTATTTTTTGAGATAAATTTTCTTTGTTTGAGATGTTCTGTTCCCTGTTGGTTATAATGGAAGATTATTTTGGCATCTCAGACTTGGACTGAAATGAATTCCCTAAACTCACATAATTAATGTGTCAGAACCCAAACCTAGACCCACATCACCTAATTCCTAGAAAGTACAGTTGCTGCTTATTATTATTTTTATTATGGAGTATAGGTATTTATCTTGTTCTGGGATCTGTGTTTGCTATAGAAACTCCTCAGCATGAGATTACCCATTGGTTGCTCCATTCTTGGAATTAGGGCTAGCTTCTTCCTTTTACCTTCACTCCTTAGAAGAGTATGATGGATTCTGATTCTATTTGTAAGAAATGCCCTAGTGTTTCCCCCAAACTGCTTTCAAAGCTCTCTGTAGAGACTGGGTGAGTAAAAAAAAGTCTGCTGGCATTTTCTTGATGTTGAGTGGAGGAGGAAGAAGAGTTTTACTATGGTATTTTATGATTTTTTTTTTCCAAATCCATATCTAGTAGCCCCAGGCCAGTGCTCAAAAAGATCTCCAAACACAAACCAATAGACTATTCCCATACTAGATGGACATTCATTTCCTTGAACACAGGTCCAGGATATTGTGTCATCTTTCCTGAATGAAGAGAAATAAACTGAATGATTTGTAAAGCACTACCCTTGCCAGGCTCTGAGATTCCACCCTAAACCCACAGATCCATGAGCTCCCAGGACTGAACTCTCATCAAGGATAGATGGGAAGGATGATAGTTTCTCTCTGTCTCTCTTTGTCTCTTTGCTCTGTCTCTGTCTCTCTGTCTCTGTCTCTGTCTCTCTCTGTCTCTGTCTCTCTCTGTGTGTCTCTGTCTGTCTGTCTGTCTGTCTCTCTCTTTCTCTCTTTGTCTCTCTCTCTCTCTCTCTCTCTCTCTCTCTCTCACACACACACACACACACACACACACACTCTCTCTCTCTCTGTATGTCTCTCTGCCTCTCTGTCTCTGTCCCTCTCTCTCTCTTACTCACACACACACACAATCCATTTTCACTTTCTTCCACCCACTACGCCATCAAGAGATGAAAACTGATTCTATAGCCAAGTTGGTGGAGGAGGCTCCAGGCTCCAACACAAAGGAAATGCCTCTGGTGACAGCATGGATTCTGATGGAGCTGACAAAGTAGGTAGTACCTACATGAATCGATTTAGGGAAAGCAAAAAGGCCCCACCCAGAATGACTTCCAGAACTATATACTCTTCCCTCAAAAATGTTCTTCTCCCTTTCATTAAAGCTTTTCCCATTGGAATTTGATGTTTTCCTTTGTCCCAACACTTCCTTCATAAGGCAATCATCTCTGAGAGGGGGCGTATAATCAGTTGTTGTTACTCCAGCAGAAAGTGGTTTCTCTCAGAATAGGAGTAAGATGAGAAACCTAAAGTCCTAGTTAGGGACCATGGAGGAGAAGGAGAAAAGAATGTGAAACAATAAGCATTTGTTAAATGCCTCTTGTATGCCAAGTACCATGCTAGGTACTAGAGATATACAGAGGAAAAAAATTGAAGTTCCTTTCCTCAAGGAGTTTATGCTATACTTCCAGAAAACAGAATAATCTCTCATTTCAGAGCATGGAAAAGGTGAGGCATATCAGAGATCATCCTACCCAGGGCAGGAATCCTTGCTTAAGACTTTTTGGTTGGAATCATCCACTCTTAAAGACTTCTAGGTTGCCAGCTCTTGAAGAGTTATAATCACTCATCCATCAATCAGTGAATACTTCATTGTTTCATTTATTAAAGTGAGATCTGCCTCCCTGTAATAATTCTCATCCCAGTCCCTCTCCATTCTAGTTTATAAATTATCAAATTAGAGGTGGAAGAGAACTTAGAGACTATCTAATTTTAAAAGCCATTTTACAGATGAGGAAGCTTATAGAACAATTGATACTGAAAGGAGGAGGTGGAAAAAGAAAAGGGAAAGATAAAAAGTAGACCATAATAGGAAGGAGGGTGAAGAGGATAACAATACTGGCTAAAGAAAATGAGGAGAAAAGAAAAAGATATGGAAGAGAAAGGAAAATGGAAGATGACTGATAAAAGAAGGAATTTAATTCAACAAATATTCATCAGACACCTACTATGTGCAAGGCATTGTGTTAGGCATGGGAAAGGGGGGGGGGAGATACAAATATAAAGATAAAATAGTTCCCATTCTCAGGAGTTTGCCTTCTAATGAGGGAGGTAACATGTACACAGAAACATAGATGCAAGTTAGTTGACAGGCAAGATACTACTAACAACTTTAGGCTTCCAGTAATGTTTCATTGGGAAAAGACTTAAAAATACTCAAGCTGAGAAAATTAAAGACTCTAAAAGATGAAACATAATAATGACAGTTTTGTGAATACACAGAAGTAGAAAATAGTATTTGGGGAATAGGTTGAGTTTCACTGGAATGTAGATTATGTAGACAGGAGGATTGTGAAATAAGGCTAAAGCAGTTAAGAGGAGGCCAGGTTTTGGAAAACTTTAAATATTAAGATGTGGAGGGGAATGTATTTCACCTTAGAGGCAAAAAGGATACCACTGAAGGTTTCTGAGAAGAGAATAACCTGTACCTTAGATTATTTTGACAGTTATGTGGAGGATGGGCTGAAGAAAAGAGACACTTGAGGCAGAAAGTGAAATTAGGAAGCTATTAAGGCAGGGTAGCCAAGAAGTGATGAGGGCCTGAACTAGAGTGGTGGCAGTCTGAGTGGAGAAAAGAGAATGGATTTGAGAGATGTTATGGAGATAGAATCAACAAGACTTGTCAACTGATTAGATACAGGTCTTGAGGAAGAATGAGGGGAGACAAGAATGATTTCTTGGTTGCATACCTGAGTGACTAAGAGGATAATACATTCTCATAGAAAGCAAAAATTACAGGATGAGAGTAGATTTGGATGCGGACAAGGAATAAGAGAAAGAGAAGAGGAAAATGAGGAGGAAAAGAAGAAGAGAACAAAGAGAAATCATTCCATATTCATAGCATTTAGACTCCTCCCTTCCTGACCCTCTGGATTGCTTTTATTTGGATTCATTTTAAAGAAAGGTTAATAAAAGCTCACCTTAAGCATATCCACCATTAACAGGACATCCCTGGAAAGTCCAAAAGTGCCACTCCCAGGCACAAAAATAGCTATACGCTTATGCTTTACCAGGGTCTCCTTGTTTCTAATCTAACAAGAGTTCATGTCCATGTACTTACCAATGGAGCTGCCTTGAAAGGATTTTAAAGCTTCAATTTCCATTCAACAAGATGTCCCTGCCATTATTGGAAAAAAAAAATCCTTATGGAGTTTGGACCCCCTCCCTTCTAACATCATGCCTTACTAACCAATCAATGAATGCTCCCACTGACATGATTTTCTCAGAAAGTAATGCATCACTAGGACCCCTTCTCCACTGTGAGCCAGATAGGAGAATGCTTATTGCTTCCATATTGCCAAGGGGACTAGAGGAGACAGTATAAATTAGTCCAGCTCTACTCTACCACCTGGTGAAGAGAGCCCTCTCCCCTGGGGAGGAGGGAAGTAATGTCTTTGTCTGTGCATTTAAATAAAGAGATAAAAATATATAACTATAACCAACAGAAATGAAAGCTATTATGTGAATAGAGAGTTTCTCCGCTCCAGCAGTTTCCACTCCAACCTTTGCCGGAGACACCCTTATCTGGGTGGAAATTGCATCAGGGCTCCCAGGTCACTAGTGAATGGAAGCAGATTTCTCTGGACTCAGTTTGTTAGATAACTAATGAGTAGAATACAGCTGGGCAGAGCCAAAAGCATAAAGGCGGAGGGAAGGGGGAAGGGAGAAAAATATCTTTGTTAAAACGAATTTGTCAGTTTCCGCTCTATCCTCCCAGGGGAAAGTTCAGGAGCAAGCTAATTGAATTAGGGACATGTGTGCCCCAGCTAGGAAGACTCCCTCTCTATCTCTGATGCTGGCCAGCAAGGTAGTCAACTCTGGAATTGCTGATTATTTCAGCACCGAGGACAGCAGCTGTGCACTGGAAGAAGGGCTATAATTGCCCAGGCCTGGCTAAACTGTTGCATTTTGCATGACCCACGATGGCCACAAGTATGAAGGGGGTGGGGGAGGGGAGGGAGTAGAATGAGGGAAGGAGAAAGATTAAGGGAAAAGGAAAAAGGAAAAGTGTATAAAATAGATGAGGGAGGAGGAAGAGAAGGGGGGGGTGAGTCTTTGTGATTGCAAAGATCTTTATTTCCCAATCTATTCCATTCTCACAAACAGCTTTTGAGATAAACAGTTTTGCTGGTGTTTTCTATATAATATAGCTCAGAAATTTTTGTGGTACAATGGATATTTTGCTATCAATGAGAAAGCTTAAAATTCCATCTCTGTACATTCTAGCTATGTGATGAGAAATGAGTTATTTAACCTCTCTGTGGACCATCTCTAAGGCTATAAATTACAACCATGATTATAATTGTGGATCTGCATGGGCAGAGGGAGTTTCCATACCAGGATTCCCCATGCCAAACCAAAAAGCAATCCAATTTACATCCTTTATAAGTGGAGAAGTCAAGCCCAGAATCCAGGTCTTTTGATTTCTAAATCCAATGTTTTTTGTACTACTAACAAGAGGAGTAGGTAAGGGCATTGATCAGCAGCAGAAATAAAAAATAGAAATAACCCTTGAGACACTCAGTGCATGGTCATGCATAGCTATGTGTCTTCAAAGACTATTTCCAATTAAAGCACTAATGAAGTCAGGCCAGCTACTATCACGAAGTAACAAACAGCACAGGCCACTTGGCTGCCTCAAAATGATAGATGCCAGCTTGAATTGATTAGAGGCTAGGACCAAAAATGGGTCTTGCTAAATTATGGGGGTGGAGCCTGAAGTTCCTAGAATTCTAGCATTAGAAGGAACTTCAGAGGCTATCTATTCTAATGTGTACCTGACCAAGCATCTCTTCTGTAATGTCATGTAGCCTCTATTGAAGACCTCCAGGGAGAGGGAATTCATTGTTTACCATGGCAGACCATTCCACTTATAAATAGCTTTAAATATTTACCCTTACACTGACCTAAATCTTCCTCTCAGGAATTTCCACCCATTGCTCCTATTTCTGTCTACTGGAAATAAGCAAATTCCTATAGAATCAAAAAAACAGAACTCAAATATCGCCCCTTCTACTTATTATTTATACCCTTTAGCAATTCACTTATGACCCTCCAAAATTCACACTTTCCATAGTGTGTGAGGAAAGAAGGGTTTCACTATCTAGTCTCATGTCCCAGCTTGTAAAATCCTATAATCTTGAGAATCAGCAAAATAAAGTGAAAAGAGTGACAGATAATGGAGACGAAAAATCTGGGTTTGAAGCCTGGCTAGTCTATCTATCACTTATGTGATCTTAAACAAGTTATTTAACCTCTCTGAAACTGTTTTTTATTGTTGTCATTTTCAATCATGTTTGACTCTTTGTGACCCCATTTTGGGTTTGTTTTTTTTTTGGCAAAAATGGTGGAATGGTCTGGCATTTCCTTCTCCAGCTTATTTTGCAGATGAAGAAACTAAGGCAAGAAGTGACTTGCCCAGGGTTACAGATCTAGTAAGTATTGATGAAAAATTAGTAGTATATAAATTATACATATCATCATCATTATTAATAAAAATCATAAGTATTTTTCTCAGAGTCCAAATGTGAACTCAGCAAGACGAGTCTTTCTTGAGTTCTATCTATTGCACTACTTAGCTGTACATACTCAGTTTCCTCATCTGCAAAATGAATTAGTTTACTAAATGATGTCCTTTACCAAGTAAATCTATGATACTATGATCTAGCTCTAGGAATGAGAAGCAGATGCTTCCTGGGTCCTGAATGGTCATGCCCCAATAGCACAGGCAATTGAGTTATCTTGGACATAGACTTTATGAAAAGAAGTTGGGTTAGATAATAGAGGATGAATGAATGCAAGGGAGTAGCATAGTCCTATTAAAATAGTGTCAGGGTGCTAATGTTTCAAATGAACTGACTCTATGAATGTCAAGGAAAACAAAAAGATTTTAAAAACTATGCTTTGCCAAAAGAAAAATCAAAGAAGAAAACTTTGAGTAGGTAGAAGAATGATTATGGACTAGAGAGGCAGTGTGATACAGTGGGTAGGACTTAGAATTAGGGACACCTTAGTTCAAATCTCTCCTCAGGTGCCTACTAGTTATTTGATTCTAGGCAAGTCATTTAATCTCTCTGTGCCTCAATTCCCTCTTCTGTAAAAGAAGTTTTGATTCAGTGGTATCTGGCTCCCTTCTAGCTTTAGATCTATGAAGTTTTCCACACCAAGGGAAATGATCTTTCTTAAAAAATGGTTAGCTTTTTTTCTTATAACAAAACTGAATAAGGAAATGGTAAGAGACCACATGGTTGCCCTCACTGAGTTCAAATCACCAAGACAAACTGCACTCCAGGGAACTGAAAGAACAAGCTGATGTAATTGCTTAACCTTTGTCAGTGATCTCTGAAAAACCATGAAGAGCAAGAAGCCTGAAGAAGGGCAAATAGAGGTGGAGGAAGGATAAAGAAGAAGTCAACAGTCTGCCTTCGATTTCTAGCAAATTTATAGAATTTGCATATATGCAGCACAGAATCTCCTCCACTCACATAGATCAGCAAATCATGTGTTCCTTCCAAATCTGTACTATCTATAATAATCTTTGAGAATTGCCCAAGATGCTAGGGGTGGTGACTGTGTCAGAGGAAGTATTTGAACCAAAGTTGTTTTGCTCCAAAGGGTGGCTCTCAATTGTCACTGTTTCTCATAATAATATATATTAAAAGCATAACGCGTGAATATTTTGAAAAGGAAATAATGATCCATAAGAGCCAGCATGGTTTCATTAAATATGAGTCATGAAAGGACTAACCTAATTATGTTTTTCACAGAGTAACTAGAGAGGTTGATCAGTGAAATCTTATCCATGTACTATACCTGGATTTTAGCAAATCATTTGAGAAAGTCTTTTTATGTGATCCTTGTGAACAAGAAAGAGATATGTGAACTAGAAAACAGAATATCTGGGTGGAACTAGAATTGATTGGATGTTTGGACCCAAAGAGTTTTTAGTGATGAATACACATGAACTTAGAGGGATGTCCCTGGTGGAGTGTCCCCAGGATTTACCCTTGCCCCTGTGCTTTTTTTTTTTTTTACCATTTTTATGATTTGAAGAGATAGAATGTTAATCAAGTGTGCAGACAGCACAAAGCTGGCTAGTGTGCCTAACATGTTAGATAAATCATCGTCATAGTCAAGATCTAATAAAGAACTCAAGATGCTAAATTACGTATTGAACTTAGTGAGAAGCAACTTATTATGGGTACATCTACAATCATATACTTCAACTTAAAAAAAACAGCTTTATAACTATATAATGAGAGAGATGTGGTTAGACATTTGTTTGTGTGAAAGTAATCCTAGGGGTTATAATATAAGTCAAAGATATGACATGAAAACCCAAAAACCTTAACTCAATTAATAGAAGCTTGGGATCCAAAATAAGAGAAGCTATAGTCCTCCTATAATCCATCTTGGTTGTGTTTCATGTGAAGTTTTATGTTCTAGATACTCATCTCTAGAATTTGTGTTCTTAACTTGGGATCCATGAATTTTTTGTATAAAAAAAAAGATTGAGTACTGTTTCAATAAAATTGATTTCTTTTATAAATTTATGCATCTTATGTGCAGCTAAAAACTTATTTTGAAAAGGGGATTATAAGTTGACTATACTGCCAAAAGAGTTCATGATAAAAAAAAAAAAAAGTAAAGAACCCTCTAGAATATATCCAGAAGAAGAAAGCAAAGGATTAAAGAGACTGGAGACCATTTTGTATTAGAATCCCTCAAAGAAATTAAGGCTGTTTAGCCTAGAGAGGCCATAAGTGAGTATGAATGCTGTCTGCAAATATTTGAATGGCTGACATTTAGAAGAGAGATAATTTTTCTTTTTTCCCCTCAGCTCATCCTTTTTATTGATACAAATCATTAATTTCTCTTTTTATTAAAGCTTTTTATTTTTCAAAACATATGCATGGATAATTCTTCAACATTAACCCTTGCAAAACCTTGTGTTCCAATTGTTCCCTCTTCCCCCACCCCCTCTCATAAATGGCAAGTAGTCCAATATATGTTAAACATATAGAAATGTATATTAAATCCAATATATGCATACATATTTATATAATTATCTTGCTGCACAAGAAAAATCAAATCAAACCAGAAAAAATGGGGAAAAAATGCAAGCAAACAACAACCAAAAAGTGAAAATGCTA
The DNA here is from genome assembly GCF_902635505.1 of Sarcophilus harrisii. Classification (NCBI taxonomy): domain Eukaryota; kingdom Metazoa; phylum Chordata; class Mammalia; order Dasyuromorphia; family Dasyuridae; genus Sarcophilus; species Sarcophilus harrisii. Next base: position 617,917,107 of record NC_045427.1, on the reverse strand, counting down.
TGTTATGATCCACATTCAGTTCCCACAGTCCTCTCTCTGGGTGTAGATGGCTCTCTTCCTCACAAGATCATTGGAACTAGTCTGAATCATCTCATTGTTGAAGAGCCACGTCCATCAGAATTAATCATTGTATAATCTTGTTGCCATGTATAATGATCTCTGGTTCTGCTCATTTCACTCAGCATCAGTTCATGTAAGTCTCTCCAGGCCTTTCTGAAATCATCCTGCTGATCATTTCTTACAGAACAATAATATTCCATAAAACTCATGTAACCATAATTTATTCAGCCATTCTCCAATTGATGGGCATCCACTCCATTTCCAGTTTCTAGTAGAAAAAGGGCTGCCACAAACATTTTTGAACATGTGGGTCCCTTTCCCTCCTTTAAAATCTCTTAGGAATATAAGTCCAGTAGAAACACTGCTGGATCAAAGGGCATGCACAATTTGATAACTCTTTAAACATAGTTCCAAATTGTTCTCCAAAATGGTTGGATTTGTTCACAATTCCACCAACAATGTATTAGTGGCCCACTTTTCCCACATCCCCTCCAACATTTGTCATTATCTTTTCCTGTCATCTTAGCCAATCTGACAGGTGTATAGTGGTATCTCAGAGTTGTCTTAATTTGCATTTTTCTGATCAGTAGTGATTTAGAGCGAGATAACTTTTCAAGAGAGTAGGACAAAAGCAATGGCTGGAAGTTATAGAGAAATAGATTTAGGCTTGGAATAATTAGAAAAAGACTTCCCAACAGCTAGACCTGTTCCATAGTGGAACTGGCTACCTTGTAGAGCATTATGGATGTAACCTAATAGATGTAATTCAATCTACAAGAAGAGACTGAATAACCACTTGGGATAGATATTCGAACTATGGTGTCTATACAGATAGGAATCATAAGTTATATTAAATTACTTTAAGCTCCTTTCTAGGCAGTTAGGTGATGCATTGGGTAGAGTGCTGGGTCCAGAGTCAAATTTTACCTCAGATACTAACCATGTAATTCTGGACAAGTCATTTAAACTTGTTTGCCTCAGTTTCTTCATCTGTAAAATGAGCTAGAGAAGGAAATATCAGAGTCACTCCAGTGTCTTTGCCGAGAAAGCCCCAAATGGGATCAGAAAGAGTCAGACAGTGCTGAACAATAATGACAACAAGAAAGTCCTTTCTGTCTTTGAGATTTTGTAATTCTGCCTATGAATCTTATGATTCTAGTTCTGGGTCCCATGATCCTAAGATCTTATATGGAATATCCATACAATTATTATATGGAAGATACCAATAAATATGTTGCCCATTCACCACCGCAACACTCTTCCAACCATCTCACCCCCATGTCAGGTAGGAATAATCCCGAACAGATTTAAGAATAGCTCTAGGAGCCCATTTGTAAGCAGATTTAAGAATAGCTCTGGGAGACCATTTGACTCTGTAGAAACAAGAGATTGGTTGAAGTAGACTTGGGAATTAGTGAACAAACCTTGGAATCCATATTAGATAGACAAGAAGATAAAGTAAAAAGAACAGTAGACTAGAAGACAGAATTAGTCTGATGACTTTGGCCTTAGCTTCATTTTTCTCATCAGTAAAATGGCTTATTAATATCCATTCTGTCTAGCTTACAGGATTGCCATGAGGATCAAATAAGATAGTGCACGTCAGCAAGAAAGTCCTGGTTCTATCTTTTCTAAGAAAACTACATGTGGGGTCATAAAGAGTCAAGCATAATTGATAACTATACAACCACAAAGCTGGAAGACACTTTAGAGGCTGTCTAATCATATTTTCTCATTTTACAGTTGAGGAAATGAGGGATTTACCTCTTGGGATCTCTAGGAATTTCCAAGGGTGAGATCTGAACTTGGGTCCTCTGACTCCAGAATCAATGTTGTTCTCATTGCAAAACACTGTGTTCTAGGTAACTTACTCAGAGTCACAAAGAGAAGGGTTTAGGAATCAATTTTCCTACTCATTCCATTCCTTTTGTACTCTTATTTCCCTGACAAAGATGATCTGGGTTCCTGGCCACTGACCTAAACTTTAGAATGAGATCCCAGTAGATCTCTAATAGAACTAAGGGATTCTGAACCCAAGATCTTAATTTTTATAAGTGAAAGAACAGGATTAGAGAGGTTCAGCAATTTGTCAGTCACCACGTGAAGTTAATGGCAGCCTCAAGACTAGAATGCAAACTTTTCACCTTCTGCTTTCATGTTTCTACTACAATATTATCCTCTCATTCCTTAGGCTATGCCATTGCCAGATCTCTATGTCTTATACCAGCTGGTCTACTTCTCAGCCAGATGCCAGTCATCAAAAGAATTGTCTTCTCTGGAAGAAGCACCCAAAAGAATAGACTTGAAACTGTCTCTCTGTGTATATGTGGTAGGAAAGGGGAGAGCTTTTATCGAGGGTCCCTTTGGGACTTATGCTCCTGACCCTGCTATCAGAGATGTGCTGGGGGCTTAGTAGACTCCTGTGTTGATTTCATTACTTCCACTTCCTCCCATAACCTGATTAGTCTGAAGTCTATGAAATCCAGGGCTGAAGCCTAGAGGAGTGGGGGGAAGGGAAACCAGCTTATTGCCTGGAAATGAAGACAAATTGCATTAGGGGCAAGATCAGCATCTTGCTCCTGCCCCAGGGGCTTCTGGGCCAATGGGAAATTGGTTACACCGACTACACCGGAGCTGTCCAACTTAGCTGACTAAACTAAACTAATTCATTCAGCAAACATTTAACAAGCACCATCCCCTGTGCCAACCTTCTTTGTGAGACAGACAGCCCCTTAAATAACTAATAAATAGTCTGATCTTAAGGAAAGAAGACCAACTATGTGAAACAATTGGAGAACTGAATCCTATAATGTCAAAGCTGGAAGGAACCTTAAATATCAACTAAGTTGTTCTTCATCTTTATTTTGTACCATTGACTGAACTTTTGAAGTAGGGAATCCTTCTCAGAATAATGTTTTTAAATGTATGAAATAAAGATATATTACAATATACTTATCAAAGTATTTTTAAAACCAAATTTAAGAAGCTTAAAAGCGCTGATCTAATCCAAGTTCCTCATTTTACAAAGAAAGGAACTGAGGAAAATGAAGGGAAGTGATTTGTCCATAGCCAGTATGTGTCAATGCCAGAATCAGAATCCAAGTCTCTTGATTGAATGTGTAGTGTATTTTCCACTATACCAGATTCTCTCCCTAAATAAGCTAGTACAGCATCAAGACCTACAGGATGCAGTACAAAGAGTTTCTGTAATTCAGTAGTTTAGAAATTCAAACTGAAGGAAATATTTCTGTGGAGATAATGGATTCTGTGGAGGACTGCTACTGATGATTCTTCTATAATACTTCATGACAAGCCTTTCATGACAACTAGACAACCAGGCATCTTATGTGACCCATTCCTAAGAATCAGCTCAAATGATCATCTACCTACCACCTGGAGATTTCCAGAGATGGGAAACCCTCCATCTTCTGAGAAAGACAATACTGCATTTGGATTTGAAAGACTGCCTTTTCAACTCCAGGTCATTGTAGCTGGTTCTGCTCTTTGGGACCAAAGCCAAGCAAGACAAATCCCATTCCCATGGCAAACTTTGAAATACTTGAAGACAAATATCATGTCACCAGTCAAGTCTTCTCTTTTCCAGGTTAAACAACATCATTTCTCTCAAATGATCCCCATAAGGCATAATTTCTAATCCACTTATCATTGTCATTGCACCCTCTGTGATCTCCATTAGTTTGTAGGAGGCATTTAGGAGTTGGTGATTAAGATCTTAAACTCATCTATAGTGTCTCAGTATCATCATCATTAGTGGAGTAAATGAGATCTTGAGGAACTGTCCAAAAATTATCATAAGTTATGTATAAACAAATGCTTGCACTGATAAGGAGAGATTATCCCCATTGCATTGGACTAACACCTCAGTAAACATGACATCTCAGCTAAAGAAATTGATCCCATAGGTCTCCTTTTTAACGCTCTTCATTTAAGTTTTTGTTCTAGCAGGATTCACTTATCAAGAGATACTGTAGTACTTGGAATTTTCCAGTTTCAGCTGTACATATTCCTTCCACTGAAATAATATGTGCTTTTTAAGGAAAAAGCAATGATTCATTTGGCAGAAGTTTCTTTTGACTTTTATCCTTTGACAAAATTCTTTATGACCTTTCAGCAATAATAGTCATCTAAAGAAATATTCCCTCCTCTTCTTCTCCTCCTCTTCCTCCTCCTTTTCATCTTCTTCAGATAGAACTAGAGAGAAAAGCGTATTTTCTCCTCAGAAGTAATAGAAACAGCTTCAATCTTTCTTTTACCAACCAAACCAAAACCAGCTGATAACAAATGACAGTGCAGAGAGAGTATGTGTTGTGATTTCAATATATTCCCAGTGAATTAGCTGAGTTCTCTATAGAGAGATCTCAACTTATTTTATGATTAGAAGCATTTTTTTCCTTCTTCACTAACAGAGCCATAATCAGGTAAAGGAATTGTTCAGTCATTTCAGTAGTATCCAACTCTTCATGACTCCATATGGAGTTTTCCTGGCAAAAATGCTGGAGTGGTTTGTCATATCCTTCTCCAACTCATGAGGAAAGTGACAAATAGGGTTAAGTGACTTGCCCTAGGGTCACACAGCTAGAAATGTCTAAGATCAGATTTGAACTCAGATCTTTCTGACTCCCAACCCAACACTTCATTCATTGTGCCTACTAACTATCTCCACGTGTTCCATAATCATAAAACAGTTTTGATGTTATTTCCCTAGTAACTTCAAAGTTCTCTTAACTTTTCATATGTAAATAAATCTTTGAAACAAAACAAGTTCTATTTTTACTCCCAAAGCTCTATGACCTGTCATAGGCAGATAAGCACATACTGCCTCAATACTGAGGTTAACTTAATTTACCAATTTTTTTTTTTCAGAATCCTGGGTTGGATGTAGGCCCTATACAAGTGAATTGTTAAGGACCACTCCTCTTATACAAGCATTTAATACCAACTATGTTCCAGGCAGAACAGTAGTGCTTTACAATTCCCAAAGCATTTTCACAAATCATCTGTGAAGTAAGGAGAGCAAGAAACCAAGCCTGGATTTAAAGCCAGATTATCTGATTCTAATTCCCATGTTCTTTCACTTTACAATGATGCTTTGAACCGTCCCATATTGTGATGTCAAAAATCAGAAGCACTACTCCTCTTAAATCTGTTCTTGTCTTTATTTCCCAGAGGCCAGACAACTTTATGACTCCTAACAATTGTGCAGACGTTCCTGTCCTGAATCCTACACTCTTAGATGCAGAACTTGGCAACATCCGTGAATCGTGGTCCAAGGGCCATGTAAGCCCAGATGTGGAGTCAGGGTCTGAGCCATTTCCTGATCCTGATCCAGATTCAGAACCAGAGCCAGAGCCAGAGGAAGAACCACATGTAGAGTCAGAACCAGAGCTAGAACTAGTGACAGAGCTAGACCCAACGCCCAAGCCAAAAATCTTTGTGGACAAGTGCCTTTCTATACCATCACTGACTGAAGTAAAACCTCTGGAGCCTCTTCAAGAAACAGTGAGTATCTTTCTGCCTTCTGGATAAAAGTACATTTACAGGAAATGTCTCACCTTGGAGGGGGAGGGGATAAAAATGAAGGGTTGGGAATGGACACCTCTTGAGTCAAGAGTTTCCTACGTGGAGATTACACATCTTGCATGGATAGCAAGTGCTTGTGTGTTCTGAAAGTGAATTCTACACATAAAAATCTAGACTGACACCAATGGGAGAGGAGAGAGAGTGGAAAGGAGGATATTCTTCAAGTTAGAGAAGTATTCTCCATTTTGTGAAGAGATTTACCACCAGGATCTTTGATATGTCAAACTCTCCTGATATGTTTAAAATAGGACTCAGTTTGCACATATGTTCTTTCTTGGCAATGCCTTCTCAGTTCAAAAAGTTAATGAAGCAAGGAATTCCTGAATGTTTTCCCCATTATATAAAATGGAGTTCAGAGAGGAAAAGGCATTTTCCCTGTATCAAATGGCATGTATCTTGGTTTATGTCACATAGGAGTTCTCCTGAGAATGCTTTGTTGTCAACTGGGCTCTCTCTGTAATTTTACAAGTTAGAGAGAATAGGGTTGGGATTTGATTTGGGAAAAGATTCTATGACCAAGCAGAAGTTCACACTCATCCTCTCCTTTTCTGATGTTCTTCAGTCAAATTCAGTCATCTTTCCATCAGCCTGACTGTCTACAGTCAGTAACCTTGCCTAATTTAGAGGAGAGGTTCTGACTCAGAGATAAGAAATGACCTCGAGGATGGTGAGGCGAAAGGGGAGAGACACCTAAATGCTTAAGCTTTGGGAGATCACTTTTCCACCTCTTTGTGGCCCTGTCATTGTCATCAGTTTCTCTCCATTTTCTCTTAAATGAATCCCATGGAATTTCCTAACATCTTAAACATGATGTAAAAATATGGGTGACTTATAATGATGACCTTCAGTAGTCCCCCTTTCTGCCTTGACATTTCCCACTGAACCTTCAACAGTTTCCTTTATCATGAACTCTATCATATTTGTACCTACAGAATGGGCTACCAGTACTTCAGGACAACTAGGCATTCCCAGGGAGCTTTCCAAGCTTCTGAGTGAGGGGGACCATAAACTACAAAAGCCCTCTCCTTGTTATGGGAATATGGAATGAAACAATAGATTCCCAAAGATATGCAGAAGGGAAATAGTATCTTCATTTGAAGTGTGGAAGGCAGTGTTGCATAGTAGATACCACTGTAAGCTTAATAACAGAAAGATCAAGGTTAAAATACTACCTCAATACTTACTAGTTCTAGAACTCCGGATGGCTCATTTAACCTCTAAGTACCTCAAGTGACACCCTGGGACTTATAATAACACTAACTCATCTACAACTCTGCCTCATCTTGGGAAGATCTTCGTTCCCAAATATCTTTACAATCTTTCACAAATGAAAGCACAGTCCTGTCCAAATGACAGATCTTCTGTGTGTGATGCAATTTATCCTTAATCTCAGAGGAGGCAGAGGAGTAATCATACTTGTTAATCACCTTCAATTTAAATTAGTTTTAATTCAAGGAGCAGGAAGTACCTACTGTATTTCACAGAGCCAGTTTAGCACAGTGGATAGAGGGCCAACCCTGGAGTCAAGCCATGTGTCTGACATAGACTGGCTTATGGCCCTAGACACATCATTTAATCTCTCTATGCCCTCTAAGCAATTCTCCAAGACTACAAGTTGTTAATCTGTATTGGCAGGCAGAGATTTCTCCCTCTGGTAAAATTAGCACTCTAAACATTCTTTCTTACCAAAATAATATATTTTGTTCTAGGGATGTGGAATATCTAAGAGAAAAATGAGAAATGGCCCTCTGGCCTTCAGTGACTTTACACTCTCATTGTCTGGTTGGATTTGAATATGTCCCAGAATAAGAAGTTTCTGATTGTTCAATTGTTCAACTTATTCAGTTAGGAAAGAAAAAGAAAAGTAAATAATGCAAAAGATTTATCCAGGAAACCGGAAGATGAGAATTATTTATAGTTAATCAATTGGATAGAATTTGAAACCATCCAAGTGCTTGATTAGTATTGACTACCAGAAACAGGAATGTTTTTTGTCCTTATAGAGCTCCAAAATATGTTTGGGGAAGAAGCAAAGCCAATATCTGCATCGCAATAGCATACACCCACAGATAATATTTACTCAATTCCATTCATTGTACAATATCTAATGTAATTGCTAGCATATGTTAGCTGATAAATTTACCTAGCATTCACCCAAAATGGAGAAATGAGATCTCTCCATTCAATTATGGGCCTGATTAAGTGAAAAAGAAAATCTATTCCAGAAAGAAATATGACAAATCTCTCTCTCACAGTAGTTCAGAACAGTGGTCATGGTGGATAGGCCAAAGTCTTCAGTCACTTGATGCTTTATAATCTTCTAAGAAAAACAGCCATCATGTAAACATGCTCAACTAGTTTCATTTCCTTTTTTATAAAAGGAAATATCTTAAAATATTTTTAAAACCTTCTTTTTATTAAAAAAAAGTTAATAGATTTGTAAATCAAGAGAATACTATTAATTTAGTTTACCTAGACTTTAGCAATCTATTTGGCAAAGTCTCTCATGCTATTTATTCTTGTGAACAGGATAGAGATGAGGTGTTAATGCAATTAGCTGAATTCATAAAGTGGAATGACCAAGGTCAAAAAGTCGTCATTAATTGTACCATGTCAGTGTGAAAGATCTCCAATGGAGGGCCCTGGGCATCTCTTGTTAATCCCACTAATGTTTTTTTTTTTTTATCAGTAACTTGCATAAAGACATAAGTGACATTCTTGCCTATAATATTTGTACATGACCCAAAGCTGAGAGGGTTAAGTAACCTGTTGGTTGACAGAATAGGGGTCCACAAAGATCTTAACAGTCTAGAACCCAACTTCTTAAATTGTGAGTTGCAACTCCATATGGGAGCTCATAACTTAATGTGAAAGTCATGAAATTATGATTTATTATCACCAATATTTTATTTGTATACCTGTATGCCTGGGATCACATAAAAATTTCTCAGGTGAAAAGGGTTGCAAGTAGCAAAGATTTAAGAAGCACCAGTCTGGAATATTAAGTCCCATCTTATAAAAATTACATTTACAAGATATAAATGTAAAATCTTTAGACACTTGATCCTCCCAAAATCAACTTGATAAATACAAGCTAAAGTAAACATGACTAGACTTGCTAAAAAAATTGTCATTTTATTGGTAAAGGAAATAGAACTAGGAGGAGTAGAAGAGACAGTGTAATAAAAGAAGGAAAGTATAAAATAATGTTTGAGGGAGAAGAAAAAAGGAGAGATAATGCAAAAATTTCCTCGTTAGAAAGAAAGTCAAGTTAAAAAAATATGGTTATGCTCTGCAAAATGGGACTTGTGTTTATGAATCTAGGGAGAGGAGATCATATCTGATTTTTCCATAGCCAGGCACAAACAACTGGATATTCAGTGCCAAGGATCTGGCTTCCTTAGGAAGTTCCCAACCAGCTGTGGTTTTCATATATATGGTTGAAGTTGACTTTATTGTAGTTGGATTTACCTCACTTTATATCATTTCATGTCTTTGCCTCACTATACATCATTTCATGTCTTTCCATGTTTCCTTACATTTTCCATGAAGTTCTCCTTCACAGTACAACCTGACTTTTGCTCTGTAATTTGACCTACACAAAACCTTGTATCCCTGATTCATATTTTGTTGTTTCTTACATAGTTATATATATATATATAATATATATATATATATATATATATATATATATTCCTTGCAATCTATGCTTGATATTTTTGAATACCCCTCTTTTTCTTTGCAAATCACACATGGCACTAACCTGGATTATTACACAGCAGAATGAATAAAGGAAAGTTTGGGTCCATGAGCTAACATATCCAGAAATGGTGGCAGCAATAGAGAGATGGGGAAATGTGATGAGGGATTGGCTATGGCAAGTCTCTTAAGCCAAGGGTCTAAACAGGCAAAAAAACCAAGATGACCAAGGTCTCAGTATCTCAAACTCAGATGAACCAAAGTTTAGAAACAATTTTAAAATGAATCCCTGAATTTCCCACTCATTTATGATCAATATTTTATCACTGGGCCTTTTTTCCTTTCAGTATTTATCCCAGTGAGGACCAAGTTGCTAATGCTGCCAAACTTTCTGGACTGATAAATTGTTCTACTTGGAGAACTTTTGCCTCTTGCCCTCCCCTCTCCCCCAATTCACTTTGTTGAATTAATGTGAGCCAATGAATTTAGAACTTAAAGTAAGAAGACATAAAGGTACAACTCTTGACCCTTGTTAATAGTGAGATATGGAGCAAGTGACATCACCTTCTTCACCCTCAGTAAAATGGAGATACCAATCCTTAAACTCCCTACTCTAAGGATTGTGAGGAGAGTGCTTTGCTAATCTGGGATTGCTATAGAAGCAAATAGGTTAGATGCTTCAAACATCCCCTGTTTTATGGAAGAATGTTCACATCCAAGTCAATGAGGGATTAGAATATGGAGTAAACTAATAAAGACTATAGAGATAAAGACTGACGATAAGAAAACTGAATGTGGTCTTGTAACAGCAGAACATGGTAATATGTGCTATTGCTCATGTTGATATGGCAACAGAATACAGACATGTAACAACAGGACAAAATGTTATCACAGTAGGATACCGTGATGTAACAATAGATCAGAGCTTTGTAGCCATGGAATGTGGTATTCTAACAATAGCACGTGGTCGGATAGCAACCACACAAAACAAAAACAAACCCACCACACCACCCAAACAGCCAAATCCCAACCTCTCAGCCTCTGAACTAGTTATGGGTGATATGATATGAACTAGTTATGGGGTGATGGTCACCCCATAACTAGAATACATTTGGCTGTGGTCAGTCTTGAAATACACTTCCCAGGGCTCAAGAAACAATTTCCCCTCTGTTTCCCTCTAGAATCTTGTTCATCTTAATAGGAAATAAGGAATTTTCTTTGGGATAATACATTCTGCAAGTGATGACAATGTTATGGGGGTGAGGTAGTAATATGGGCTGAATTCCCTAAGAAGAGTCTTAAGACTTGAATGAAACAGAGTGAGGGAAAAAATCCTGCTGGTTAATTCCAGCTTAAGGATGATAAAGAACTTTATTCTAAGCTTAGTTATTATAGAACGATCAACCAACCCCTCAGATTGATTCTTAGAAGATTCACTTCTTTAATAACCAATTTCCTCTTCTTAGGAAATGGGAGATTGACAGACCCAAATTTACCCACCATGAGGAAGTTCAAATAAGATAAGAGATGGAAAACTTGCTCTAAGAAGCAATTGTGTTGCTGTTTCTACTGTTCTTATTGGTGGTAGTGATTAGTGATTGTATGATTGCTGCTGTTACTGTTGCTACTATTATGTTATTATTGTTGCTATTGTGCTATTTTTATTGTTGCTACTGTTTGTTGCTATGGTAGTTATTGTGTTGTTGCTATTATTAATGTTCTGTCATGACTTATTGTTGCTGCTGTTGTTGCTATTGTGTAATTGCCATTGTTATTCTCCTTGCTTCTTTCTCATTATTGTGATATTGTTACTGCTATTGTGTTGATATTACTTCTGTTGTGTTGTTGCTATTATTACTGTTGCTATTGTTGCTGATGCTACTATTGTTGCCATTACTATTGTTGCCATTGCTATTGTTGCCATTGCTATTGTTTCTGTTGTTGCTGCTATTGGTAGTGTGTTATTGCTCCTGTTGTGGTTTATTGTTGTTGTCTTATTACTGCTCTTGATGTTATTGCTGCTCTTATTGTTGCTGTTATTGCTGTTGCATTATTACTGCTGCTGCTTTTATGTTGTTGATGTTGCATTGTTGTATTATTGATGTTTTGTTGCTGTTGTTCTTATGGATGCTCTTGCTGTTGCTGCTGATTATTAGATGCTGCTATTGGGGTGCTGTTACTACTTTTGTTGCTGCTATTTTGCTATTATTGTTCCTGTTGTTGCTATTTTGTTGAATTGTTGCTGCTATTGTTTCTGTATTATTGTTGTCTGTGGTTGATAGGGTGAGAGCATTAAACTTGAAGTCAGGAAGACCCATCTTTGAATCCTACCTTGGACACTTAGTAACTGTGAGACTGAAAAAATCCTTTAATCTCTCTTTTTAGATTTTAGATTCAACAAACATTTATGAAGCACTGAATATGTGTCTAGGTTTTCCCATCATAAAATGGGGTTAAGAATAGCACCTCCTTTCCATAGTTGTTGAGAACCTAATGAGATCACACATGTACAGTGCTCTGCAAACTTTAAAAGTCTCTATTAATGCTAGCTATCGTTATTGGTGTTATTCTTGACATCAGAGCATTTCTAATCCCTATAAAAATTTCCTTGTGCTTTTTACCTTGTTCTTCAGAAGTTGTTTTCCATTTTATGTCAAAGTTATTTGTCTCCCAGCTTATGAATCTGCCATTCAAGTCTTCTCCTCCAGGTTATTTGGTCTCTTTAGTTTGAGTGCTGCCAAAACACTACAAAGAGACAGAAAATCATCTTTCCTGAGTTTCAAATCAAAGATAAGTAATAATAGCAATAATAACTAGCATTTATGTAGTATTTAAGGTTTTTATAAAGAATTTTCCAGCTGTTATCTTATTTGATCCTCACAACAACCCTATTAATATTATCCTCATTTTTACAGATGAGGAAACTGAGACAGAGCTGTAAGTGACTTGCCTATGATAGCATAACTAGAAAATGTCTGAGATCAAATTCAAATTCAGTTCTCTCTGCTTTCCATATCTAGCATTCTGTGCACTATTGCCAACATGATCATCTTTGTGATTTACTTCTTTCCATCAAGTCTTTATTCCAGCAAGCTTCTAGCAATCAGAAGAAGGGTGGCTTGAGGAGGGTTAATCAGGAAAGGTCTTCACTGCCTGGGGAGAAATTGGGACTTCAGCTAAGATTACCTCTCTTCAATCATCTTATATAAAGAACCCCTGTGGAGCCTTATAGGCTCAGTCCAGTGTTCCCTGATATTTGAGGAGAGACAGAACAAGAACCACAGTCCCTAATCTCTGAAAGTTTCCCAGTCTGTGTTGAGAGACAAGACTCACATTCAAAGAAGAGAATAATACTGAATAGAGTGTGAGCAGCAGAATGTATGGGTAAGACAGTAAGTGTTACAGGCAGCTAGGAAGAGAGATCTGTGTTAGATAAATGTGTAGCTTGTTGAACAACTATAATGGATCAATGACTTCCTGGAGGAAGGTCCTTAACCCTGTGCTGTTCAGTGTTTTTTTTTATTACAAATGACATGAATGTAGACATAGAAAACAATCATCAAATTTTCAGATGACAAAAATGAGAGGGAGTTAATGCATTAGTTGACAGAAGAAAGATCCAAAAAAGACTGGACAGGCTGGAACAATGTATCAAGCCTAACAAGATGAAATCTAAATGGAATAAAGTGGCTTAAAAGACATTTTCAGAGCCAGGAGGTGGGCCTGTCGTGTAGTGATCATGACAGACAACAGATGGCCAGCCCACATGGTACCCTGGTATCCTGGAGGTACTAAAAGAATAAGATGGAGGCTTCCATTTGATTCAGTGAGATTTATTGGCAAGTAGGACGAAGAATTACTAAGAAAAGAGAGCTGGAAAGGTGGTGTTCTACTAACAAGGTGTACTCCCAAGCCTGTGAGAACAATAATCAAGGAATTGATACCTTGCATGGAGGCTCTAAGAACTGAAGGCACAAGTCCAGCATAAAAGAGATGCAGTTTAGCAACAGTTCATATGAGGTGGGGGAAAATCTAGGGTTTTGATTGACCACAAGCCAAGCCAGTAGTACACAAAGACTTTTCTCTCTTCTTTCCCTTTTCTTCTTTTACTTTCATTTTTGCCTCCTCTCATCCTTTCATTTTTACTTCCTTCCTCTCCCTTGTTCATTACTCTTCTACTATCCCCTATCTTCTTTTCTCTCCTTTTCTATCACTTCATACTTCTCGCACTCTATCATTCCTTATCACTTCTTTTCTTCCTTTCCCTTTCATTCCTCCATTCTTCTCTTTTTCCTTTCCTTATCCCATTGACTTTCTCCTTCCCTCTTCCTTTCATTCATCCTTCTTTCCACACATCCTTCATTCTTCCTTTATCTTTCCATGAGCCCTTTATCTTTACCTTCCCTCTAGATCTCTCTCTCCGTTAATCCTACCATCTTGCCCTCCCTCTCCTTTCCTATATATATCTCCCTCATCCCTACAAACTTTTTTTCCTTTAGCCCTTTCTTTTAAAATTGTTTGCTTTTCTGATTCTCTCTCTCACTCTCTCTCTCTCATTAGTTCTCTCTCTCCCTCTCTCCCTCTTCTTCCCTTTCTCCCATTCTTTTCCTCTCTCCTTCCCTCCTTCCTCTGTCTCTCCTTTCTCTCTCCCCCCTTCTCTTCCTCTCCCTCTCTCTTCCTTTATAGAGAACCCTCTTCCCTACACCATTTGGTCTCTCCTCCTTTTATTCCTCCCCCTTCCCCTCCCTTTCACAATTTCCTCTATCTTCCTCCTCCTCTGCCTTTTCCCTAAAGAAATTTGTAGCAAACCAGAGGGCTCTCTTACCAGAAGATGAATAATTGACAAGGGATGTTTAAAGATTCAGTGGAATTTTTTCAGCCTTGCCAGGCTTGAATAACTCATTTTTTTTCCTTCCTTTCTTTGAAGAAATCCTCCTCACTAGCCCCCAAGTCTTGGGCCAGATTCTTTGTCTCTTTTCTTTACATGGTCTGCTGTCCTCTTAGGACACCCAGAAGAGGATTTATTCCTCTGAAGATATCATCCCGTCTGTTTTCCTGTCTTCAGCAACTCAGCACATCCCAGATAAAATAGGCCCCCTTCCACTTTAGTGAGTTAAGAAATAGTACCAGTCTCATCTCAGAGGGAGCTCAGAGATGAATGGCTACTTTCAAGAGGTCACACAGGCAACAGTTTTCAGGAAAGAGAACCTGAGGGATCTGGTTTCTCAATTCAGCATTCTAATTTTGAGTACCTCAAAATCCAGTTGTTACTAAGTCATCACAACATTAAAAGTTCAGGCCATGCAGAAAATGGAAGCATGGTAAAATGGTCAGTTTCTGGACTAGAAAATGGGAGACATAAATTTCAGTCTTGTTTGTGTTGCTTCTCTGGGTCTCAGTTTCCTCATTTGTACAACTAGAATAATAATAAGTTCTCCCTTCTAAAGAGTCAGAAAAGTAATCCAAGTGGAAATATTTGGGAGAAATGTAAAAACTGATTACAATGAAATAGGATCCCTCTTTATCCCTGGACAAGTGTTTCCTGAAACTGGGCTCATGTATGGAAAACTGGCACCTAAGCTGGAACTGTCCCACCTCCTCTACCCTTTCTATTGCTCTGCTCTTTATCTGGAAGTCATTACCCTCACTATCACCTAACCCAACAAAAAAAGGGGATTTCTGTCTATCTTTGGATCTCTGTCTCTTGTCTCTCTCTTTGTTTATTTCTGTCTGTGTCTCTCTGTGTGTTTTTGTTTATTTCTGTCTGTGTCTCTCTTTGTCTCTGTCTCTCTGTGTGTCGCTGTCTTGCTGTCTGTCTGTCTGTTTGTGTGACCCTTTCTTTAATTATGTTCCTGAAACTTAAAATCTTCCCTCTACTCATCAACTCTGATAATCTTCCCCAGCCTTAAAGGCTCAGTTGAAGTCCCATTTCCTCTAGGAAGCCTTCCTTGACCAGACCATCTTATAATGAAGTCTTTCTCAAATAATACTTTTCAAGTTTCCTCCATACCAACCAACACAGCCCTGTGGGTATACAGTAAGTGCTCAATAAAGTCTTGTTGAAGAGCACCAAACTGCAATTCTAAGCATGTTTGCAGCTCTACCTTGGTGCCATCTAGTGGCAGATCATCTTTCCACACACCCTTTCACCAGCTCCCTCTCCTTGGTTCCCTTTTTTATATATGGAGAAATTCAAGTCTAGGTGGGGGAAAGAGACTGACCCAAGATTACAAAGTCATTGTCTTTCCCCCACAGACACCATCAAGAAATCTGATGCCAAAAAGAGTAATTTCAGTAAAGAGGAACTGGATTTTAGTGGACAGAATCCTACCTAAATGTGGGTCATCCAAGCACGGAGCCTTTTCTTGGACAAATGAATGGGAGCAGGGAAAGAAAGGGGGGAAGGAGAAAAGGGGGAGGGAGAAAGCAGGCAGGCAAAGAAGGGAGGGAGGAAAAGAGGGAGGGGGGAAAAGAAAGGAAAGAAGGAAGGAAGGAGAGAGATAAAGACAGAGACACAAGGAAACCACAAGATCATCTTGTCCAAACACATAATTTTATAGAAAAGAATGTTAGGGCCCAAGGAAGGTAATATTATTTTATACTTACCACAAAGTATAAACCTAGTTCCATTGCTCCAGCTTCTCTCCCTCTGAATCATCGTGCACAGGCTCCTGAATTAATCTTCCTAAATGAATGCTTTCCATGTCACTTCTCGGTTTAATAAGAGCTTCCAGGAGCTCCCAACTACCTCCAGCATTAAAATCTCAAATCCTTTACCTGTAGAGGGCATTCAATATCCTCCATAGTTAAGTCTATTCAAAGTTATCCCTTATTTTTGACCAGTATAGTTGCCCTATTCTAATCAAATCAGTCTTGTCACTGTCTCCTCACAAAGATAATTCAAGTTTTCATTCATTTGTTAATGTTATTTTTCCTGTTTTGAAATTTTTTTTTCTTTTAAACCTGCCTCTCAAAGTCCTACCCATTCTTTCGACCCCAGCTCAAGTTTTGGCTCCTCTGAGAAGCCTTCTCTCACCACTCCCACCCTCCCTGACTTCTCATTTTTCTGTCCACCTCTGACATGTAGAGTCTAGACCTAATTTATGTCACTTGCTATTCACAAACTGTCCTGAGTTTTTCCCTGTGTCATGTGAATGAATTTTTTTAATTCCTCAAAGCCCCAGGCTTCTGTTTCCCCTAGACCAAAAGGGTTTGACCTGAAGGGAGGGTTCAGTAAATGTTTGTGAAATACATGAGAAAAACACCAGTAATGATACATATCCCTTAAATATCTACACCATGAAGCTACCAAGTCAACACTTTCACAGGTTTAAAAGATCCTTAAAGACCTGGAGAGAGAGAAGACATGGCAACATGGTAGAATAGAAAGATTCTAGATTGGATGTCAGATGATCTGGTTTCTCTCTGACTCTGACTCTGACTCTGCTCAGTTATTTGATACCTGTATTACCTTGGCCAAAGTCACTTTCTTCCTCTATCTTCATTTCCTTATCTGATGATAGTGGGGTTGGAATAAACAACTTCTAAAATGCCCTCCATCTCTTAATCCTTGTTCCTATGCATAAAGAAAGGGCTTGGAAAGTAGAAGAAGGCACATCTATTCTTATAATTCCTATGGTTTTCTTCCAAAGGGATGGTGCTATATACCTACACTGGGAAACTTAAGGGACTGCCATAGTTCTTCACTCAGAGGAGAGTCCACTCTCTCACAAGGCTTTTGCCCCCCTTTTCTTTTGTGTCATGGATACAATAGTTTTTAGAGCCCATGTTAAGCTGAGCCTCTTGTGGCCCATTCCCCCCTTGCATCCATCACTCAAGACTAAAGAGATTAATAAAAGACTCCCATAAATCATCAGCCGAGAGCACATCAGATATTTACAGCCCCGCTTCACTTTGCAAAGAGATTAAGTGTTTGCCAATTTATTTTCCCTAATGCACCAGGAGGCCCATAGAAGTCTGCAGGGGGACTGTGTACCCCCTGAGTTTAACCTATGGGCTAGTCAAGTGTTAGGACTGAGAGATGTCCATGGTGCTGAATGACTCCCAGCATTTCCATCAATGATGAAGTAAGATTTGAAATATTCAAAGTCCATATGGTTTTTTTCCAATGAAGAGGAAATGAAATGATCCCTTATTTTTGACCAGTATAGTTGCCCTATTCTAATCAAATCAGTCTTGTCACTGTCTCCTCACAAAGATAGTTCAAGTTTTCATTCATTTGTTAATGTTATTCTTCCTATTTTGAATTTTTTTTCTTTTAAACCTGCTCTCAAAGTCCTGAGGAAATGAAAAAACTGAAAGGGGGAGGGTAAGAGGTAGACAAGGGAATGTAGTTAAATCCAAGAACCACAAAGTCTAGAGAGAGAGAACCTTAGAGTTATCAGACCTCAAACTCATCAGATCAGGATAGAAAGAGATGAAATTGTTGTCTTGGCTTTGGGTCAATTTTTTTTATCTCTTTGTAATCCTCCATGACCAGCCAGCCTGGCCCTCTGACTCTTCCTCCAGACTTCCTCTGTGTTATTGCAGCTGCAGAGCCACTCTCAATGGTCCAGAGACAGGATCAGTTGCTTCAGGAGCAGGAGCAAAGAAGCAGGATTCAGAATTCCCTTAATTAACAATAATAACAATGATAATAAGAACTACCATTCATATAATGCTTAATATATTCCTGGCACTGTGCTAAGCACTTTATCAACATTATCTCATTTGATCTTCACAGCAAACTTGGGAGGGAAGTGCTATTATTATCTTTGTTTACAGTTAAGGAAAGTGAGGCAGTAAACATTAAAACTGACTTCTCCAGAGTCACACAATAAGAATTTGAGCCTAGATTTTTAAGTCAGGGCTTCCTGATTCCAGGCCCAGCACTGTACTCACTGTGCCATTTAGCTTTCCCTAAGCATTTATCAAGTACCTACTGTGTACAGGTTAATATGTTAGACACTTAAGATATGCTTACAAAGAATTAAATGACCTTTACTTGAAAGTACCTTACATTCTAATGGAATGGAAACATACATACATATATGTCTTTCCTTCTTCTCTGAGGCAGCATGATATGGTGGAAAAAGTGGTATTTAAAAAGTCCAAAAACCTAGGTTCAAGTCAGACCAGGTCTATCACTAACTTGCTGTGTGACATTGGACATGACATTGAATCCCCAGTTCTTCGTCTATATAATGAAGTCTTAACATAGGCTCTGAAGGCTATTATATCTATGTCAGAAAAGAAAAAGAAGCAAAAATCTTGTGAAAGAATGGTCTCTACCCTGAAGGAAGGACTATGGCAGTCCTTCAAGTTTTCCATGTAGACATAGCATTATCCATTTGGGAGAAAACCATAGGAATTGTAGAAATAAATAGATGTGCTTGCTTCTATCTTCCAATAGAACTAGACAAACTTTAAGGTGCCCTCTAATTCTAACATTCTGGAATTCCTATGCAACTGGGTGTCCAGGGTACCCTGAGCAGGAAATGGAAGAAAAGCAATTTATCAGAATTTATCAGACGGTGCTTTGTGAGCACCTATTATTCATCTATCTCATGTACTAAAGGAGAAAAAGGGATGGTAAAACAGCACAGTTCTGGCTTGTGGAAGTTCATACCCTGGTTGGAGAGTTAAAATCATATTATAAGAAATAACTCAAAAACCCCAGAGTTCTGCATACAGTCCATGAGTAATAAATATTTATTGAATAAATAAATGATCAAGTGAACAAATGAAAGAACAAACAAATAGATTCATGAATGACTGAATAAATGAATATCTATCTTCCTTGATGGGCAGTGGACAGAACTGAGTATATAAAATTAAGGGAGTGGTCTGGTATAAAAATGTGGAGTACAAAAAGGGCAAAAGGAATGCTGGAGAGAGGAAAAACACTAAAAACTAGGTCAAGGAAAGCTGCTTGGGAAGGGAGAGCACAATAATTGGACTATGGCCAGGATCTGGAAAGAGTGGAAGTGGAGATGGAAGTGACCAGCTTCGTCTGAACTAGCTGGATCTCTGTCAATCTCTTTAACTGTGGTAAAAACTCAGCCATGGTAAACTTTCTCTTTAAAAACTATCTTATCTCCATAATCTGCCTCCATTTATTTCCTATAATCCACTATGGCTAGTCTCTTTTCCTAGGGTCAGATGTCTATACCCGTTAGGCTGATTAGTTCTTGGATTTGTGTTCTTTTTATCTATTATTCCCTAATCTCGAAAAACCCTAAATTCACTCTAACTAAAGAGAGAAGTTTGTCCATACCCCAAACTGGAGGAGACCATAGCAACAAGCACAGAGCCAATGGTACCCACAGATCTCACTTTACCTGAATGAGTAGACCCATCAGAAAACCCAATTATGGAGAACTGAGAACCTATATAAGTGCAGTTCTTTTCCCACCATGAGTAGGGCAGTGTAGGAGAAAGAATTTGGCGTGGGAATCAGAAAACAAAGTGTTATTGCTACCTATGTATATGTTTTCTCTTCCTAAGAGACTTCTACAGAACTTCAAGGAGATGTGTGATATATTAACTTTTTTTCAAGTCATTGAAGGAAGAGGAATATTCATCATTGCCAGAACCAGGTCTGTTTAGTCTAGAGAAGACATATTAGAGAAATCCTACTGGATGTTCTGGATACATCCCTAGTGAAATGAGTCGTTGTTGGGGAGCCCAAGATAGGTTTGTGAACTCTGAGTGGTTGTTCTCCAAGCCCATTGGAATAAGATTCTCCCTCATTCATGAGGGCAAGAATAATGTCAAGAATCATTTAACTTGATATCTCTTCCAGCTGTGGTCATAGAGTTCTGCACATAGTAGATGAATAATGAACATTTGTTGAATGAATAAATGAACAAATGGGTGGGTAGATGAATGGATGTGTGAATGAATGAATATCTAGTCTCATTTAATGGGCAGTGACACAGTTACTACACTGTAATGCCAGAGAAACTGAGACAAGATAGAGATTAGAGCGTTTTTAATATTTTACTAGAGGGAGAATTTGGACTGGGGGCAAAATAGGATCCATGGTGACCCCATCCGGCTAGATCGGACTCTTATCTCAAAGTATCCAGCAAGGAGCGAGGGATTCCAGAGACTCTTATGGGGCTTCAGTGATCAGGGTAACAAAAGCAAGGTCAGGGTAGAGCACCGGTGAGCAAGAGTTCCAGGAAAGGATTGTAAATTCAATTCTGACAAGTTGGGGGTGAAGAAGGATCATAAATTCTGCTAAGTTGGGAAGGGGCTAGGAGCCTCTAAGTCTGGTTCAGAGGTATCCCATCTAGGTATGAGATAAGCTATCTGCAGTTTTATGACTCTTTGGAATACTAGTGGTCAGGGATCCCAGCCCTAATTATCTCAGTCCTAGTGGCCAGGAAGGGGGTTGCCACCAGAGAAACTGAGGCAGAACAATTCAGGAAAACTGAAGCAGAACAATTCAAGGAAAGTGAGGCAGAACAATTCAGGAAAACTAATGCAGGGAAACTGAGGCATAACAACAGATATAAAAAAGCAGTAAAATATGTGCTATTCTGATTTTTCATTGCCCTAGTCACTTTACTAAGAGATTCTAATTGCCCATCCTAGAGTCACATAATCTTTACTTGCAACATAGACTTACTCTTTCTGACTGTGATTGAAACACATATTTTTTAAAATATTATTTATACTGCTACCTTTTGTTTTTATATGAGCCTCTGAATATATGGTTCTCCCCTAAGCTATGTAGACATAGGATGAGCTGCTACCTTCTGACATTCCCTTCCTCTCTAAGCTACCCAAAGAGCCATCTCTTGTATAGGGATAAGGGGTATAGATAGGGAATAAATATGGTATTTCATTATTATGGAAAACACGGTGATAAGGAAACTTCCTCTAGAAATTCTGGTCATCACAATCTTTAAAAAAGTTGGGTGACTTGTCCAAGGTTGCACAGCCAATATGCAATAAAAAGAAAAAAAAACAATTTAGCAAACTAACCTATCAACCAAGTGATACAACCTAGGTAATATTCTATAGTTGTAGCCTACCATCTCTGCAGAGAGGGGAGGAAGATACATTATCACTTCCTTCAGGGCTAAGTTTGGTCATCAGAATTAGTTTAGTTCCAGTTGTCTGTTCTCATTATTTGCATAGTTGTAGTTTTGTATATTGTTTTCCCATTTGTACTTTCTTCACTGATGTTCTTCACTGAACTAATGTTGACATCAGTTCAAATAAATAATCCCATATTCCTCTAAATTCATCACATTTGCCTTTTCTCATGGCACATTAATAATCCATTCCATTCATAAACCACAATGTATTTAGCCATTCCCCACTTGACAAATCTCATCTCTTATAACCCTCTTCTGTTCCCTGCTGACCACAAACTATGAGTAATAAGCAATATTCCTGGATTTGTACTGTGCCTTCTCCAAGATATTACCTGTACTTGGGCCTGAAACAGGTAGTATTCTGTCCTAAAGTAGACCATCATTCCCTCTCTCCTGTCCTACAGACTGGCTTGGAGCTTCTTCTTTCTACTGAGGGGTATTGTTGTTCCTTTCTCAAGAGTTGTGTATAAATTATTCCTTCCTCCTTACCTTTGATTCTCTGTTTACCTCCACCCCATAGATTCTCCTCCTTCCTGATCATAGATGCCCTCATAGGAAAAGTAATTGGAAATATTTCCCCAGAGTGAATTTTGGGTATCATGTCATCTCTGCTCTTGCCTGCTTCCCAAACCTCAAGAAAGGCCAGTGAAAAGTGGGAATCCAGCTACCTGTACTGTTCTTTCAGGAAATGTCCACTAAGAATCTTTCTTGGTAGATAGGTAAGGGACTATAAGTATAGAATAACAAATGTATTGTGTTTTGAATTGTTTAACTGCACTCCTTTATTAGAAGGCAGAGGCAGGGGGCAGTTCTGTTGTGGGAAGGTATCACTGGGAAAGGATCACTTTGTGTGTGTGTGTGTGTGTGTGTGTGTGTGTGCGTGTGTAGGGAGACAGAGAGACAGACATACAGAAACAGAGATAGAGACAGAGATCATTAATAAATTATTTTTAAAAGAAAAAAACTGAGTATGTTCCATTGCCCCCAAAACAAGGAAGAAAGGGAGAAATCCAGGTCCAGAAGGGCCCAGGCCAAGCTGTGCTTCCCAGTTTTCCCCATAAAGCCTCATTGTTTCCTTATACCCTATTTTAGCCAATTTTATGATTGGATTTGAAAGGACAGGGGAGGAGGATTAGTGTTAGCCTTGAAATGAGGTACTTGGAGACAAAGAGAGGTGATGAGCAGACATTAAGGGTTGATGAAAGGATTTGGTAAAGAGCAGAGCCATCACAGCCTTTGTACTCTTGTAATGACTCCTCATCAGCCAATCAGGAGTACCAGACAATAGAAGAAAAGAGACTGAGAAAGGGTGAAAAAAAGCTTTGCTTCACTCAAGGTTCTAGAGACAGAAAGTCTAGCATCTTCCAGTAACACAGAATGATCCACAGGACCCTGAAAGAAAAGCATAGGATAGTGGGAAGGGGCGCTGAATCTTGAGTCAACCTGGCAGAGCCATCCAAAAAATAATAGTCTTTGGCCATATTAAGAGAAGCAGAGTTTGTAGAACTGGGGAAGTGGGAGTCTCTCCTTTGACCACTTCTGAAGTGCTGTGCCCTGAGCCAAATGCCCCATTTAGGAAAGACATTGACAAGGGACATTGAACATGTCCAGAGAATGAATGGTAAACAGAACATTAAAGGGACTGATGAGCCTTGGTCCAAGGACTTAGGCATTCCTCATATAAAGAAGTGATTGCTGTTGTCAAGTACTGAAATGACCATTTTATGGAAGAAAAGTTCTGTGTTTGGTCCCAAAGAGATGGCCAGAGGTAGACAAAATGACAAGAAGTAAGTTTAGGCTCAGCTAAAAGAGAAATCCAACAGAGCTATCTAGAATTGGCATAGGCTGGCTGATTAGAAAGTGGGAAATATTTTGTTTTTAAAATAAAAGATGGAAGACTATTTGTTGATTAGTTTTAAAAGTGATTCTTAGTTATATATGGAGTCCAAACTATGGTGAGCGGGAATCTCCAGGCAGGGACCATCGGTTCTGATAGGTTGGGGGGGGTAGGACAATAAATTCTTGATGACTTAAAAGGAGTGAGGAGCCAGGAAGTGTGAACTCCCCTTATCTTGAATTTACACATTTACAATTTATAATCTTAGAGTAACTAGCCCTAAATTATATCAGTCCTAATGATCAGGAGGAGGGTTGTAAACCAGGGGGATTAAGGCAGAACAATTTAGGGAAACTGAGGCAGGACAATTAGAAAAACTGAGGCACAACAATATAAGTATATAAAATAGATATAAAAATCAAACATTTGCTGAAATAAATCATAAAATATGATTCCCACATTCAGTTACAAGATCCCATATGGAATCATGAAATATAGTTTAAGAAGCCAGCTCTGGTCCAATTCCACACTTTACAATTGAGGAAACTAAAGGCAAAAAAAATAAAGGTTATTCAGCAAGTCACTTCCAGAACTGGAACTAGAATCCATGTCGCTGGACACCCAGTCCAGAACATTTTCCAAGATAACATGTGACCTATGTCTGAGTTGCATAAGAAAAGGACTGATCCTTCCCTTTGGTGAATTGGGGGCAAATGGAAGAATTCATCCATCAGATCCATCAACCATGGGTGCCACAGAACAGAAATGTCCAAGGCTAGAGGTTGAGGGGAAATTGTAGGGAGCATCATATATATGTGCATGTATGTATATATGTGTGATATATATGGATAATAGATATATAACCATATAGATATAGATATCTAGATGAATGGATTATAGGTAAATGGATGGATGATTAAGTAGGTAGATAGATGGATGGATGGATGGATAAATGGGTAAGTAGGTAGATGGATAGATGGATGGATAAATGGATGGATAAGTAGATGAGAAGACAGGTATGTAGGTAAACAAATAAATGGATGGATAGATAAGGTAACTTGAAGGGGAGGGGAACATTAATAGCTGGGAAGATCAGGATACCATAGTTGTCATGAAAATTTAGCTAATATATGCCCAGAGAAAGAACTCTGGGAGATGACTAAAAACCATTACATTGAATTCCCAATCCCTATATTTATGCCCACCTGTATTTTTTCCTTCACAAGCTAATTGTACAATATTTCAGAGTCTGATTCTTTTTGTACAGCAAAATAATGTTTTGGTCATGTATACTTATTGTGTATCTAATTTATATTTTAATATATTTAACATCTACTGGTCATCCTGCCATCTGGGGGAGGGGGTGGGGAGTAAGAGGTGAAAAATTGGAACAAGAGGTTTGGCAATTGTTAATGCTGTAAAGTTACCCATGCATATATCCTGTAAATAAAAGGCTATTAAATAAAAATAAAAAAAAAGAAAATTTTAGCTAATAGATAATAATAACTGAAATGCAAACGTTAAGGTTTACAAAATACCTTACATATGATTCTTGTAAGAACCCCATGAGTTAAGTACTATAGATAATCCTAAAGATTTAAAACTAATATTGGCCTTGTTAATAAAATGGTTAAATCCCCCCCCCAAAAAAATCAAAAAGTCCATTGCTCTACTAGGTGAAAATGCTTTGGTGAAGTTAGAAAAGGGAAATACTATCCAGCGGAGAACCGAGGCAAAGAAACTAGTACTTCAGCACTAAATCTCCATGTCCTACAACTAGGAAGATGTGGGGATGGTAGTGGAAAGAAAGTAAGCAGATAAGTATGGGAGGAGAAAGGATGAGAGAGGCTGAAGAATTGGATATCTAAATGATAAGGAACTAAGCTGAACTGGAAAGAGACACAGACAGACAGACAGACAGAGGGAGGGAGAGAGGGAGAGAGGAAGAGAAAAGGGAGGGAGGGAAAGAAGAGACTCAGTATTGGGGAGGGGAGAAAGGAGGGTGTTGAAAGCTGTTAGACTTTCACAGTTCATTAGCCCAGATGATTTAGGGAAAGGAGGAGGGACAGGGGTATCTGTCCTGTGGTATTGACCCATCCCTGTTCCTTGATTAAATAGCAGAGTAGGGGAATTGAGGTTATCTCAGTAAATAAAACGAGATGATGTGGCCATAAAACGCAGGGTGATTGAGTCATCAATAAAAGCTTCTAGGGCAGGGAAGGGGGGTGAGTGGGTAGGAGTCAGTCTGAACAGTGCTTTGATATAGAATCCAAGGTAAAATTAAGAAATCCCTAAAGTTTGTTACTTAGTCCCTGCTTCATATGTCCTTTTCCACCCCCATTCCATTCCAGCTCTCTTCCAAGAGAGCCTCAAGGGCTCTCTTAGCCAGATTCTCTAACCCTAAAGAAATATATCAGACAGCTCCATTCTCCGAGATAGAAGGGGATGAGAAGGACACCTTCCAAAGGGAATTTTCAAGATATTAGAGGAACTGGGAAATGGTGATGCTGGTGCCAGAGGCTAAAAGCTAAAAGCTCTAATGGTTTATGTAGCAACCACTGGGAGATATTTGGTGCAGGATGATGGGAGCCCTCTGCTGCCCTACACATTCTATCCCATAAGCCAAGGGGAGGGTAAATATCTCCTTTTCTTGGTCTCTCCAACCTGTTAAGTCTTCATTCTGCCCTTCACTGGTGCCTTCTCTTTTCCTTCCCCCTCCCTAGTAGAATAGGAGTAATATGACTGGAAGGGATTCATTAAGTCTGGGAGTCAGGAGACCTGGGGGGGGGGGAGACTAATTTTGACATTGACCAAATCACTGAATCTCTCTGGGACTTGGAAAAAAGAATAGGGTTAAACTAGATAAACTCTAAGATCTCTTACAGGTATGGTACTTTGGCATTTTAAAATATGTCTCAATCTTCCTAACATCTATATCCTTACAGGAAGAGTTCCCCAAAAGGAAATGCCCTTAAAAAAAAAAAAAAACTTTAGCTTGCAATGATATTAGAGAATAATGATTATAATAATAACAATGTACATGGAACACTTTTAAGGTTTGCAAAGCATTTCCCATATATTAAATCTTTTGACTCTCCCATTTATTGTAAAGTACTGTGAGGTATTATTATCCCCATTCTACAGATCAGAAGTCAATTGACTTGTCTGTGATCAGGCAGAACATTCCAGGAGAGGATTCCAACTTAGAGCTCTTTGACTACAATTCTAGCATTTTTTTCCTATACATCAAGCTTGTGTGGCTGGTGCTTCATGCAATGCATTTTCCCAGAATGTTGTGATAAAGGAGACATCTATTACAGTGGAAAGAATACTTGCTCTGAAGTCACAGGACCTGGATCCAAATCCCAACTCTGATTCTTAATGCACATATGACTAAGCAGATCCCTTAGACTCCCTGCATCTCATCTCCTAGGCAGGAGAATTAAATGGCTTTTCATTCTAGATCTATGATCCTCTGACATCATTTGATTCTCAACAACTCTATGGAGTGGATGGATAAGGGAAAGAATTATTTCCATTTGACAGATGGGGGACATTGAGGCACAGAGCTATGAGAACTGATGTCTTTTACATGCTTGCCCTTTCCACTAAGGACCTATTGCATTGTCTACAGGGTCCTTATAAAGATATGGAAGAGAGACAGACAGACAGGCAGGCAGGCAGAGAGACAGGCAGAGACAAAGAGAAGAAAAGAGAGAGAGAGAGAGAGAGAGAGAGAGAGAGAGAGAGAGAGAGAGAGAGAGAGAGAGAGGAGAGAGAAAAGAGCAGTATTTCCTTCTAATCTGGAATGCATGGGCTGTTTGTGTCTTCTTGGGGTATCAAGAACTCCCACTAGTAGGGGCTTCCATGCGAGTTGTCCTGAACAGGTCAGATTCCTATGGCGATCCAGTACTGGCCCATGGCAGTTGAGTAAAGAAGGATGGATAGTTGCTATTTTTTTTTTTTTTTCTATTTGACAGCTAAGGATACACAAGCTTTGGAAACTACTCTCTTATTTATGTATGTGGTTTTCTCCTCTTCACTCAATGGTATTCAGGGGAGGACCACCCTCGCTCATAGTTACACTCTGATTTTATCATGGATTCTGGCATATTTTGGTTGTTAGGGCAACTAGGTGGTGTCATGGTGCACACAGAGTGCCCTGTCTCTAGTCAAGACTCATCTTCCTGAGTTCAAATCCAGCCTCAGACACTTATTAGCTGGGTGACTCTTAAGTCACTTAACTTTGTTTGCCTCAGTTTCCTCATCTATAAAATGACCTGGAGAAGGAAATGGCGAACCCCTCCAGTCTCTTTCCCAAGAAAACACCAAATAGGGTCACGAAGGGTCAGACATGCCTGAAACATATCACAGTTAAGTTAAGTTGGGGTTTAGGCTAGAGCCGGGTGTCTTGGTCCTGGTCCCGTCCTCTGTACCACGTAGGCAAACATTCCCATAGACTTCCTACTTTCCTAGCTTTATAGCATCATTTGGGAATAGCCATCTTAGGTTCTGTACAGCCCACTCCCCGGCGATAGAACGTTACCTCCCTTCAGCCCACCCATCCGGCCTCTGGCGGAATAAGGGAAGAGGGACCGGCCCCCGTCTCCCTCCTCAGTCCAGAGCGGCTACAACCCAATAATTGGCCTCTCAGTGTTATCTCCCTGGAACAGACAGGCAGGGGAACAGCCCACCTGGTGCTGAGAACATGGCTGGTGGGGAAGCTGAGCTGTTAATCACGGGGCTTTCCTTATTTCCCTATTAAACGCCACATCAGAGCCCGGAGTCGGCAGGATCCCCCCTCCCCCCTCCAGCTCCCATCCTCAGAATGTGAGCAGGATCCCCCTCCCCCAACATCTTTATCATAGTGGACTCTTCTGCTCAGATTAAATGCTTTTTGATGCAATCCAATTAACTCCTTACATTGGCTAGGAAACCCAGTTAATACAACCTCCCCCCTTCCCCCCATATTTGGTGTAAAAGATACCATCAGACCCGTAGATTATGTCACCTGAGACAGGGCAATTCAACCCCGGTTTAATCAGATAAAACGCCGATTAATTGCTGCCCTGGCCCTACCGGCCGACCCCATCCGCCCAAGCCCAGGAAGAGAAGGCCAGGGAAGGAGCTAGCCCTGCAAGGAGCCTTTGATCCCCCGGAGAAAAGCCCCAGTGGGTTTCGGCCCAGGGTGGGCGTATCTCCCGGGTGCTGCCGGGGGCCGGAATGTGGAAGCTGTACCTTTAAATGTTTCAAAGGGGAGGGGGAGGGAGGGGTCAGGGAGGGGCAGGCGGAACACCAGGGACTAATTATCCTCCAGCCCTCAGCCGGGCTTACACAAACACACAAAGAGCGGACTTGGCTCTGCTGGGAATTAGCCGCCGCAGCCGGATCTCCTCGGCGCTCAGATATGCAAATCCGCTCGGGCTTTGTGCGAGGCTGGGTGCCGAGCGGAGCCTCGGCTTAAGGGATTGTGGGGCCCCGGGGGCAAGGATGTGTACCGAGTGTTACTGAGCCGCTTACCCGGCCCGCCTCCGCCTCCGCCTCCGCTGCCAGGACCCGCGGCAGATTGGGGATCCCTCCAGAGCTGAGGAAGAGCTTGTGGGAAGGACGTGGGAGTTGGGGTTCCGATCCTGGCCCTGACAAAAGCTAGCCGGGTGACCTTGATGATTCTTCTGTGTCACGTTCTGAGCGCTCCCCTGAACCTCAGTCTCTCCATCTGTAAAATGGGGATGCTGATACTTGGACTCTTCTGCTTTTTGTAGCAATCCAATTAACTCCTGGCATTGGCTGGGGAACCCAGTTAATGCAGCCTTCCCCCTCCTCTCCATATTTGATGTAAAAGATACCATCAGACCTCTGTAGTCATTGAATGAAAAGAACTTTATAGACTGGAAGTTATGACATAGGATCATAGGTTTGGAACTGGAAGGGACCCCTAGTCCAGCCCCCTCATTTTACCGTCAGTAGGTCAATCAATACACATTACTTCAGTATAAAGGCTTCTTAGATACTAAATTCTATGTCAAGCACTGGAGATTTAAAAACAAAATGGACAAGTCCCTGCCTTCAGGAAGCATCCATTCTAACGGCGAGACAACATTCAAACACTCATAAGTATAATTTAATCAGAGTCTCAGATATAGAATTAAGGACTTCAGAGGCCATCTAATCCAACCCAATGTTTTATACCCAATGACCCAAGCTATTAATGAGCCAAGCTTTGTGTGAGGCTCTGGATACTGACAGAATTGAAAGCAATAAAAGTCCCCATGGCACCAACATCCTGATGGCATACATAGTATATACCAGGTAGTTTGGGGGAGGATGGCACTGGTAGCTGAGGAAATCAGGAAGCTGGGGGCCAAACAGGAAAGGAATTTGTCCAAGGAGTTTCTGGAATAGAATTTGAACTCGGATCCTCTGACTCTGGGACTAGTGTTCTTGTCTCTGTATTTTGCCTAAGTATCTAATGTGAGCCATTTATTAGTTTAGGGGAAAGTACCAACTAGCCAAGTAGTACAATGGATAGAGTACTAGGCCTAGAGTCAGAAGCCTAGAGTGCAAAGCTGGCTTCACACACTTCCTAGCTATGTGACCATGGACAAGTCACTTTATCCTATTTGCCTCAGTTTCCTCATCTGTAAAATGAGCTGGAGAAGGAAATGGCGAACCATTCCAGTATTTCTGCCAAGAAAATAAGAAATGAGATCACAGAGAGCTGGATACTTCAGAACAAGGGAACTGGAATCCAAACAATCTCCAGGGTGGGAAATTAAGAAGAAACAGCAGGTCAGGAATGTCTTCCCTCTCCCAGCTCATTCCTTATCAGATAACTGCCTTTGACCTAGAATACATTTTTCTCCCAAATAAAATAATTTTCCTCTTGTTCCCCTGCCAGACCCGGCTCCACTCTACAGGGGCCCTGGCCCCATCCTGGGGCATGTTTTCTGTACCCCACCTTCTGCCCAGCAGCCGGTCCTTCAGCACTGTCAGAACCAAGGACACTCCCCTCTCCCCTCTGCTCTAGTTGCAGAAATTGCTGTTTGAGGCTTTAAGGGAGAAGGGCTCCGAAGAGTAAGGCTCAGGCTGTCCTGGAGCTGAAGACAACTGCTCTCAGCTCTTTCCCACTGGCTCAGACTGAGCCCAGTGGCATCAACCCTGGGTCTTAGGAGAGCTGAGACAGACAATGAGGGGACATGCAGGAGGGACAGAGTCAGAACTAGCTGGGAATAACTGTCCCTCCCTCTCTTTCTCCCCAGATTATTTACTCACAGACTCTCCTAATCAGATACACATCTGGACCCCTAAAGATGCCTATGGTATCAATTGCCCCATAATTTAAGGTAAATTCCACCCCCCCTCATATGCCAGTCCTAAATCAGAGCCTAGAATGACCATTTTTTAATGCAAGCCCCCTACCTTCCATCTGGTAACAGACTTAAGAGTGGGGAGACAAGCTATAGTCTTGGGGGCCCCATCTGGGATTCTCACAGCTCTCTGGCCAAGCAGGCAGTATTGCAAACCTTTCTAAATACATTCCAGGTGAATTGATGGGGCCCAGGAGACTCGACAGAACCTGTCACCAGAGATGCGTGCCTATGATTGCACACAGTAGGCACTTGATTAAATATTTTTTGAATTAAATTGAGTGCTCCCCTGGCCCCAGGTACAAATGAGATTTCATTTTCTTCTCTGAGCTTACCTTCCCCCACCCCTATCCCCAAGCCTGCCCTGTGACTCTGCAATTGCTTTCTCCCCCTTTTCTTGTCATCCCTCCATGATGGAAGACGAGATGAAAGTTTAAAGGCAGGAATAGTGATTTTTCTTGCTGAGGCAAAAAAGGTCTAAGAGGCTGAGACATCATTCAGGAGAGGGCATGGAATCTCATTGCTGGAAGGGACTTCAGAAATCATCTAATTCAACTGGTATAAACCAGTTAGTCCCTCTATAACATACCAGACAGGTGGTCATCCAAACACTGATTAAATGAAATAATATTGGGAAAGCACTTAGCATAGTACCTGGCACACAGTAGGTGTTACAGAAATGTAAGCTCCCTTCCCATCCCCACCATCCCCTAACAAGGAAGAATCCACTCCCTCCCAGGAAACGCCTTTCACTTTGGTCTGACTGTTGGGACAAGCTGTTAGTCTAGTTGTAATTGTTGGAAAGTTGTTGTTTAAAGCTATAATCTGCCTCTCTTAACTGCCTCCCCTTGCTCCTTGCACTTTCCTCTAGAGCTAAGCTGCCTCCCCTTGCTCCTTGCACTTTCCTCTGGGGCTAAGAACCAGCTCTCATCCTATTTCTGCATAAAAGCCCTTCAAATACTTGAAACCTGCTCTCATGTCCATGTCAAGTCACTGGCCAATACATCCCTCATTCCTTCAACAAACAGTGTGGTTTTGAGTACTCTGAATGTTCTCCAGTTTGCCAATTTCCTTTGGAAAATGTGGTATTCAGAATAGAGTGAACTCAGATGTGGTCTCTACATGGGGATTATCCCTTCCTTCATTCTGTACTGTACTGTAATTAATGCAGCTTAAAATCATATTTTCATTTGGATATTCATAATTTTCATCAAATGAACCATATTCGAAGCATGTCCTTTTTTTAGCTGCTTATGCATAGGCAGTTTATTTTTTGAATCCAAATGCAGTTCTTTACATTTATCTCTCTATGAGAGCAATTATTTCTATCTACTGGTCAAAGAGGGAATGGTGATCTGAGGTTGCAATATAAATGAGACATGAAAGGGAAAGAAGGACATCAGTTCTGGATAATGAGACAGAGTCAAGACCCAGGGATCCAGATTCCAAACTGTTTGTTGTTCAGGGTAAAGACATAGAGATAAAACTCACAAAACTGACTTTGAGCCATTCATTTATTCCCCAAATAAAATCCATCTTCCAAAATGTATATGTAAAGTATACAGGCATAGAGGAGGAAGGAGAACTAAGGGATAAGTGTAACAATACATAACTATAAGCAACATTTTAATGCCAGTATTGCTAAGGGAAAAGCCAGAATCAGGGCTTGAAAATGCTGATTTGTTTTGGGAGAGGTGACTAGATGGGGGAGGGAGAGGGCACAGGGATCAGAAGGGGAGACAGTTCTGGGGAAGACAGGATGATGGATATGAGAAGCTAGTCTGAATTAGGGAGGCTCTTGGGAGGATTTTACAGCTCAAGAATTTGACCTCAGGAATAGGGAAGTTTCACTTTGT
This sequence comes from Sarcophilus harrisii, assembly GCF_902635505.1. Taxonomy (NCBI): domain Eukaryota; kingdom Metazoa; phylum Chordata; class Mammalia; order Dasyuromorphia; family Dasyuridae; genus Sarcophilus; species Sarcophilus harrisii. The sequence goes on along the minus strand of NC_045427.1, from coordinate 617,884,577 downwards.
TCAAGAGATTTCTATGGAGTCCAGGGATAGTCACCTGAGGGGCTAATAGGGGCAATTTTTATCTGCTGGAGCCTTGGTTTACACAGAAGAATCTGGAGCCCAATAGAAAAGATCCAGGGAGTTGGGGAAATTGGGAAAAATCTGCTCAGTCTTAGATTGGAGTTGGAAGTCCAGGTATCCCAGGTTAGAGTGACCTAAAGGTTCATTAAACTAGATAAGCAACAAGTTGTTCTGAGGAGAGGGGATGCAAAGTAGAAATGGCAAGAGTTTGGAGAGATTGAGCAAGGCTTACTGACAGTTTCTACAGTCTGGTACCTCATTAGTGATAGGATAAATGATGGGGCTTCTTTAAACATCAGTGGGTTACGGTACTAAAAGAGACACAGGGAAAGCAGAGAATGATAGAGAAGGAAGGCAAAAAGGGTAGAAATAAATCCCAAGAACTCAGGCTGTAGAAAAAGGGATGACTTCCTACATCCCAAGATGAAGCATCTGCCCCACTTGAAGAGCGTGAAGGGAAACCTACCACTTTAGGGGTATGGGGTGTTTGTCTGTGTATGTTCATCTGTGTGTAGATATTTGTGTTTGTATATCTGTGTGTGTGTGTGTGTGTGTGTGTGTGTGTGTGTGTGTGTGTGTGTAGGAAAATGACGTAGGAAAGACACTCAGGGGAGAAATTACACAAACTGGGATCTCGGGGCAGAGAAAGGCAGGCACCTGTGCCAGGTCCCGAATTCTCTGCCACAGCTCAGTGGAACTTCCATTATAGAAATGAGGAGGACTGAGTGGATATTTACCCTGCCTTGCAACCAGTTACTTCCAAATCTGGTGAAAGGAAGCATCAGGTATTGCTGTGAATCACATGCTGAGATGCCTAAGCACAAAGAAATGCGTTCTGGATCTGCTCTTTGCCAGAACCTGTAATCGAGGTTCAAACTCCAGGATTATGGCATCTTGGACAAGCCAGTTCTCTTTATTGCATCTCATTTTCCATATTTGTGAAATAAGGGAGCTGAAGTAAATGGCCGCTAAGGTCCTTTCCACCAGCTCCTTGTCCCAGGATCCTATAAATCATCTTAGTTTGTTCCTCTGGCTAATAATGGCCAGTGGCCAAGAAGGCACAGCATTGTGAGTAACTGAGACTTTGGACAAAAAGTCAGAAAAACCTGAATTTGAATCCTATTGTAAGCTCTTAGTAGCCGTGTGATGCTGGACAAGTCACTTCTGTTTCCTCATCTATAAATGGTGATAATAATAGCATCTCCCTCTCAAGGTTCTTCCCACTAAATCATGCTGCCTCTCAGAAAGTATTTTGTAAATCCTAAAAAGATGACACTTTGCACACCATAAGGGCCACAGGAATAGCCACACTCCTATGTCCAGGAATCACCAACCAGGTATGATTTATCAAACACCTACTATGTGCCAGATACTGTACCAGTCACCAAAAATACAAGAACCAACCAAAAGTTCTATGTAAAGGCTTGCTGTTGTTCAGCCACGTCCAACTCTCTATGACCCCATTTGGGGTTTCCTTGGCAGAAATTATGGAGGGGCTTACTATTTCCTTTTCCAGCTCATTTTATAGATGAGGAAACCGAGGCAAACAGAGTTAAGGGATTTGCCCAGGGTCACAGAGCTGGCAAGTGTCTGAGATCAGATTTAAAATTTGGGTTTTCTTCCCAGCTTACCGACTTCAGTTACTCTATCCACTGTACCACCCAGCAGCATTCTATGCAAAGGCTAGCTTGATAATATTCTGCATATGGGAGCACAGCTATATGGGCATCTGTGATAAATAAACTACACAGAACTCATCCTCAATGCAACTTTTAGAGAAAATTTTAATTGAATGGAATGGGAACAGAGAGTTCTCTCATAGGGAAAAGTTCCTGGAACACCACCACCTGAGAGGGGAGACAAAATGCTCAATATAACAGGGTCATTTGGGAACGTTCTTGTTCTTATCTTTGCTAACTAGGTGGTAAGCAATGGCAGAAATCAAGGCTTGTATTTTGTTTGGCAGTTGAGCTGAGAATGGATCTTACATTTTTAAATACAATAAAACTATAAAAATGATTTTTAGCTCAAGGGTCACAATTTGGCAACCCCTTATTCCACAGATATCACTACCCGCTAAATATTGGAGCCTTGGAGCAAAGTCCCTATTACTCCATCCTTGTTACATCTCTGGATGGGGAAAAACTGAGAAGAAATAAGTTATAGTGCCTCTCCCTTCCAAGGCAGGAAAAATCTTCTCCTTTTAGCTTATAGTTGAGGCTGGGAGCAGAAGATTTCCCAGAAGAATTAAGTACTAATGGTGAGTAAGAAATCTCGGGGCAGGATACTTATCCTGTGAGGCAGCCATTAGCAGAGAAAGACCACATCTGCTGGGCAGCTCTCCTGGGGCAAGATGGCACCTGCAGTCAATAGTTGTAGCCAAGGCCAGAGCAGGAATCACACTTCAGGAGACCTGGACATATCCTTCCAGCCATGTCAACTGTCTGGTGAAGAAAGCACCGGCCAGGGCTGGGCCATCCCCAGTGGCTAAGAGGGTGTGAGGAGTAATGAGGGCCTCTAATTAAGGTCTCAGAAGGTTCCATTAGAGGATTTATTGACACGGTCTGTCGATTGTTTTCCTGCCCAACTCCCCTCCCCTGCTCCTCACCAGGGAAAGGGAGACATCATCAATATGTTGTCATTAGAGCCTTCTTTCCTCATTAACCCCTCTCTGTTCCACGCCAGCCATCAGTGGGCCTGCTTTCAGGCCTCATGAACATTGTTTACACTTAATTAATTTGAACTTGTTTGTAGAGCATGCAGAAATGCATCCGCTCCTGAATAAGTCTGGGGAAGCGGGAAGATCTCTGAGTCCGGAGTCAGAAGCCTTAGTTGGAAAGTCCCGTTGGGGCTGGGTGCTGCCAGTTAGGAAGGCCACCATTCAACTAGGAAAGGTCACAAGGATGGCCGATCAATCACCCACCCACCCAATCCATCAACAAAAAACCTAGAGCCGTGTCAAATGTAGATTCATTGAAGGACCCAGGGGATGTTTAACATGGAAACGGGCAGACTAGGAGGCTCAAGAGCTGGGTTCAAGTACCTGGAGAGATCAGACTCCCAGAATTTCATCCCAGAGAGCAGAATCAGGTGGAAAATGCAGATTCAGGTCTGAAATCAGGAAAGAACTTCCCATCAAAAAGAACTTCCCCAAAGTAAAACAGATGACTGTGAGGCACTAGGGTCCCCTCATCAGAGGTCTTCCAGCAGAAACGGGATATCCTCTTTTTAGATGTGTCATAGTGGAGATTTCCTCTGTAAGCAAGGTTTGGACTCTATGGGCACTGAGATATCCCCTTTAACCTTCAGATTATAAACCTCCATGAATAATTCCCTGAGTCCCAGATTTAGCACTTACTAATTAGGTAAATGTGAGCAAACCACTTGACTACTCCAAAACTCAGTTTCTTCGTTTGTCAAATGGAGGTAATAGGGTTTACTTTACATAAACAGACTGACAGAGTTGTTTTAAGGAAATGATTTCATTCTTTCTCTTGAGTTTTAAGGCTCTTTTCTCACATTCACCCTCTGAGCTAAGTAGTATAAGTCTTACTCTCCCCACTTCACAGATGGGGAAACTGAGAAAAGAGAAATGTTTTACATACTGTTAAGTGAGTCCAATTTACTTTCCACTAAATCATGCTGCCTCTCAGAAAGTATTTTGTAAATCCTAAAAAGATGACACTTTGCACACCATAAGGGCCACAGGAATAGCCACACTGTTATGTTCAGGAATCACCAATAAGGTATGATTTATCAAAACACCTACTATGTGCCAGATACTGTGCCAGTCACCAAAAATTCAAATGTTTAAAAATTGCTTATAGTCTAATAGGGGAAAATGAGAGAGAGAGAGAGAGAGAGAGAGAGAGAGAGAGAGAGAGAGAGAGAGAGAGAGAAAGCGCCAAGCATTTGCATATGTCATGTCTCAGTCCCCATCTCTCAAACCAAGGCCTCCCCAAAGTCAGGGACCAAACATTCTACCTCAAATCAAGAGTTAACTGAAGGTAGGGTCATGTCTTACCTATCAGGTTTAGGGTTCCTTTACCAACTCCCTGATAAGCCGCCTCTTCTCCCCTAAATTTGGGTCTCAGTTTTCCCCATCTATAAATAGGGGACAGGATATGCGGTGAACTATATGGGGTAGAGGAAAGCATACCAAAAAGGGGTCAGTATCCAGACAGGTCTGGGGATCCCCCCCAGTGCTACAACATTGAGAGATGGTCTCAGGTAATAACAGCCTCCCCTGTCCCAGGGCTCCCTGGTCCAAGACACTAATGTAGACCCCGCCTTCCTCATCTGTGGAGTTGGGTTGTAGTAGACTGGGTAATCTCCAGTCCAGAAACCCCGTGGACCGGTGGAAATTCTCTTAAGATCTGGTGAGCTAACAGCAGCCTGAGAACTCTGATCCAAGCCCTATTACTGAAGTGCTGGGATAGAGCTGTGACTCAATTTCACCAAACAACAAATGGTCATATTTGTGACTTCCCCATAAGCTTACAAGATGAAATATGAAAGAAAAATGCGTTCCTCCAGATAGTAGACAGTAGGAATCAAGAAGGACAAAACTTTTACTAATGCCTGAATTAGGGTAGCCAGGGATGCAGTGGATAGAGTACAAGTTCTACAGTCAGAAAGACTTATCTTCCCAAGTTTTCAAATCTGGCCAAGGATACTTAAATGCTGTGTGAACCTGGCAAGTCACTTAGCTCTGTTTGCCTCAGTTTCCTCATCTGTAAAATGAGCTAGAGAAGAAAATGACAGGCCTCCAGGATCTCTGTCATGAAAATCCCAAATGGGGTCACCGAGAGTCAGTCACGACTGAACAACAACAAACCCCTGAATTATCTCCAGGAGTGGGTTTTAAGTACTTGGGCTCCCCACTTTAGACAAAATGGCCTAATCCTCCTTTACCACTATTCTCTGTAATCAGATTACATGGTCATACTGCCTCACTAGACCAATTGTATGTTCAAGCCAGTCCATTACATTAAGGCTTAATGCTGATGGGTGAAATGTGTGTGGGCTGAAGGAGGGTTGAAGGGGAATTGAGGGGAGATGGCAGTAAACCCTATGGAATTTCTAACTCAGCTGACTAGTCTCCGCCTCCCATCTATCCCTAGGGAGGCGGAGGGAGGCTTGGGGGCCCTGACCCTCGGTGGTTTCCTTGGCTGTAGACGTCTCTAGGTCACTGTACAACCCAGAGGCAAAGCTACATCTGGCCTCCAGATGTGTTCTGTATCCATTTGTGGGGTCTGTGCCCTGATGGAGGCCCCCAAATGATCCAGCAGCTTTAGAACTTTGGGAGCTCTGGGTTCCTCTCCCAACAACCACAGGGCTCCCCTAAGTAGTAGCAAGCGATGTCTCTCCTCCTCAAACACAACTCACCCAGCCAAGTGTGCAAATGTGCAAACCGGCGCCATTTTATGTGAGCAAAGAAAACGGTCTGAACTAAAAGAAAATTAGGCAGCGGGCCAAAAATAATTAGACTGAAGTCACCTCATCTTCCTGCTCTTTTGTATCTGGTTTTTGTGGTGATTTCACTACAGGTGACGATGATAGGGAGAAAGATTTAGGGTGAGCAGGGGCCACTATTGTCTCTTCCAGGATGGAATGGGATTCTCTGCAGGAAAGGGGGCCATAGAAAACTGTGGATTGGGGCCAAGGCTGTTGGACAGCTGAGGAAGCCAGAGCCTGACTGAAAGCAAGCCCACTTTGGGGATTGGGTTTCCATCAATATGCCTTTTCAATGAGTCAGTCACTAAGTATTTGTTAAACACCTCCTGTGTCCCCAGCTGTGTTTGAGAAGGTGCTGTGGGACTGCAATAAAATGACCCTTCCAGCATTCAAGCCACTAGGACAACTTTGTTACTACCATGTTAAATTTGTCATATTTTTTAAAAGAAAAAAAAAACAAATTGTATATAATGGTTCATGGTTTGGTATGGAATCCTCCTAAGGGTTTGTCCTTTGTTTATTGGATGCTTGTGTTTGTTAATGGCTGTTCGGTTCATAATTGAAGAGAATAATTTCTTTAAAAGAGATTCCCTTCCCAGGAGGTTGAAGAGTCTTTGAATTTGAAGTTCAAGGACAAGGGATGGAGCCTCTGGCTTGACAGTTTGTTTGTTTGTGTGAACTGGAGCCAGCTGCTCCCCAACTGTGGACCACTACAAAGGGGGTTACCCTAGGCCAGGGGAACTATTTAGTCTCAGCACCCCTTTAAACTCTTTAAAAATTACTGAGGATCTCTAAGAGCTTTTGTTTATGTGGGTTGTACATACTGATAGTTACTATATAATAGAAGTCAAAATGTCTTAATATTATTATGAATATATATTTTACCTCCCAGATCTGCTGAAATGATTTTGGGGACCCCCAGAAGTCCCAGGACTATACCTTGAGAATTGTTGGGTTAGATAATGATAATAGTAGATAATGTATAGTGCTTAAGGTTTGGAAAGTGATTTACAAATATATTATTTCATCTTCCCAACAACTCTGGGAGGTAAATTCTATATTATTATTGCCATTTTAGAGATGAGGAAACTGGGACTGAAAGCAGTTCAATGACTTGAACAGAGTGAAACAGCTAGCAAGAGTCAGGGATCAGAATTTGAATTCAGGTTTTCCTGATAATCTTCCTGAGCCTCCTTCCAGCTAAGAATAAATGATGAACTTCTTGGAGCCACTTCTTTCTCTATCCCCAACCCTTAGTAGAATGCCTGACACACTGTAGGAGCCTAATAAATGTTTATTGAGTTACGAAGGTCCTGTTCCTTCTAGTCCCAGACTGAAAGTTTTACAAATGGAGTGTTATTAACCCATGAGGAAGGAAATGATCTTGAGCTAAAAGACACCAGCTTATGGAAGGCAAATCCTGAACTCTGTGTTGGTGTGTTTGCATTTGGTGTGACAGAAAATTCGAAGTTACTGAATATTTATGTATGTACATGTACAGAGATACATGGGTGTATGCAGAAAGAGACAGACAGACAGACACGTTGATGGCTGGTGGTTGGAAGGATGGAGAGAAAGAAGAAGAAAGAAAAGAGAAGAGAGGAGAAAGGGAGAGAGGAGTCAGAAAGAAAGAGAGAAACGGAGACAGAGAGGGAGAGACAGAGGCACAGAGACACGGAGAGGAGAGAAACAGAAAAAGAGAAAGACAGGAGAGAGACAGACAAAGAGAGAAGGAGGGAGGATTAAGAAAGGAGAGAGACAAATACAGAGAAAGAGAGAGACAGAAACAAAGAGAGACAGGAGACAGACAGATAGATAAAGAGATAGAGTGACATAAACGGGGCGAGGGGGAAGTTGATTAAGAGGGAACTGTGACAGTCTAAGGTGAACTGATGAAGGCCTGGCCCATGGTGGGGAACAGGAAATTGCTACTTTGATTTCTGTATCTGCAACAAAGACTGAAGGTCAGAGAAGCTCTCCTTCTCTGCACCATTTGCAAAACAGAGTTTCCAATAGTCCAGGTAACAAAGGTTTGGCTGGGAAATGAGAATGCGAGCTCCCAGAGGCCTGGTATGTATCAGTCCCAGTTGGTGGTGGGATGGAAGCTTTCTCCATCACTTGCTTCCATTCTCACATGTAGGCCTTATTTCTGTAGAAGTCATTATCCAGTCTCACCCCTGGGCAACTGGGTGGTACAGTGGATAGAGTACCAACTTTGGAGTCAAGAGGACCTGAGTTCAAATTCAGTCTCAAGATACTTACTAAAATGTGTGACTCTGAACAAATCACTTGACCCCAGTTGCCTCTCTTCCCCTCTCCTTCCTCAAAAAAGACTTTTCTTTTCCCTTTTTCCTTTCCTTCCTTTTTTCTTTTCCTTTCTTTTCTTTGTTGAGGCAATTGGGGTTAAGTGACTTGCCCAGGATCACACAGCTAGGATGTGTTAAGTGTCTGAGGTCAGATTTGAACTCAGGTCCTCCTAACTTCAGGTTCTAACCACTGCGACACCCAGCTGCCCTGAAAAAAAGACTTTTCTAACCAATGTAGCTTCTCACATGGAACACTATTTAGCTCCTGGTCCCCTGTGCCCAAGAATGGGTGACTGGGAAGGAAAATCACCCGAAGCATCCTCCTCCTCACTGGCCTGCATCAATGTATCATCAGCTTTCTTTCCTGCCCCTTCCCCATCAGGCCTCCAGAATTAGACTCCTCCACTTCTGTCCTTGCTTTCTGCTCTAAATCACAATGGGAGTCCAGAGGACGTGGGGAGCTTGCAGCTAAAGGGTCCCTGAGTGAGTGTGTTGTGTTCTGGGATACCCTGATCTCTGCTTATAGATGTTTCCTTATCCCCTTTGTTCTCTGGGTAGAGGATTTGTGCAAAGAATACTCAACAAAGAATCAAGAGAGCTGGATTTTAATTCTGACCCTGCTACTAACTCTTATGTGATCTTAGCTAAATTGCTTATCTTTCTGGGCCTCAGTTTCCTCATTTGTGAAATGGAAGGTTTGAGTGGAGTTATCTTTAAGAATCCCCCTCTAACATCAGATGAGTCTGATGGAAAAATCTCTAGGGACCCCTTCTCCCACTCCTTGGCTTCTGAACTCAGAATAAAGTAGCTGTTCCAACTCCAGCTTCCTCAGGAGTTATTCTTAATTTATTTTGAGATGTCAATTAGCCTTGTAACTTCAGATCTATCACTTAATTACCTGTGTGATCTTGGCCAAGTCAGTTTATTTCATTGGGCCTCAGTTTCCCTATCTGTAAAAATGAGGGGGCTGGCCTAGATTGATTCCCTTCAGGATCATACGTATATGATCTTATGAAATAACTTTTTAAAATCATAGAATTCTGGAACCAGGAGGGGTCTTAGAGATCGGCCAACCCAGCCGTTCTTACCTTGGGCTCTGTGAACTTTTTAAAATATATTTTTAGAACTGCCTATTACCACATTACAATATAATTTTTATTTCCTATGTCTTTTATTTTTATGTATCTAAAAATGTTATTCTGAGAAGGGATCCATAAGCTTCACCAGAGGACTCCGCAAAAGTCAAGAACCCCGGATAATCTCTTCACTTTTCAAATGGAAATTTTGAGACCCCCCCTCCCCAAATAAATAAAAATGACATGTCCAAGATCACTCAGCAGTTCTTCCCTTTGTCATCACAAACCTTCTCCATGAGTTGCACCAATTCCTCGGGGGAGCTACAGGAAGAGGTCCCAGATGAACTAGTTTTCAGGCGAGGGGGCTTCTGCTGGCTCAGTCCAGACACTACCACCCAGCTGGGCTTTGTAAGCAGCAAATCGCTGGCAATCATTCTAAAGTCCCATGGATTCTTGTCTTCTCTGCCCTTTCCAGCATCCGGGCCCCCAGACTGCTTGCTTAAATTGGTGGGAAAGATAAACCACAGCTGGGCAAGTCACAAAAATCAACAATCTGGAAGGTTGCTGGAAGCTTGGCCCCCACCACTTCCCCAAAGCTGCAGCCACCAGCCCGCAGTCTGCAGCTGGGCTGGGGCTGAGATGGAGAGCCAGCCAGCCGCAGTGTGGTGCATTATTGATGGGGCCTTTAATTGCACGCTTCCCAAAGTCTACAGAGCCTTTGATGAAAAATTCATGGCGAGCCTGCGGGAGGGAGGACATCAAATCGATAAGCAGCCTGGCTCTTGAGTGGTAGGAGGAATAAGGTCTGCGCCCCAGACTTCAGACCTGGCAGAGAGGGCCTGGCTCCAGATCCCCAGGGAGAAGCCCATGGGCCTTTGGCCTTCAGCGGGCTCACGTGGTCCAGGAAGAGCAGCACTCAGGAAGGGAGGACACCATCAGAAGAAGCTGAGCTCAGGGCACTTGGGGGGAAGGAGGGATTAGCCAGAATGGGATAACCATTTCCCCAAGCCCCAACTATGTCCCCATGGCTCTATACCCTTTCTCTGTCTAGATATACCCATTACCCTGCCTTAAGGAGAGAGAGAGAGAGAGAGAGAGAGAGAGAGAGAGAGAGAGAGAGAGAGAGAGAGAGAGTTATAACCTCAGAGTCTAGAGCTTGGAAAAAGGAGATTCTTCCTTTTCTGTCCCGAGTCTCAGTTTACTTATATGTTTGGGTGACCTACAACAAACCACAATCTGTTCATTGCTTTTAAAGTTTCCTACTGAAGAAGCAAAGGAATAAGATAGTACCTGAAATTCTGTTCAGCCCAATGAGCTCAAGGTTTTAACACTTAGCATCTCTAGTGAGTAGATAATGTGCCTTTACACAGAAATCTATGTATTAACACACAGGGGATACATACACATGCACACTGCATCCCATTGGCAAGTTATTCGGATGTCTATTCATAAAATCGTCTATTTTCCCCCACAGTTGCATAGGACATTTGAGATCCCCTAATCCAGTCTCCATATTTTATAGATAGAAACTAGCACTTTACACGGAGCTAACAAAAACCCAAAGAAATCCAGCATTTGATTCATGATTCTTTCCGCGGTTCCAGGAACTTTCCTAATCTCTAATGTCCCTTTAGCCACTATTAACCTCCTCAGTTTACAGATGGGGAAACTGAGGCTGAGAAGCTCACAACATTTTAGAATTCTAGAGTTAGGCTCTCAGACCCTCTAGCCCAACTCATATTAGAAGAAAAATCCCCTCTACAGAGTCCCTTCCTTTGAAGCCAAGTGCCTAGTTTAGCAGTTCATTATCATTTTAGTGAACATTAGCTCTTAAAGAGTTTTTCATGTGCATCATGTTAAAATCTCCCTCTCTGTAGTTCCCGACTCTCCTCTCTGGGACCAAACAGGACAGTTCAATCCCTCTATCATCGTAGTCTTTCGGATACTTGAAAGTGACTATCAAGTCCCTCCCTCCCCCCATCCCAATTTTTGTCTTTTCCTCTCATGGCAGGGTCTCTGCTCCTCACACTAGTGGTCACACAGCTCTATATGTGCCCCAGACTGTTCAGGTCCCTCTGAAAGGCGGCACCCAGAACTGAATGTGATTCCAAGTGTATCCTGGATATCACATCTCTCCATGCAATCTAACATCATCTTAGCTCTTTTTAGCCTCCATGTTGGCTACCATACTGTCGAATTACACTGAGCTGATACCCCACTAAGCCCCCCCCAAATCTTTTCCCCATGGACTCCCTTGTCTAGCCATAGTTTCCTTATATTGTACTTGGGTAGTTGATTTTTGTCACAGGACTTTATACTTATATCTATCAACCTCCTCTTTGTACTGGTCTACCCATCCACCTTATTGGAAATTGTTCAGAACCTGGCCCCCTCATCCATCTCTTCCAGATTTGGGACACTTGCAAATCTGATCATTGTGTCATCCATGATTCCATCTCCAACACTGATTTAAGAAAAATGTCAAATGATCAACAAGTAACTCAGCCAGACTCACACAGCAAGTTATTAGCAAGCCCCTCCTTTTCCATTGGATCTCAGCTCAATGGAGAGCCTTGGTGGTCCCCACCCAGCAGGAGAGAACTGGTGCTGTCCCCATCCCACCCCTTCTGCTGCCTTAGAACTCGGCTGGGCTTGTTGGAAGCAGGAGGGACCTTCATTAAGGCAAAGAAAGCCGAAGCAGCCAGACCCGAGGAGGAGCCCTGAGCTCCCACCTCAAGATCCAAGGAATGGAAATGAGAGGCAAGCGTGTGCTGGGTCATAATCTGACTTGGCCCCATGATTAGCCCCCAGGAGCCTGCCTCATTAAGTTCCATGTACCGAGGAGGAGAGAGCAGCAAAGATTGAGCATCAAGAAAACTGAAACTAATGGGTCATTGGGGGACCAGGATGGTCGGAAGAGAGGGGAGCACAAATCAGAGGGGAAAGATAATGGCCCAAAGACAATGTAACCTATTCAGTTTCTGTATGTGCAGCATGAGCACTAGTCTTACAAACAGCAGGTACTAAATAAATGCGTGCTAATTCAACTACAGAATTTCCCCCAGACATGTATGTTCTGCTCATCCCCCCTCACACACACAACATTCACAGCTCTTGCCTTCATTCTGACCAGTCCCTTAGCTTAGAGTGCCCTCTGCCATTCCTGAGCCTCCATTTGTAAGAGGAGGAACTTAGAATGGATGAAAACTAAGGTTCTTTCTACCTCTCATGGTCCATGGCCCTAGAATTGTTTCACACAGCCCAATACTTTATCATATTCCAATGGTCAATAAGCATTTATTAAGTGTCTACTGTATGCCAGGCATCTTCTCAGATTCTGGGAATACAAAGAAAAAAGTAAAAGAGGTGATCCCTGTCCACAAGGTGCTTACTTTCCAATAAGGGAGAAAAAGTAGTATATGTATGTTTCTATGTACATGTATGTGTATATACACATCCCTTACATGTGTATGTATGTGTGCACTCATACTTAAACCTAAAAGGAGGCTGGGAGACTAAGGAGGACTTTAGGACCGAGGGAGAATTGGAGCTGGGTCTTAAAGGAAATAAGGGATCCCCAAATTTAGAGATAAGAAGGGAGCATTCTAGACATATGTCTTGTGTTATTCATTGTCTGTTTGTCCCCTTTCCTTGAGTATCTCAGAAGCTCCTCTATATTTTCTACATTATATATATGCATATATATGTATATATATTTTGCTCCTCCATGATACCTAACATAGTATTGGTGTATTGACCCAAAAGAAATCATCTCAGACTCCAGCATGTCTGAGTTTGAACCATGAGTGTTTTATTTACATTAATGAGAAGAAATTCACAGATGACACTGAGGATACAATGTCATATACTCTAGATCTGGAAGAAATCACCAGTTTTAGTCATCCCATTTTACAGATGGGGAAACTGAGACCCGGGCAAGTAAAATGATTTGCCCAAGTTCACATAGATGGGAGTAAAGTGGAAGAGCCAAGGTTCTGTTTTAGATTATAGGATCACAGATTTTAGAGCTGGGAGGGATTTCTAAAGTCACTGGGTCCAAACTTCTCATTTGACTGATGAGGAAACTGAATTTCAGGTAACAGAAGTGACTTGGCCAGGTTCATACAACTGAATAAGTGTCTGAGCCAGGAAATTTGCTGGGGGATGGATTTGAGGGAAAAGATGTCGTAATGCAATCCATGATGCTGTCCTCACTGTCACGATCTACCAGTGCTTACTTGACATCTCTTCCTGTGTATCTCAGTCTGCCCCAGCTAAAATGGGTTTCCCCATGAAAACGCGAGAGGAAAAGCTCTTACTGATCACAGTCCCAGACGACAGAGCCCTTGTGGATGGTTTCTGACACAGCCCTGAGGTTATCTGGGAGTTAGGAAACTGCGAAAAGGGGGACAATTGACCCAATGCTTGGGCCTTGGTTAGGTTATAACTTCTCTGAGGGGTTGAGGGTTTGAAACTTTCAGTGTTGAAGGGGTAAAGTGTGAGGGGGGCAGAGGGTGAAAGATAAAAGCAGGTGTGACTGTTGGAGACACCTTATCCTAAGCTATTGGGGGTGGGGGAGGTTGGTGGGGGTGCTTGACCCGTCCTCTCCCTCTTCAGTCAGTTGATCACACACCACTAAGGGGCAATTTACAATCCCTTGGGTTCAAGTCTTGAGTTCACTACCTCAGATAAGCCCGGGCATTCCCTTAGGACATTCGCAATGATTGAGAGTAAAGATAGTCTAAGGGTTGCCAGCTGAGGTTCTTGAGCAAGGTCAGATCTGTAAATACAATGTCTGGTGAGGTCGCCGAGCATGTGTGTGTGTGTTTTACGGTATCCCAACAATCAGTCTCGCTTTGGAGATGTCCCAGTGGGGCGGTCCATCTGTGCCGGTGCTGGACACAGCCCCAGAGACTATATGCTTGCCCAGGGGATGGGGATATAAGCACGAGATTGGATGCAGTCTCCAGAACTGTCTCACTGAATCACTCCCCCATCTCAAGAGCATGTCAGTGCCTGGGTCCCAGGAAATGAACTAAGGAGGTTGGATTTCAATTCAGTGAAGACCTTAGGACCATCAAGAGGAAAGTGGAGATGAAGGTCCCACAATCTTTGGAAGTATCTCATCCCACTTTTAAATAGCCAGTCACTATGACTTAATTTTTCCTTACATTAAACTATTTGTCCAACCTCTCTCTCTCTCTCTCTCTCTCTCTCTCTCTCTCTCTCTCTATATATATATATATATATATATATATATATATACATATATACATATATATATATAAAGCTTCTATCATGTACAAGGCACAGTTCTAGGCACTAGAGAGAAAAAAATTTAAAGACAACAATCCTTGCCTTCAATGCCAATGCCAAATCTTCTGCCCATTAGTTCTTTTTCTGTCTTCTGGGGCCAAGCAAATCGAGTCTAATGCCCTTCTCCCAGAGAGCCTTTTCTCTGAGGAATCTTCCCTACTTCATCCCCAATTTCCTCTTCTTTCATATTAAATATACCCCATATATCTTCAAGTACTGACATTTGGCTCCGTCTTTACATCATCATGGTCACTGTCTCCATAACACAATCTATGCTCTAGCTGAGACCCATAACATTTCAGGGCCACATCAATAATATCTCTGGCCATTCAAAAGAGACCAACCTGACAATCACACACAGTTGAATGGGTAGTCTATTGAGTTAGACCATCAGTAGAGATGCTATTAGACAATTAGGAAGATCTAGAAATAAATAAGAAGAAAGTAAGAGGGACTGCATTTGGGGAATTGTGCAAAAACTTCAACTATTCCACACTTTTTCTTGACATAAAATACTCCTTAGCCCTGATATCTCCCCGAGGTTGCCATCTGATTATAAATTATACATTTGAAGAATGAGAATTATTTATGACCACCCCTCCCACCAAGGACAATGGAAAGACTCATGATGGGTCTGAATGGGTTACTCCATAATATTAATAATTTCTTGTGAGCAAGAAGAGACATAAAACACATTATCAAAGATATGTATAGTTGGAAAAGGAGTAGAAAGATCATAGAGTAGACAAAGCAAATGATACACAAGTGCCCATGGAATGTTAGAAGTCTACCAGAAGGCTTCCTCTGCATTGAAAGGTTCTTTTATGGACGATTTATGGAAGGCATCAACATGAATCACTCAGAATAAGAAGGAAGCAATAGTTTGTGATCTACATTGGCTGATGGAGAGCCCACATCAGTGAAAACACAACTCTATCAAAGTATTGATAGACTTTTCTCTATTTAGTGTAGAATTTGGGCAACCCGATCTTCTATGGCTTTTCAATTTTGTAGGATCAAAGATTTAGTTAGAAGGTCAGACCTCCTCTTATTTTACAGATGGGGAAACTGAGGCCCACTGAAGTAGGTGGTCCCTCAGGGAGTAAGTGACAGAACTGGGATTAGAACTCAGCTTCTCTTGTGGGTGCTTTCAATCAGAATTTATGCTTTGTTGGAATTACCCTTAAGAACTCTTGCTACTTCAATTCCATGATATGACACCATAGTAGGACTTTTGTGGAATTCAGGAACTCTGGCAGGAAGGACAAGGAAGCTGACATCAAGATCTTCTCACTGAGTCGTAATATTTCTTTGATCAGAAAGCCAAGAGACCTGGTGCTCTTCTCAAGCCCTTCTCATTCCTGAGTCCTATCTAGGTGCCAACAGAATGCTTCCTCTGGCCTGTGTCTGCAGGACCACCCTTCCCCTTCATGGAACTCTCCATCTGCCCTGGACTGGAGCCAGTTCAAGCCTCAGAGGGACTCCAGCTCTGCTGTCACTGGGCAGGCATCCTTGTTGTAGCAACAGCTCCAGAGAATCAACTACTGAGAGAGTCCCAACAACTGAAGGAAAGCATGTTCACCCCCGATCCCCCTCCAGAATCTCGGGCTAAACCTGACCCAGCTGAGAGCCCCCCTCTTTCTCTCATCCCCACAGTAAGTCTGATCCTCCTGATTGTGGATTTTAGGACAGAGACTGTTGTGAAGAAATCCTAAGGGATGGAAACTGGGGAGAGGTGGATGTTGATTCATTCCAGGGCAGGTGTGTTGGGACAGTGTTACCTGGAAACAAGAATGAGGCATTTCAGAGCTGGGGAAGGTGTCCTCTGGGGTGGAAGGAAGGTATGAGCCCGGCACCAGAGTCAGCATATTACAAGGAGAGCCAGGCAAATGTGGACCAGGTCATGGGTCCAATGACCCCAGCAAATGGCCTACTACTACCGGCCGCCATCATCTATCGTAGGTATTGGATCAGACTGGAGGGATGCAAGCAGGGGCTCTAGGGGTTATAGAATGTTCTGGAGGATGGTAAACCCTTTGGACCTTGGAGGGAGAGGAAATGGAGGCCATCAGTCCTGACCTAAGATGGTCTCTGGAAAATTCCTCATGGCCCAAGAGGTCTCATGGTGAGGTGGGGGGGGAGAGAGAGAGAGAGAGAGAGAGAGAGAGACAGAGAGACAGAGAGAGAGGAGAGAGGTGATGCTTGGTGATTGTAGAAGTGTAATAGCTCCCTGAAGGGGTCAGCTCACTGTAGGATTGATTATTTCCCCTCCCCTTTTTCCTTAGCCTACCTTGATTTTCCCATCCAGAAGTGGTTGGAAGAATGTTTCATCCAGCTCCCAGCCCAGAAGGATCTCCATATTTAAGGGGGTCTGGAGCTGAGGCAGCCAAGGAAAGAGGTTGAGGAACTCTGTGTGTGATGAGTGTGGGGAGACTTCCTAGAAGATAAGAGTTCAAATCATGCTTTCTCTTCAGTTGGGTTTGGGGATCTGGGTTTTTGTTGTTGCTGCTGTTTAGTGGAGGGGAGACCTGGTTCATATAAAGCAAAACAAGATGGAAAAGGTGCAAGGAGGCTTAATCACTGAGAGGGAGAGCCTCTGAGGCACACAAGAGGAACAAGGTTGTGCAGGGGAGGGATTTGGAAGCTGGCTGTATTGATATGGGAGTCTCTGAACAAGGGAGTAAGCTTGGGATGTGAGGACCTAGACCAGAATTGGGGGCAATGGCCCCCAGCTCCACCTTGTGCTCCATCTCAGTGTCTCTGAAATCACAAGCTACCCAGCCTGTACAGGGAAAAGATTCTGAAGTCAGAAGAAAGGGGTTCAGATTTCTCTTCTGGGTCATTCAAGTCATTCAACCTGGCTGGGACTCCATTTCCACACTGGCATAAAGAAAGAGTTGGACTGGATTGTTTCTGAAGGTTCTTTCCAGACCTTCTGGTCATAGCATCACAGCCATAAGAGGGAGCTTGGTATGTGCTTGCTGATGGGAGAGGAGAAAGGGTTTTTCCATGACATGTGACCAGTGAAAGATCTAGGAGAATGAAATGAGGACCATGGGAAGGTGAAGAATCTGAGCTTCTGGTATACATCCCAATGCCTTCCTTTCTCCACTAGCAGAATAATACCATTGTTGTTGATCTGCCCATCTTTCTGGAGCATCTCGCTTCTCCGGGGCAGGCAGTGAGAGAAAGCACAGCCATGGCCTGGGAGCCCACCCTTGGTTAGGAGGATGGGCCAAAGACAAATGACAAGATGTATTCAGGGGGATGGAAACATCTAGCTGCTTTGAGAAGTAGTGATTTTCTCTTCATCACTGGAGGTCTTCAAGGACAGGCTGAATTGCCCATTGGGAATTTTTTAGAAGGAATATTTTTTTCTAGGGAAGGTGAGAGTAGATGGCCTTAGGTGTCTGTTCTGCAGCTGAACTTAAGTCAATGACCCAGCATCTTGTGTTCTAAGGGCTGAATGCAGGCATTCCACTTATGAAAAGAACTGTAAGAAGGTGTTAGTAGATGAGGAAGGATGTCCTTTCCCCTCCTCCTACTTTCTGAGGCAGTACCATTTCTCCTGAGCCTAAAATTGTCACTAAAAATTGGTCAATAAAGGGCAAAGAAGTTTAGCAAAAGTAGAGCTCCCTTAGGGCTTTGGTGATCAGGGATGGATTTTCAGAGGAGGAAGCCCTTGAGACAGAACTGAGCCTTGAAGGATAGGCAACATTGAGAGAAAAATAGAGAAAAAGGAAGAGGACTCCTGAGTGGATCCTTAGTTCTAGATTTCAAATCCCTTCATTTTACTGAGATGAAGCTTGAGGACAATTGAGGATTAATGTGTGAGAGGTAGTGTGGAAGGATGGAAAGGACAGTAGAGTTAATGAGATGTGGGTTTCTGTCTTAACTCTGTAAACAACATATTGTAGGATTCTGGCTTTTAATCCAATCTGTTATCTGCTTCTATTTTATGGGTGAGTTCACCCTATTCACATTCACAGTTAAAATTAACTCTGTATTTCCCACCATCCTATTTTTCCCAAGTTTCCCAAGTTTCTTTCTCCTTTCCCCTTTTCTCTCCTTCCCAGTGTTTTGCTTCTGACCAACACCTCCCTCAATAACCCCTCCCTTATTTCTTTCTCTTTCTACTTTTGTTCTCCCTTCTATTAGCTGCTCCCTTTCCTTTTCCTTTCTACTTCTCTATAGGTTGAGGCCAATTTCTATATGAAATTAATTATGTATATTTCTCTTTGAGCCAAATCCAATGAAATTAAGATTCAAACAATGCTCATCACTCTCCCTTTTTTCTCTCAACTGCAATAGGTTTTTTTTTTTTTTTGCCTCTTCATGTGTTGTAATTTACCCCATTTTACCATCCCTTTTTTCTTTTTCCAATACAATCCTTT
This sequence comes from Sarcophilus harrisii, assembly GCF_902635505.1. NCBI lineage: Eukaryota > Metazoa > Chordata > Mammalia > Dasyuromorphia > Dasyuridae > Sarcophilus > Sarcophilus harrisii. The sequence goes on along the minus strand of NC_045427.1, from coordinate 617,865,968 downwards.
TTTCACTTCTAGTTTCCTTTTATATATCCTCACATTAAAGTCAACTTATACCTTCATCCTCTTACCCAACAAAGATACAGTTCTCAAGAGTTATACATATCATCTTCCTATGTAGGTATGTAAATATTTTAACCTTTAAAAAACAAAGGGTTTTTCCTTCTCTTTTTACCTTCTTGTGCTTTTCTTGAGTTCTATATTTGAAAATCCAAGTTTATTCTTCTCATCAAAAATAATTGAAAATTCCCTATTTCAATAAATCTTTTCCCCTGAAAGATAATGCTTAGTTTTTCTGAGGAGTTGATTCCTGGCTGCAGTCTGACCTCTTTTGCCCTTTGGAATATCATATTCTGTGCTCTTTGATCCTTTAAAGTGGAATTTGCTAGTTCCTGGCTAATCCTAATTGTGGTTCCTTGATATTTGGATTGTATTTTTCTGGCTGCTTGCAGTATTTTCTCCTTAATCGGATAATTCTGGACTTTGGCAATAATATTCCTTAGAGTTTTTATTTTAGGGGTCTCTTTCAGGAGGTGACCAGGAGATTCAATGGTTATTTTACTCGCTGATTTTAGGCTATCAGGCAATTTATGCCTTGATGCCTTAATGATTTCTTGAAAGATGTTGTTCAAGCTCTTTTTTTTCACCATGGTTTTCAGTCTAATAATTCTTTGATTTTCTCTCCTGGATCTATTTTCCAGGTCAATTTTTTTCCCCAATGAGGTATTATATATTTTCTTCTATTAGGGGGAAGTTTTGCTTAACTGATTCTTGATGTTTCATTGAATCATTCACCTCCATTTTTCCAATTCTAATTTTTAGTGAAATATTTTATTCAATTAGCTTTTTGACTTCTTTCACCTTTAGCCAATTGTACTTTTAAAGGAGTTGTTTTGTTCTTTGGACTTTTCTTCCATTTCATCAATTCTATTTTTTCAAGGAGTTGTTTTCTTTTTCCATTTTGCCAAATGTGTTTGTAAGGAGTTGTTTTCTTCAATTAATTTCTATGTTTTTCCAAATTCCGGCAAAGCTCTTATTTCCTTTTCCCATTTTTCTTCTAACTCCCTTTTAAGATCCTTTTTGAATTCTTCCAAGAGAGTCTTTTGAGTTAGAGACAAATACATATCACCCTTTGAGGCTTAATCTGGAGGCTTTTGCTTTTAGTGTCCTCAGGATTAGAGGTCTGTTCTTCCTTGTCTCCACAATAGCTATCTATGGTCAGAATTCTTTTTTGCTTTTTTGCTTATTTTTAAAGGTTGATGTCTGTTCCTAGGGCACAGGGGAGAATGTCTTGAGCTTCCTCTACAGGGTGACAGAGGTTTCACACTATACTGGGCCAGGCCTGCAGTGCTAATTAAGGCCTGCCTGTTATGCTGGGGTTCAGGGCTCACTATTTGACTTCTGTATTTGCATTGGAGGTCTCACAGCTAGTCTGGTGATCCACTGGCCTTTTGAACCAGGACAGAGTAGCCAATGCTACTGTGTTTTGTCTAAGAGCCTCCCATTAGATTCCCAGTGCAAGGCCTCTTTACCCTGGCTCCCTGTGCTGTGTCAGGCTTAATTTTGATGGTGGTTGGTTTGTATACCTTTAGGGAAGCAACATATTCACCTATATGAGCCTTGGTTCTTCTATCTGCAAAATGGCGATGCTGATGATTTTGTTTATTTTTCTGGAGCAGTGAGCTTTAGAAGCAGGAGCTGTTACTATTTCCTACCCCCACTCTCACCCTCCATTTACCATTAAAACTATAAAAGCAAATTTACAAAAGCACATTTAAGCTAAGTAGGTGGACTTTAAAAGGGGAAGGGAAAATGCATTAGAATTACCTTTTGGGGGGTTGCTTTTTCTCTAACTACTGAATAGAGCTGAACAAAGACCTGCAATCTCCTACTTACTAAAAGCTGGCAGAGTCGACTCAATGTCTATTGTTCCCCATCCTGCCCCCACCCCCTCACGATAGCAATTTAATTCAAAGCTTCTATTTGCATGTATTTGCATGTTGTTATAAGAATAATTAAGATCCTGCCATTAAGTCAAACTAGATTTGGTTGCTGGTTAGGTCCAAGAAAAACCAAGATTCTAGGTGCTAGGCCCAGGGAGGATCAGCCTGTACAAAATTAGATGGAGCAGAGATAGACTCAGGCAGACATAGGCACTCCAAGGGCCACTGAGTTAGCAGATTAAAAACTATGTATGTCCCCTCCACACAGTCTTCAAAACATGGGATCTACAGGGAAGCTTAGAGCCCCTCTAATCAGTCACCCCACCACTCTACCCATCCCTGTCATTTTATTCAGATGGAAACAGAGACCCCAAAAAAGGGAAATAAGGGACACTCAGCTGGTTGATGACAGAATCAAAATTAGAAAGCAGATTTCCTCTTTTCCCAGATTACTATGATTTCTACTATCTCAGAATCAAATTGAAACTCCTCAGCCTGGCTTTCAAGACCCCAGCTCAAACTCTCATCCTCCCTAAAGGGCTTCTCCATATCTGTGTTCTTACATGAATCCCCTGAGTCTCACTATCCTCACTGTCCTGACTCCTGCACCCTTCAAGATTTTTTCTTCCCTAGGCTATTTCTGGATGTCATGCCTCCTGAAGCTTCTGCCTACCCCAAAAGCTGATACACACTGAGCTCACCCTCCTCTGGTTTCCAGTCAGAATCTCACTCCTGATATTCTAGGTCTTTCCTATCTCCCCATTAGAATCTAAAGATCCTGAGATCACTGGCATCTTCTTCCTCCTCCTCCTCTTCCCAGATTCCATCCTGGCTTGGGCTTACAGCAGGCATTTAATAAATAAGGGGTCCTTTGATTAAAGAATCAGGAAAAGGAGATGGGTTGCTTTGAAAAATGAGTGTCTACTCTAAAATCTGAACTTCTGCAAGTGAGAAATTAAGTGACTTAGCCAGGGTCATACAACCTATATTGTCATTTATATATGATATATATATATATATATATATATATATATATGGGTATATGTCATATATATATGAGAAGGATATATATATATATATATATATATATATATATATATCCTTCTCAGAGGATTATGTCATCAGGAAAATGATGCTATGACTTGCAGGTGAATTGTATTTAAATAAGAGATGGCAAGATCACAAGATCACCTGCCTCACTTTCTCCTCCAGAACCATCTGGGTCCAGTAGTCAGGTATATATCAGGATAACTGGAGGCAGTTCTGGATGCAGGAGGAGATAGACCATAACATCAGGGAGATGATGCCATGACTTGTAAGTGAATTGTATTTAAGTGAGGGAGGGCTGTGCAAAGTCACCTGCCTCACTTTCCCCTTCAGAGCCATCTGAATTCAGTGGCCAGGTTTAGATTAGGACAACTGGAAGTGGCTTTAGATTCAAAGAATGACCTTGAACTTTTAAAGGTGAGATCTACAAAAGGTGTCAGTCTGACGACAGCAATCACTCATTCAGTGATTAAAGCTGGTAAGAATTGAGGCAAAAAATGGCCGGCTTCACCTTATCAAAAGAACAAAAAAAAATCAACCTGGGAGGGAAAAATCCTCAGGGTTTCTGCCCCCAAATCACTCTACATTCACTCTGAACCATCAGGACTCAAACAATGACCAAGTGAAACTTGAGCTGAGACCTTTTGTTGGTCAAGCAATGGAAGCCAAAGTGATTTGGGTTTAAGACCAGATCCTTAAGAAAGAAATCTACCCCATGAAGCCCAAAATATCATGCAAGGTTTGAGCAATCAAAATTTAAATTGCTTTGGGGAGTCTGTATGTCTATAGAGAAGATGCTTTGTGCATATGAAAAATGATGCCTCATCCTAAGGCCAAGGAAGAGAACTTCCTTGTGTCCTTCCTCCCCATCCCTCTCCATCTGAGATTGAGAGAAAGTAGCTAAGATCATGAGGAAGAGCAAACCCATGGCCTTCATCCCCCTCCTGGGGGGGGGGTTCTGGGTGAAGAAAAGGCCCGTTTGAGGTGACTTTCTCTCCTTGGATCTCACACTAGAGGGGAGCAGATGTCCTTAATTCTGGAGCTTCCCCAACCCACCAGTGGCAGCCTGGCAGATGACTTTTGGGAACTGATCCAGGAGTCAGGAAAACTGAAATTTGAATACTGCTCATTTTGTGGCCAGACAAGTCACTGCACTGAAAAAGGGAATTTCCCTAAACCAGTGATATCATAGCTTGAGCCCAAAAGGAAAGAAATTCAAGCCCCCATGAGGGAAAATATGCCCCCTCACCCAACTAGTGTTCTGAGCTCCCTTGTGGCCCTGGCCCTGTGCACTACAATGGACAGCTCCCCTATGGGGCTGGCCATTCGGCTTCTTGGAGGAGGTGAGACCAGCCCAACCCAAGGATGGATGATCCTTTGCTGATTTGTTCCTGACCTTCCCAACACACCTCCACTTTGCCTCCTATAAAAAGGGTTCACCTGAGAACTCTTATCGTAGGAGGTTCTGGGACGAGGGCAGTATGAGAGGGGAGGGGAGAGAGGTCTCACCCAGGCCACAGCTTGGTGACCAGTGGCTTGATCGGGTTCCACAGCTGGAAGAGTTCAACCCACGCTGGTCACATCAGAAGGTTATACACAAGATCCAATCAAGTTCCCAGTTCTCCAAGGTGGGGTCCCGAGAATCGATACATGATTTCTCCACTGTGCCCCAAGAGAAGTTTCAGCTGTATAGCAGGTATGGAGGGCGTGGGAATGGGGTGGGACGGTCAGTCAGAGGCAGGGCCCTTGGGTGCTCAGGGCCAGCATGGAGCCCATCCAGAACAGATGGATCCTCAGCTCCTCTCAAAAACAGAGATTGTTGGTGGGAGAGATCAAGCACAAATGGTCAAATATTTTGTCAAATCTAGACATGCTTGCTCATTTCAAGCTCTACTTTGGGCATCGGCAGCAGATTGTAGTAAGAAAAAAATTTTGGATTTGAGGCCTGAGTTCAAATCCTAATTCTGCTGCTGACCTCCCATGTACCCTTAGAGCATGTCAGTATTCTCTGGGTATGTGTCCTTTTCTGTAAAATAAACAGATCGGACTAGTTGACCTCTGAGGTCCTGCAGCATTGATAGTAACCAAGACTAGCAAGAGCAGAGCAAAGCAGATCAGTAGGCCCGGTTTTGAATCCTGCCTCCATCAATTTCATAAAGTCATTTAGCTTCCCTATGCCTCTGTTTCCTCATCTGTAAAATGAGAGGATGGGACTAAATGGTTTCTAACTTTAGATCCACAAAGGGTTGCTTAGTGGATGACCTGTTTTAAGGGCTAGAGATGGACACACGATTCCCAGAGCAATCAGATAACCAAAAACTACATCCTAGCCACTCTGTGCTGTCTCAGAGGCTGTATCAATTAATTAGATGTAAATAAATGGGTCGTGTCAAAGCGCATGGGATCTTAAGCTGTTGACACATTTCCCAAGCAATCTCATTTGTGCTCTCATTCTGTTGCTTGGGACCTTCTTTCATTGAAAGCACAAAGAAAGGGACTGTTAGTTATCACAGCTCCAAATTAGCGGGTCTGAACCAAGACACTCTGACCATATTTGTTTCTTTACTGCCAACAATCAATGAATCAGATGAGTACTCGGCAATACTCTGCTCCTGTACTGAGAGCTCTAAGGGTACAGGGGAGAAATAGATGATATTTCTGTCCTCAGGGAACTTATAAATAAAAGATGAGGGAGGGAAGAGAAGAGATGAAGTTGGGGTGGGAGAAGAGAAGGAGAAGAGGGAGAGTGGAAAGAGAGGAGGAGGAGGGAGAGAAGGGGGATACGGAACATAGAGACAAAAAGACAAAGAGATATGGAGAGGGAGAGAGGGAGATGGAAGGAGGAGAGAGAGAGAGAGAGAGAGAGAGAGAGAGAGAGAGAGAGAGAGAGAGAGAGAGAGAGAAACTATTACATTGTGATTCCTGTAAGGGAAGATGCTAAATTGTAAGGTTAGTGATTGGTTGGTGTATATCAAGGAAGACTTCCTGGAGGAGATTAAAAAGTTCTTGCCTGTGCCAGGTGAGTGAGGTGCTTGGGTAAAGAAGCCTGGGGAGTGGGAAAGGGGGGAGTTTGGCTGGATAGAAGTAAATCAGCCAAGGGACAAAGTTCAAAGCTTCTTTTGAGAATTTGAGGGGCCATGGGAGATGTCCAAGAGACCAGGTAGTTCATGGCAGGGAGGAGGCCTAGACTTGGGGTTGGAGGAAGGGCTGGAGGAGATCTAGATGTGGTGGGCTCTGGAAAGCAGCAAGACACCATTTCTAGTTGAGGAGCTGTTCGTGGGAGCAGAGATGGGAGGAGTTTCCTTTGGGAAGCATCTCCTTTTCCCTCCAGAGTGGTCCAGACTTTCTGGTTCCTTTTTGTGACTGCCCGCTTCTCATTCTCTGCAGTCTTTATTACTCGGAATCCACAGACAGCCGAGACCACCAGTATCAGGTGAGTAGCTTTGATATGGACAGACTGGCCCTTCCCTAGACATCATCAATGGCTCCATTTCCTAAGTCTCCCCTCCCCAAAGGCAGGCACCTCTTGTACTGGTCAGCCAGTGGCCCCTGACAGTTTCAGGGCACTTCGGGATGCCTCAAGTACTTAAGCGAGTACTTAAGAGAGGGAAAATGGAGTCTATGTGGCAAGCCCGGCATTTCTTCTCAAAGCCTAAGAGAGCTATGGAGAAGGGAAAGAAGGGAAAGCAGAAGCTCTGTGTGAAGGCCAGGTGGAACTAACTAGCAAACTGAGCTAAGTGATCCTCCCATCAGGCAGCTATGTCAAAGCAGCAGAGTCTGGCAGAAAAATATCCCAAGCCAAAAACTTACCTCTTCCAGTTAATACCTGCGACCTTGGACAAACTCTGTAACCTGTTTATAAAAGGTTGCTTTCCCTGAAATCCCAGATCTCACTATCTCTCTTTGTGTCACCATCTATCTGTCTGTCTCCGTCTCTGTCTCTCTCTCCCTCTGTCTCTGTTTCTCTCTCTCTCTCTCTCTCTCTCTCTCTCTCTCTCTCTCTCTCTCTCTCTCTCTCTCTCTCTCTCTCTCTCTCTCTCTCTCTCTCTCTCTCTCTCTCTCTCTCTCTCTCTCTCTCCCCCTGTCACACATACACACACACATACAGAGTCAGTCAACACACGGCCATTAAAACTACATACAATTTCCAGTAGTCATAGGAACTCCAATTCTTCCTCTGCTAACTAACTGTGTGACATTAGGCAAATCACTTTCTCTCCCTCAGCCTCAGTATACCTCTTCCACAGAATGAGAACACTGGACTAGGTGGTCCCATCAGCTCCAGAGTTTTGCATGCCCTGTTTCTACCAGAAAGAGGACTTGATGGTTGATGAAGGAGAAAATTCACCCATAAATAGAAAAGGAAGCTTGGGGGACTTTTTCTTCCCCATAGTCAATATTTGTTGATTTACCGACTAGCTGAATGATCAGCAACCCCGTGGTTCAAAGCCTTTGTAGAATCTGAAGATCCTAGAATCTCAAGAGCAGATCTGGCTTCTGCCGTTCAATGGGCTCCTTCAATGACAACATTGCCCCGTGCCTCAGTTTTCCAGTCTCTTAAAAGGAGCAGCAATGTTTCCCTTCCAACTCTAACATTCATTCCTCTCTAGGTGGAAACAGTGGTTGGTGTTTTTTTCTAGCAGCCCACCTCAGACAGTGAGAGATGGGGCTTCTGCCCGAAGGGGGTTAACAGCCCTATCCCTCTGGGTGTGAAAGCATGTGTGTTCCTGCTTGTGAATTCCTCTGCATATGTGCTCACAAGATGCCATCTGTCTTACTTTAAAGGTGCTCCCAGCCTTGTGGTTGGCCCCTCACTCTACTCACCTCTATCACCCCATGCTGCTTTCCCAGCTTTACCAGTGAGGCTCCTTATTCGTGCAATATTCTGTATTCACATGTTACTCTAACAATGGCTCATAACTATTTACTGAATACCTACTGTGTGCAATTCACTACGCTAGGTGTTTTCAGGTCTTCAAAGGACATTTAAATGGGATTTAAGAAGTCTGGGTTCTAGACTAGAGTGGGGAGGATGATTCTGGACCTCATTTTCCCCTTCTTTAAAATGAGGGAGAGTAATTAGCAGAGGGAGCTTCTAAGAACCTTTACAGATGGGATGTCGAATGACTCTATAATGTTCTTATTTTATTCCTTCTCTCCTTCAATCTTTCCCAAAGCTCTTGGAGCTGGATTGAGCCAACCAGGGACAAGCTTATCCCCTGTTTTCCAGATAAAGAAACTGTAGCTGGAGAAATCAAAGTGACCTGCCTAATGTCACATAGGAAATTAGCAGAGCCTCTCCCAGACCCCAAGTCTCTTCAAGTTTCTCTTGGGGGGGAATTGAAAAAAATAAAGAAATTTAAAAAAATAAATAGAATAAAGAAAGAAATTGTGCAAGAATGGATCCATGAATTACTGGTCCCTTTAAATTCAGAAGTGGGACTGAATTGATCCCATTTCTCCGGTCAATTCACTTTTTTTCTAGGCTATTACAAAGCAAGATTAATTGCTTGTTTCTATTAGGATTTAGGGATCACATGATACTTTCCATTTAACAGATGAGGAAACTGAGGTACAGAGCAATTAACCAACTGTCTACATCTAATATCAGAATTAGAATTTCTGAGCTCTGGATCCAGACTCTCTCCACCTCCCCACTAAATTATGGCTACCTCTCACTAGAGATTAGAGACTACCCGTTTAAGAACATAAATAGAGAAAAGAATGAGGAGGTTCTCTGGAATTATGAATCCAATTTACTCATTTTGCAGATAAGGCCCAAAGGGGAATGATTTATCCATGGCAGCACACAAAGTGAGTGCTAAGACTCCAGGCTGGTCCTTCTACTTTACATCGGCCATGATTTCGGTCCTCAGGCTGGTGGAGGAGAGGAGGATGCTGAGAGAGCTCAGGCCCAAGTGCACTTAGGATATCAAAATGTAGTTTAAACAAAGCATTTAACTCACACCTAAAAGATTTCAGCTACCTCGGCTCCCTCCACATCTTCCACCTTTCCTATGGTACTTCAAGGTGCCCAGAGCCCACCTCCCTCCAGCTAAAAAGTAGCTCCTCCAATGGCTCCCATCAAAAAAAAAGATCAAAGCTTGAGGCAGGATCATTTGTGGGAAGCGGCCTCCCTCTGCTGGCCAAAGGGAAAAGTGCAGATTCCTGGCCCCTCCCAGAAGGTTTGAGACTTAAAGGTACCTGTTGGAATAGGTACCTGGAGAGGGAGGTCACCCAGAGGGTCTCCATTAAATCTATCAGCTTATAGAAAAACAGGGCCTCTATGGAAAGAATTCAGCTCCTCAACTTCAGGCCAATGAATGAGACATGTCCTGGTCGGCAGGGCTGGGAGTGGTAGTGAGGGACAAGAAGTGATTTGATGGGGATGATGATTAGAGAACGTTAGGAAATGGGATGGGATGAGGTCCCATGGTGGGGAAGGGATGTGCTAAACTGTGGAGGTCTCAAATGCCAATCTAAGAGATTTTTAAGGCACCATGGTATCCTGAAAATGACATTGGACCTAAGAGATTTTGAGTTTAATTCCTAATTAATCTTTCTAAGTCTCATTTTTCTCATTTATATAATTCAGATTATATCTGTGATCTCCATCAAATGAAAATCCCATACCTAAAGTACCTGAAGCACTCTTAAGGTGCCCTCTAAATTCCAGCTGCTGTTACTTTTCTGTTACCTACCTCCAAGTATGGCATCATGGACAGAATGTTGCACTTGGAGGCAACTTGGAGGCAAGAAAATCTGAGTTCGAATTCCACTGCAGACACTGGCATGACTTCCTGGTCATATAACTTAACAATTTCTCTTTGCAAAATGGGGATAAGAACATCACCCACAACCCCTGGTTATAGGGAGGATCAAATGTGACAGTATTCATAAAGCACTTTGTAGCAACTCGTAGGGGGTAGCTTAGTTAAAAAAAAACTGGCTTTAATTCCTAATTCTGGCGCCTACAAGACCCTTCACTTTCCTGCATCTCCAGCAAATCCCTAGGATTTAGATACTAACATCATTAGTGGGTTGTAATGTGTGTCAGCAAAGGGAATGTCTCCCTTGAGAATATCTAGGGATGGCTAACTCACAAATCTTTGGGGTATTTGCATTCCTATTTCGCAGGGTTGCAGCAAGAAAAGTGCTTTGTAAACCTTACTCTGTTAAAAAAAAAAAATATGTATTTATTCATGAACATGAAGAAGAGGGCTTCTTAAGAGATTTTTGAGCCAAGGGATGACCACGGCCCAATTAATATACAAGGAATATTAGTCTGGCAGTGGAGTAAAAAAAAAAAAAAAGGAAGGAATGGAGGAGGGAAGACTCATCAGGAGGTTAGAGTATAAGCTCCTTGAAGGCAGGGACAGCTTGGCTTTCATTTTTGCACTGCTGGGGCCTCAAACGGCATAGTGCAAGCTTAATAAAGACTTGTTGGTTGATTAATTGATGGACGCTGTAGCAATGGTCCAAGTATCTGGTAATGAGTCCTTGTATTTTTGATGGTTTTTCTTCATTTTTGCATTGTGCAATTGCAATTGCATTGCATTTTGCAAATGCAGGATTGCATTTGCATCCTGCTACCCAGGATAGCATAGTGCAAGTTTAATAAAGGCTTGTTGGTTGTTTGATGGATGCTATTGCAATGGTCAAAGTGTCTGGTAATGAGATCTTGAATTTTTGATGGGAATGAGAAATGGAGGGGCAGCATTGTAAATAGGCATGAGAAGTATTGTAGAAGTAGAATTTACTGTCCCATTTGACCAATAGGTGATGATTCCTTTGACCAAAGCTCAAGTAGATGCTTAGAAATATAAAAGATTGTCTTTTCAATCTACAAGTAAAGTCTACTATAGCAAGCAAGGATGGCCGAGCTTTTCTTGAGATGGCTATGAGACACCCAGGGAGATGAAGCTGAGTCTGATTAATCTTTCCAGACAGATTTAACTTTACCTCTCTCCATCATGTCCTCTATATTCCAACCAAAATGGCCCATTCCCTGCTGCCTGGAGTCCCCTCCCTACCTTTAAAGAGGCTTTCCTGAAACCTGGACTCACCTCTGCCCCATAGCAGCCTCAAGTGCTGTTGCCTCCTGTGCCTCCTCCATTAGCCCTTTCCTGATCCTTCTCCATCCAGGGATTAGGATTCTCCTGTCTTCCCCAGACTGCTTTTACTTTGCTTATATTTCATACTTATCTGTGCTGCATGGGGGAATACAACCTCCTTGAGGGCAGGGACTATTTGGATTTAATTTTTGTATATCCACTACTTAGTACCCTATAAATGCTTGTAGACTTGAATTTTCTAGCACTGAAATAGACATCACACAAGCCATTGACAAGGATGTGACGTATTTTAAACCTCATGGCTCAGAACATAGAGAATAAGACAAAACCTAACATGAGTGAATGAAGTTCTAAATTGCCCAACATGATGAGTCTCATAGGAACTTAAAGATGCTCTGAATTCAAATCCCAGCTCAGTTACTTACTGTGTGAAGTCATGCTTCTGGGCCAGTTTTTTCTTCTGTATAAGATGGGTTTCAGTATCTATTTCTAAGGTCTCTTCTAGATCTAAATCTATGATCTTATAATCTGGTGATTCTTTTTTTTAACTTCTCTTTTTCACTAAAAACTCAGTCTCTCCCACCTCAGAAAAAGGAGGCTATTAGGTACTAACCATCCTGGTCGAAAAGATTTGGATATCTTAGGATCTTTAGTACCTGGCAAGGAAAGGAGTTGGTGGACAAAGGAAAAAAGTGAGAGAACAGCAAACAAACTCATCTCTGCCTTGAATGGGGTGTTGGGATCTCTGGAAGTAGGGACTGGGAAGGATTGATAGTTCTAAAAGCACAGCTCTTTTCCTCAAGAAGGTCCAGTGGATCCCTACTACCTTTAGGATAAAATGCATATCCCTCTATTTGGCATCTAAAGTCCCTCAAAGTCTGGCTGTACTCAAGGATTCAAGGATTATCAAATATTTCTCCCTTTCAAACATTCTATGATACCATCAAACTGATCTGCTGATTGTTCCTTGTACATAGCATTCTGTCTTCCATCTACATATCTTGGTGCAAGTTACTCTCTCCTCAGTGATATTTTAGAGAAACCTTAGCTGACTTCAGGGTAAAACTCCAAGGTTACACCTTACAACAGACTTATTCCCCCAGTGGTCAGCACCTTCACTTCCCTCACCCCTGTTAAAAAATTATTTTTGTATGAATTATTCATTTATTGGAATGTGTGTGTTTTGTTCCTTCTCAATAGAATAAGGAACCGTTGCATTTTTGCCTCTCTATCTTTAGTACCTAACACTTTGTGGCATATTGTAGTTGCTTAAACAGTGGAAAGAGGAGACAGAGACATACAGAGACAGAGACAGTAAAAGAGACAGATGGGGGGTGAGAGAAAAAGAGGGGAGAGGGAGAAAGGAGAAGACAGAGAGAAGGAGAGAGGGAAGAGGAGATGGGGAAGGGGAGGGAGAGACAGAGAGAGAGAGAGAGAGAGAGAGACAGAGAGAGTGTGTAGAAATCTGCCTGTGCTCCTGGTGATCCGGGTGTGTAAGTGACGGGTGTCTGGTAGGAGGCAGCAAAGACTTAGGAAAGCGAAGGCTTAAGTCCCTCCTCAGAGCGCGCCTGCCCGGCAGGGAGGCCGCAGCCAAGGAGAGGTCGCGAGGGAAGGGGCCGCCCCGAGCACTTTGTTTATGGGCGCAGCCTTGTCCATCCCAAGGCTTCGGCGGTGACGCAGAGGCCCTGATGTGGGGGACGGGCGGGGCGGGCGCTGACCATGGGCACAACTGCACGGCTTAGCGGGTCAGGGCTGCCGGGACCCGGTTTCCCAATCTCCGCTGGACCCCGCCCAAGGTCTTGTGGACCCAGCAGTTGTGGGGTGGAGGCGGGGAGCATGGGAAAAGTCTCGGGTAGAAGGACCCCACGTTTGCGCACCTTCCTGCCCTCCGCAGGACGCTGACACCTTTCTGTGTGCACTTTCATCCCCCGAGCCCGGTGCCCGCCCCTCCGGCCTTCTGCCCCCACAAGCCGCCTTCTCCCTCTCCGGCCCCATCCTCCCTCTGGGGCCCTTCGGGATGGAAAGGGCAGGTTATTCAGTCTCTGAGAGGAGAGAGTTGGGAGCCAGGGGCTCACTGCAGCCCGGTTCCCCCAATGTTGGAGGAGAAGCTATCAGATGACATTAAGAGGGGCCTAGGAGATAGAGGGAGGACGGCCAAAGAAGGGTGGTTTTGTCCATCATTTGCTCTTAGAAAAGTAACCACACCCCTCCTGCCGCCACTTTTTTCCCAGCCGCAGTCAGGCCGGCCCGGCACCAGGCCCCATTGGGAACGCTGGGAGGCCAGTCTCCATTCATTCAGCTACTCATGGCCTGCTCCCTCCTCCTGATCCCTGCTCTGCCCAAGGACAAAGAGACTCGGAGCTGGAAGTTACCTAAGTGACCAGAAAGAGCCCAAACGCCTCGTTTTACAGAGGAGGACATTAAGTCCCTGAGAAAGGAAAATCTCCCTAAGAGATCTGTCCCAGCCGCCCCCCAAACCGAGATCACCCAGCCCAACTCATCTACAACTGACCCCATATATAGAACCATCACATGTGGAACCACAGGATGTGCTGGGTGAAGTCCTAGCCCCTTTTCTTTTTTCTTTTTCTTTTTTTTTTTAATTTAATAGCTTTTTATTTACAGGTTATATGCATGGGTAACTTTACAGCATTAACAATTGCCAAACCTCTTGTTCCACTTTTTCACCTCTTACCCCCCCACCCCCTCCCCCAGATGGCAGGATGACCAGTAGATGTTAAATATATTAAAATATAAATTAGATACACACTAAGTATACATGACCAAACCGTTATTTTGCTGTACAAAAAGAATCAGACTCTGACATATTGTACAATTAGCTTGTGAAGGAAATCAAAAATGCAGGTGTGCATAAATATAGGGATTGGGAATTCAACGTAATGGTTTTTAGTCATCACCCAGAGTTCTTTCTCATCATCTGGGGAGGGCAGTATCCAAGGGTCTTTACAAGGAACTGGGACTTTGGAGGAATGGTCCTGTATCCTACTGAATTCGGTTCAACTGGTTAGCATTTCCCTGGCAACTAAAAGGAGGAGAAATTGACCCTGATGTGTGGTTAGTTAACTGGTTATGTTGTTTTAGGAAGGTGTAGAGCGCTTGGGAGCAAGGCAAGGGATAAAGGGTGCACAGCCCTATTGCAGTGAACAGTGTAGCCTTTGGAATCAGAGGCTTAAATTCTGAATAAACTCTCTGTGAGCCCTCGAAGATAGGTTGAGCCTCAGTTTCCTAAGGTGTAAAATTCTTTCCATTTCTAAATCCTCTAATTCTGATTCTATATATCTGTGTCTCAGGAGCCAGAGGAGAAGGAGGCAATTAAATCTCAGGGAGAGATCTCTATTTATAAGAACTTCAGGTCACAGAAGGGAGTCAATGACCAGCCTGTAAGGGGATTCAGCACACCTGAGTTCCTCTCTGCCCAGGGGTTTGTAACTTTTTATGTCCCAGATCCCTCTGACAATCTGGTAGAGCCAACAGAAAAGATCTGTTTTTCAGAATCATAATTTTAAATGCATAAAATAAAATACATAGGTTTACAAAGGAAACTTTTAAAATAAAAATGTCATCCCCCATTTATTTTGTGGTTCAGTGATGTCTGACTCTGGGACCCCATTTGGGGTTTTCTTGGCAAAAGGACTGAAGTGATTTGCCATTTCCTTCTCCTGCTATTTTTACAGATGAGAAAACTGAGGCAAATAGGATGAAATGACTTCCCCAGGATCTTATAGCTAGTAAGTATGTGAGGCCAGATTTGAACTCAGGGAGATAAGTTTCTCTGACTCCAGGACAAGCATTATGGCCCTCCCAGCCACCCACCAAGTTTATAGACCCGTTAAATTTGGGTCACAAGTTAAGGACACCTACATTAATTCAATGTGGGAGCACCTGGATGGAGTGTTGGTCTGGAGTCAGGAAGATTGGAGTTTAAATTGGCCTCAGTTACTAGCAATGTAATCATCGCTAGTCAATGATCAAGTCAACTAATCTGTTTCTTCATCTGTAAAAGGGGGATAATAGGACCCTTCTCCCAGGGTTGTTGTAAGAATCAAATGAGATAATAAACATATAATCGCTAGAAGCAATGTTGGACTGGTGTCCTGTATCCAAAGAGATTCATTTAAATACACTTTAAATACATTTACAAATGTTACTTAATTCTTTACAAATTATTGTACTTTAAATACATTATTTCTCACAACAAAAATGGGAGGGAGGAGCTAATGCTAGTCCCATTTTACAGATGAGAAAACTAAGAAATTGCATTTGAACCCAGATCAGCCTCATTATATTTTGCATCTCCCCCTCCTTGACCCACTCATATACAGTGGGCTAAATAAATGTTTATTGAATTGAATCTCCACTTAGAAAGGCACTTAGCTTCTACCCAACATGTTTCTATTTCTCTCAATATTGTTCTATGGGATCATTCTTAAAAATGTAGCCAGATGGTAATAATTACTGATGTTAGAAAGTCTGATCAAACACTTTGTTCCGAGACCAGACTGCCCTTGACTTCCTCCCCTTTTCGGGATTCTGCTATACCTTCTGTAAATTTGAATTTTGTTTCTATGGAGGTACCTGTAGATAAAAGACTTACCACCTTAAAAAAAATTAAACACTAATGATGGGATTTCAGAACTCACATGAAGCCATCCACTTTTCATTGTGCCGGGAGAAGCAGCCTAGTGTAAGTGGGGGTTCAGGTCTCTCCTCTGACTTTTGCTAGGTGATTTTGGATAGTGCCTTAGATTAACACTCTTAAGATTTTAAATTATAAATTGGTTTTACAGATATAAAGGAAGTTTTCTATCCAGAAAACTCTCCACAGCAATGAAATGATAGGTTGAAACTTTTTTTTCCTTTTAACGATAAGCCATAATAAAGAAAGAGTTTATTTAGAGGAAAAAGCACTGATCTTTTTGAATCTGGAGACCTAAAGTTGAAACCTTGATGTTTATTATCTATTTTATCTGTTATTGCTCAATTGTTTATCATGTGCTACTCTGTGACCTTGTGGATCATAGCAATCCATTCCAATGTTTATTTTTTTAATCATTCTAACATTATTCACAGGTTGTCTTGACAAACATAGGAAAGGGATTTGCCAATTCTTTCTCTACCTTTCATCAGAACTCTACTACCATACCCTGTCTGTCTTGGGTAACCCTACACAGCTTACCTCATAAGTTTCATTAATTATATGAGTTTCTCTGCCATAAATCAGTAATCCAAGAAGGGATTGTTTATATAACCTTGAGCAAATAATTTAATTCTTTCAGAAGATTAATCTGGAAATGATTTATATAAATGACTGGAGGAGGGAAAATTGCAAGTTGGGAGAAAAATTAGGAATCTAGTACAATGAACTGGCTCTAAGACTCTGAACTAGGGCAGTGGGAGTACAAAGAAGAGGGTAAATTCCTTCTTTTTTAAGTGTGTTTTTCTCTTTACCATCTTCTAATAACATCATTTTATAATGGTCATGAGACCTGAAAATGAACGGGGAATTAAGAGCAATGCTGAGGAAGAAGACAGCTGGGTAATTCTATCCTCTTCCCCAGGAAAGTAGGAAAAAAAAAAAGACTCAATGTCTTAAAGAGAGGCAATATGGTGCTATTTCTAGAACATTCATCTATAAGTCAGGAAACATGGGTTTTATTTCTCATTCTAACACTAAAAAGCTACATGATTTTGGGCAAGCCACTTCTCTGGCCCATTTCTTCATCAATAAAATGAGAAAACCAGACCACATCAGAAGTTCTTAACCCAAGGTATACAGACTTGGGGGGGGGTACTTTTATTTTTGATATTTTAAAAATATTTTGTATGTCAGTATATAATCTTTGGTTTCCTTTGAAATACTGTGTATTTTATTTTATGACTTTTAAAATATTATCCTGAGACTCCACACAATTCACCAGTCAAAGGGATCTAATATACACAAAATATTAAGAATCGCTGGATGATCTCAAAGCCCTAATGTCCTAGTCTAGTCTATAGCTAGATTATTCTACTGGGATTCAGATGAGTTTTCCCTACTCTTTCTGCTATACAGAGGCAGACACAAACTGCTCAGTTCTTTATTTAAGGATTTCTACTTTCTCAGGAACTCAAAGATTAGATAAATTTCCTTGGTACCAATTCTATATAGATTTTCTCTGAGAGAGACATACATAGTTCATAGGCTAAATAAATGGAAAGAGGAATCCCAGACTTGGCAAATAGGGATTCCATGAATTATATCATTCCATTTGGGTGTGGAAGATAGGAACCTGTTTTACCTAGATAGCCGATCAGAGAAATAAGAACTCCAGCCCCAGAGGGCTTTCTACCATTAGTTCTTATAGACTTTAACTTAATTTTAATTGCCTTAAACTGGACAGCCATGCTCAACAGATGTACCTCAGCTTAGAGATCCTATGTGGTATTTTATGTTCTTAATTTCCCTATGTTGACTAATACTTCAACAGATTGATTGTATGTGAGGCATAGCTTTTGCAAAGTAGATAGGATTTGTGTCATTCATGTTGGACATTTTGTTATGGAGATTTAGAGCATTTGACTTTTAACAGTTTTTAGAATTAGAATTTTTAGCACAGAATTTATCTTGGACTATTCTATTTATGAAAAGAATCTCAGGTCAGAGACCTCTACTGGTGAACCAAAAATTTCCCAGTGTGAAAGAGGGCTAAGAAGGTCTGAGATCCAGCCTCTTGGGGAAACCATTGTCAAAGGTTAGAATCAGAAAGTGAGAAACAGAAAAAATAAGTGGGAGGGGGGAAGATTGACATTAATAAAAAGCTCAGGAGTGTTGTGTCTGCTTTCTAGAGCCCCCAAGTTGGGGTGATTAAAATATACCATCCTAGTGGAGAAGGGATGAGGCAGGACTCCTGAGAATAGTGGAAATACGGAGTCCATTTATTCCAAGGACTTTCCCCTTTTTATACCCTCATACCCTTATGTAGCAAAAACAACAGTGGGCATGTGCCAAATATATACTGCACACGTGGGACCACAAACAACTTGCTATTGTGTGTAGATGACTCTTTGCTACTTGGTATCACTCTGCTTCAGTCACAACTCAGGTTGTTACCTGACTTTTCAGGAAGGCTGAGGGGCCCTTAGGGGAGATGGGGAGTCAAACCAGACATTGTTAGCAGGTTCCCTCTGGGTTGAAGGGTCTTATACCTCACCCAGAGTTTCCCCACTGTCTGTGACCCTCTACACAGGAGGAAAAAAACCTCAAAGACTTTGCGCATAAGTAGATAAACTAATAAGAAAAACACTAATAGTGGAAGAAAATATGGCCTCCAGATCTAGTAAACAATTTCAGTCTATAAGTAAATAATGAAACAAAAGAAAATTATTTAACCCTTTAAGTAACAGAAAACGTGGATTTGAAAAAAGAATAAGGAACCACAATATACTGTTCTGAATGGTATAAAAATTAAGAATTGTGAGGGCAGAATTTATGGTCTGCAAAGCAAACAGATATTTGGTAGAATAGGAAAATGAATGAGATGACAAAACTCACCAAAGAAACAAGAAAAAGAACAAGAAGAATAAAAAGAAGACGATATAGAACATAAATGTACAAAAGTAGGGGATTATTTGGAAGAAGAAAAGCTTAAAATTACATTTAAAGAAAATAGACTTTCCATTCAAGTAAAATATATTGATCCTAAAGATAGGATGTATTTAAAAAAAAAAATAAATGATAGCAGTCTCTTAGAAGAATATAAGTCAAAAAAAACCTGAACAACATGATGCAACAAATAATAAAAGAAAATTTCCAGAACTTATGAATATAAAACAAAAACATCAGTGAGAAGAATTCATAGATTGCCTTCAGGAAAAAATATTCAATATTCAATATTCAAAAAATATTCAATTCAGAAATAACAAATGCTGCAAGTGACCAGGAGAAAGGGTTTCAAATACAAAAGAAAGAAAACTTAAGACTATTCTGTATCCATCAGAAAAAACAGAAAAATACCTACCCTGAATGGCCTACCCTGAAAATCTGAGTTTAATGATAAATGAAAATAAGATGAACATTCTACATTGAGAGACAGACAAAATAAAACCAGACCTGAAGAAATTAGCCTGTATGACAAAAATGCAGAATGGGTGAACAGACGCCATAGCCTGGACACATAGGACAACAAAAGAGAGTGACATCAGAGAGACCAGTACGAACCTCCTTTCTAAATAATACACAGACACAAAACGGAATGCAAAAGTCAGGAAGAAATAATGGTGGAGAGGTAGGCATAGGCATTATAGATATAAACTCTTGGCACTCCGTGTGCAAATGAATCAATGTATTTTATGGGATTAAATTATAAAAAAGGAGGTTCATGGAAAGAGGAGAGGAAAAGAGGGAGGTGAAAAGGAAGTGTTGCCATCTAGTCAAGGACTAACACTTTCAAGGGAATGTGACTCCTATGGGGTCTCAGAAAAAGTAGAGTCTGAAGAGGGAGTGAATGAAAGGGGGGTTGAAAGGAAAGTTTTAAAGGGGGGAGGTAAAAGGGAATCCTTGTTCTGGTGAGGGGAAGAAGCTAGACTGAAGAATGGTCCTATGGGTAAAGGGATATGTTCTATGAAGGAAGAGGGACCTTTTGCTAGAGATTGTCTGTGGGGATTTAGTGCTTAGAAAGACCACTTGTTCTGCCTCAGGAGATGGGGGAAGAATATAGAGCCCCTGGAGGTAACTAGTGTCTGGATATCAACCTAGGGAGGAGATTTGGGGAACAAATGAAGGAGGAAGGTGATTAGAGGGAGGATATATGGTCAGTTATGGGTTACATAATTAGGTTCATGAGAGGGAGGGTCCTGCCACTGGGTAATATCATCTCTATGACCTGAAGAAATTGACTTTTTTTCCTTTTTTTAAAATTAGGATTCTTTTAAAATTTTTATTTTTTTTATTATAACTTTTTATTTACAAGATATATGCATGGGTGATTTTTCAGCATTGACTCTTCTTCTATTCCAACTTTTTCCCTCCTTCTCTTCACCCCCTTCCCGTAGATGGCAGGTAGACCAATACATGTTAAATATGTTAAAGTATATGTTAAATACATTATATGTATACATATCCATATAGTTATTGTACTGCACAAAATAAAAATCGGACTTAGAAATAAGGTGAAAATAACCTGTGAAGGAAATAAAAAATGCAGGCAGACAAAACCAGAGGGAGTGGAAATGCTACGTTGTGGTTCATACTCATTTCCCATAGTTCTTTCACTGGGTGTAGCTGGTTCTCTTCATTATTGAACAAATGAAACTGATTTGGTTCATCTCATTGTTGAAGAGAGCCATCAGAATTGACCATCATATAATATTGTTGTTGAAGTATATAATGATCTCCTGGTTCTGTTCATTTAACTCAGCATCAGCTCATGTAAGTCTCTCCAGGCCTTTCTGAAATCTTCCTGCTGATCATTTCTTACAGAACAATAATATTCCATGGCATTCATATACCACAATTTATTTAGCCATTCTCCAATTGATGGGTATCCATTCAATTTCCAGTTTCTAGCCACTACAAAAAGGGTTGCCACAAACAAAATTGATTTTTTTAAGAGGGAGAGAGAGAGAGAGAGAGAGAGAGAGAGAGAGAGAGAGAGAGAGAGAGGAAAGGAGGGAGAGAAGGACAGAAGGACAGAAGGACAGAGGGAGGGCAGGAGGGAGACATCTAAAGGGCAAAGGCAAGTTTCACAAGGAAGTAACAAATTGCTTAGAGAGTAAAACCTAGAAAGGCCACCCCCAAAGTTCTGATTCCATGAAGAATTGGGGGAGAGAAATACTCCCTAGCAAGAAGCAGAAAGAAAGAAATTTTTTAAACTAATAAATAGAACTAGGTGAAGGGAAGGCAATGAAGGGAAAATTTACTTGATCAAGAAAAATGTGGAAAGGAGAAGAATTAAATTTCCAGAATGAAGCAGGAAAGAAAAAGAACCTAATTTTAAAAATTCCAAAGGGAAAGAGCTAACAAATGAGAGGAGAGATCAGAGGTGAGGAGAAAATAGCCAGTGGAAATAAGTCACCTGTAAAAATATTAAACTAACATAGAGGAGACATAGTATTGTATTGATAGCAGAAGAGGGGGGAAAGAAATAACTTTTTTTAAAAAGCATTAGAGAAAAATGGAGAAAATTATAGAGTTATAGACCTTAATATAACTGGATTAATAAGCCAATCAGACAAGAAAGGTTAACAGACTGGAGAAAACAAAATCCTACAGTCTGTTGCTTACAAGAAACACATTCTAAAAAACAAAACCATACACAAAATAAACTGGAAAGACAGTAAACATTTTGACATACATTAAATGAGTCCAAAAAAACAGGTGTTGCAATCATACTACTTGACAAAGAAAAAACAAACATTGAAAAATGGAATATATAAGAAAACTACATTAAGCTAAAAGGAAACATAGGCAACAAACCAATATCAGTAATAAACATATATGTTCCAAATACTTTAGTATCTAAATTTATAATTTAAAACTTTAACTGAGTTACAAGAAGAGAGAGAATTACAATAGTAACAAGAAACTTCAATGTCCCTCTCTCAGTTATGGATAAGTCTAAACAGAAAGGTAATCAATGGGAATATGTGGAACTGGATAAACACTGGAGAAACTAGAATTAAAAGGTTTACGACATCTTCTAAATGGGAGTACAAAAGAATTACATATTACATCAAATTGAACTTTTACAAAATTTGTCTATGTATAAGGGCACAAAAATACTGTAAACAAATACTAAAAGACACAAATAACCAGTACATGCTTTATAAATCATAATTCAATGAAAACGGTTATTTGTTCGATGACCACAGACAAAAGACACAAACCCAACTGGAAACTTAAGAATTTAATGCTAAAGAATGAGTGAGTCAAAGCACAAATCGTAGAAATTATTTGAAAGAAAATTTTAATGATGAAGCAACCTCAAAATTTGAGAATGCAAATAAATCCGCCCTAACAGGAAAAATTATAACTCTATATGTATGTGTGTATGAATATACATAGATTTGTATGTATACATATATAAACTAAACAGAAAAATAAGATTAATGAACTGGATATATATTTTTTTTAAGTTAGAAAGCTAACAGACAAGAGTAAAATAATTGCAAAAAAGAAAAAAAATTATAAAGTAGAGGAGAAAATGAAAAAACTGAGAACCAAAAAAAAATCCTATAGAAATGATAAATAAAACTAAAAGCTGGTTCTTTGAAAAGACTAATAAAATGTATAAAACTTCAGCTAATCCAATTTTTTTTAAAAGATGGCAGGAAATCAAATCAGTGAAATGGCAAGTGAGCAAGGTAAAGTCACAACAAAAACAGAAGAAATAAAAATAATAGTCAGAACATATTATGTACAAACATACTTAACAAAACTGAGAATGCAAAATGGAAGAATACCTTCAAAAAACATAAAATATCCAAATTGTCAAAAGGTAAAATAGAGCTTTTAAATAACCCAATCTGAGAAAAAGAAATAGATGTAGCTGTAAAGAAACTGCCAAATTAAAATTTCTGGGTCCTCATGGATTCACAAAAGGATTCTATCAAACTTTTAAAAATTTATTATCTATTTTCAAAAGTTATTCTCAAAAAAATATTTTACTGGAATCTTTTATGAGACTAAAAAAAAAACCAAAAAGATAAAATTCAGAAGGAAAACTATAAACCAATTCAAAAATTTTTGAATTTAAAATTCTAAAATTCAAATTTTTCATTTCAAAATTCAAAAATTCAAATTTTCAAAATTCAAAAAAAAGTTTTTTTAAAAATCCCATTAAAGAGATTACAATAATTTATCCAAGAAATTATGCATTATGATCAAGTGATATTTATACCAGAAATGCAAAGATGGTTTAACATTAAGAAAACAATCAATATAAATAATCACATTAAAATTAAAAGTCTGAAACCACATGAAAAGATGCAAGAGAAAAAAACTTTTTATAAACTACAACACTCATGCCCCAAACTCTACAAAATATGGCCACAGAGAGACTTTTTTTTTAATCACAAAAATGCAGTTATCTAAAACCAAAAGCAATTGTCATATGCAATGGGAATGTGCCAGAATCTTTCCCAATAAATGCAAGAATCAATAAGAATGTCCATTTTCCTCACTATTACTTTCTGTAGTTCTGAAAATAATAGCAACAGCACTAAGAAAAAGTTAAGTCACAAATATAGACAAAGAGTAGATAAAGCTATCTGTATTTGCTGATGGCAAAGTGATATACTTGGAAAACCCTAAAGAATCAGCAAAGGTACCAATTAAGACAATAACTTCAGCAAAGTTGCAGACTATTAAGAAACAAAAGAAATTAAACTTGGAATTCCTCTTCAATGACATCCGACAGAGTCTCAATCTTCAATGAGTCCTCTTTATCCAATATTTCTGCATTGTGTGCTAATGTTATTTCTAGGGAACAAGTCTCTTATTGAAGACACATCATAGTAAGATTGAAAGAGGTCTGAATCTGACTTCTAACTAAGTATCCTATTGTAACAAGTCATTTCATAACTCTGAACCTCAATTTTTCTATCCATAAAATAAAGGGCATGGAAATTATAATCTCTGTCAACTCAACATTATGTGATTCATTTCCTTAATTAATGCTTTGTGCTCATATTTTAGCTCAATTTTAGGGGATAGTTCAAAGATTTATATGGATACATATGTACAATGTGTTCCTGAGCAAATGAAAATGAAGGTCAACCAAAGGTCATAGAGATTGGGAAGGGGGTGGAAGAGAGATTAAAGACATCTAATCCAACTCTCTCATTTGGCAGATGAAGAAACTGAGATCCAGATTGGGAAAGACTTTTGCCCAAGGACAGGTAGGCATTTACAAAATCAAGGAAATGGTGGTTGTTTGCTTTCCCAGGTGGAGAAGAAGCCTAAACAATCAGATGCATCATTAAATACCTGGAAGGAAACGGACAACTATCAGAAAGCCATAACAAAGATGGCCAATGACATCCTGTCTCTGCGAAGGCAAGTGACCTCCCTGGAGACAGAAAACAATTGCCTTCGGCAACAAGTGTCCACACAGGAACGGATGGGTCATGCTTCTGTGGAAGATGAAGAGATGATAGGTGAGAAAATCTTGAGACCTTCCATGCAGAAAGATTCAGGAACAGGAAGGCCCCTGGTATGGGTTATTTCGTTTATAAGAGGGTGGGACATTGAAAAAGTAATGGAGATGAAAGTTGGGTACCATTATGCCGTTATAGTAAGTGTTGATCATTTTTCCTTCTTTACTGCTTTAGGAGGACTGATGGTCTGTGTTCAGGTCTCAATCCTCCCAGCCCCTGGATAATAAGATCTATGTTTGGGGAGAAGAAGGAGCCTGGGGGAAGTGAATTTGCCCTTGGGGTTCCTCATCTTTTGACCTGCTCCTTTTTGGTCTATGTTGAACTACCCTTTGGTATGACTGGGGCTTGTTTGGGCTGATGGTGCCCATTGAATGATCCCTCCCATCCTGTCTCCAAAGCAAACATGAAGCAAAAACTTTCCCAGAGCACCACAGAAACGAGAAGGTTGAAGGACAGGATACAGCAGCTGCAGAATGAGTTAATTCGGGTGAGTGGAATCTTACAAAATGGAGAATACAAAAGGGGTGGATGGGAGGAATAAAAGTAGAGTGAAGAATTGGAGAAGGGGGAGGCAAAAGGTGGGGGGAAGTATCAGTCCATGGTGGGGAGGTATATCAGGAGAGGGGACTGTCCAGGGTTGGTTTTCAGTGTTTCTCTCTGTACCACAATCCCTCTTATATCCCACTCCATCATCTTTGCAGAAGAATGATCGGGAAAAGGACTTATTACTAATACAACAGTCTCACAATCAACAGCAGCATAATCTGAGAAGGTATCAGGACAAACTGCAGAAGATGAAAGGTCTGGAGCAAACTGTGAGGAGTCAGGAGAAGGTAGGCTTACTTATGGATCACCCAGGCTATGATGAGGTGGTGGGTGTAGGACCTGAGGGCCTTCAAGTCAGGTTACACACACACAGACACACACACACACACACACACACACACACACACACACACGGCAAGTAGCCAGAGAAAATAAATTAGGGAATGGTGATAAAGCAAGGCAGACAAGGGATGGAAACAGGAATTGCTTCATGGACAGATTAGACTGGGGGCTACTAGGAACCCTTTTAACTCTGAAATCTTGTGATTTTAAAAGGCAACTTGCCAAAGTTAAAAAAAAAATTTGCTCTTTAGAAGTCGGGGTCTCGTCTTTGGGAAAGGCTCTTTCCATTTCTGGGCCTCTGTTTGAAACTGTAAAGTTAAAACTGTATAAATTAAACAATTAGGCTAGATGAGGAGTCCTTAATGCTTTTTGTGCCAAGGACCCTTTTGGCATGTGGTGAAGTCATTGGACCCCTTCTAAGAATAATGTTTTAAAATGCATGAAAATACATTGAAATTCAAAAAACAATTAAATATTGAAGCAGAGTTATCAATGTTTTCAGTAAGTTCATAGAATCAAGTAGTGAGAATCCTGGCCATCATAATACCTGGTCTCCCTTTCTGGACCCTGAGTAAAAAGACCCTGAGAGAAGGTGAAGAAAGAGCAATCCACATTTTTGGGAAGCTCATGAGACTGAGGAGGTGAGATGACTCTTACTTTCTAACATATGAGCAGGTGGTTTCCTAGCCCATCAGTCACAGAAAGGTACAGAATGTGAGATTCATTCCCCCATCAAGCTCATGGAGCTCTGGGTCTCTGATTGCTGTTGATGTACAGACACTCAGGAACTGAATGGGAAGCAAAGAAATCAATCAGCAGGTGTCTGGACTTCAAAACCTCCCTTATCAATCACAAGGACATTGTGATTAGGAAAGTATGTCAACCTTGTACACCTAGATGAGATGAAGTTGCCTTGCTAAATGCAAGCTTACTAGACCAATTACTGGGGTCTATAGGAACCTCCTAGTACATAGGGAAGTCAGTAGTCAAATGTGAAGTCATTTCTGTCAATCCTCCCAGGCTCACACAGGGAACAAATTAGACACTACCAAAATCCAGTGAGTGAGACATACAGACAACATTTTATTCCTACTCTAAGCTCCAAACTCAGCTCTGTGCTAAGCCTGGGCAACATCCCTCAGATCCATTAAAATAATTACCTCACATTTCTATAGCACTTTAGAGTTTACAAAGTAATTTTCTCACACTACTCCATGAGAAATAGATAGAGGCTTTGTTGTTGAGTCATTTGAATCATGTGTGATTCTCTGTGATCCCATTTGGGGTTGGTTTTCTTGGCAAAGTCATTAGAGTCGTTTGCCATTCCCTTCTCCAGCTGATTTTACAGATGAGGGGACTGAGGCAGATAGGGTTAAATGACTTGCCCGGAGTCACACAGTTAACAAGTATATGAGGTCAGATTAGAACTCTAAGTCCTCTTGACACCAGTCCTGGTCTTTTATCTATTGTATCACCTGTCAAGTTAATTTATATATACATATATATAATTATACATATTTTATATTTATATATAATTATACATATATATATAATTAATAATATGTGGTAGAGAGAGGACTCATTGGAAAATGTCAAGATTTTCAGTCTAGTCTTCTTCCCCTCTCCCTATTCTGTTTTTCATTAGGTCAAGAGTTTTAAACTTAGGGACATATATGTGAATATGTATGTTTATTTCAATATAATTTCCTTATTTTGTAAACTTCTAAATTTTAAAAGATTTCACCTATCAAAGTGGTTCTTGGCATAGGAACTATTAAAAAGTTCTGATCTAGGTCCAGACAAAGAAAGGCCAAACAGCCTAGAATCCTGTTCAGCTCCAGCTGAGTGGTACCGCTTGGCTGGTTCACACCTCGCCATTCTTTTCCTTCTCTCTGCCATGATGGTGATTCAAACAATGGAATTTGACTGGTTCACATCTCCCTGTTCTTTTCCTTCTCTCCATCACACAGGTGATTCAAAGAATGGAGAAGATCTTGGAGGAGAAAGTATTTCAGCCATCCACAGAAAGATCTGATATAGTGACATCAACCCTGGGACGACCTCTTGGGAGGCACACGGGTAAGTCATGGCGGTTCTGAGCAATTTATTTTAACTCAATAATTATTTATCTTGAATCACCATCCCCTGGGACAGACCCTGAGGGAGACATACAGATGAAGAAGACAAGGGATCTGCCTTCAAGAAGCTTAAAATCTAGAAAAGAGCCCCACCCTTCAGCTTCATCCCTAAGATGCATGGCCACCATCCTGAAAGGACCCAGACCTCCAAATGGTCATCTTTGGCTATCTCTGTGAATGAAACAAACCATTAACATACCTAAGCCCCACACCTGTTTCTCTTTAATTTATTCCATTAACAAGCCTTCACTGAATACAATCTGTATGCTCAGAGCTGTGGAGAAGGCAGGAGACACAGAACCTCTCCTTAGAGAACTCTCAATTAGGTCAAAAAGACTATAACATGATCTCAAAGCCCTTCATCTTTCAGGTCACTCTTCTCAAGGTGCTCTCTAGTTTATCAATGTCTTTCCCAAAATTTGGCAACCAAAGCCGAACACAGGACTACAGTAGGACAGCTAGGTAAAGCACTGAACTGATAGCCAGTATGATCCTGCCTCCAAGGCACTCTGCATGACTCTAGACACATTATCTGACTCTCTGAGAGTCTGTTTTCCCATCTTTAAAATGAGGGGATGAACTCAATGATCTCTAAGGCGCCTTCTAGTTTCTATTCTAAGATCCAATGAGTATGTGGTCTTCACTGAGCAGGGTACATTGGGGAATCATTATGTCTCTCTGTTCTGGTTACTTCCCTCTCTTAATATAGCCTAACTCAGGCTAATTTTAATAGACTTGTGATGGAGAGAGCTATCTGCATCCAGAAAGAGGACTATGGGGACTAAATGTGGATGAGAACATAATTTTTTCACCTTTTTTGTTGTTGCTTGCTTTTTGTTTTTATTTTTTCCTTTTTGATCTAATTTTTCTTGTGCAGCATGATAAATGTGGAAATATGTATAAAACAATTGTACATGTTTAACATATATTGGATTACTTGGAAGGGAGAGAGAAAAAATTGCAATACCAGGTTTTGCAAGGATGAATGCTGAAAACTATCCTTGCATGTATTTTGAAGATTAAAAAAGCTTTTATTCAATTAAAAATGTTCATCATAAGTAAGTATACTTTGGAAATTGATGAACATTACAAGTCAGGATTTGTTTATTGTTTTGTTGTCTAGACTTAATAAAGTGATGCACATAATTTAAATATTGCTGATTAAACTTAAAATAGGTTAAGAAATCTTTTTGTTGTTGAAAACAGCCACATCCATCAGAGTTATCATCACATAATTTTGTGGTTGCTGTAGACAATGTTTTCTTGGCTCTACTCACTTCATTTTGCATCAGTTCATGTAAATCTCTCCAGGCCTTTCTTAAATCTTCTGAAATGAAAACATTCATATACCATAACTTATTCAGCAATTCCCTAACTGATGATCATCCATTCAGTTTTCTTGATACTACAGGAAAAAAAAGCTGCTACAAAATTTTTACAGACATGGGAGCTTTTCTCTTTTTATAATCTCCTTAGAATACAAGTCCAGTGGAAACAAAGCTGAGTCAAAGGGTATGCACAATTTGATAGCCCTTTTGGCATAGTTCCAAATTGCTCTCCAGAATGGTTGGATCACTTCACAACTCCACCAATAATGTATTAATGTCCCCTCCAACATTTATCATTATCTTTTTTTGTGATCTTAGTCAACCTGAGAGGTGTATGGGGATACCTCAGAATTGTCTTAATTTGTACTTCTCTGATCAGTAATGATTTGGGGCATTTTTCATATGACTAGAATTCGTTTTAATTTCATCATCTGAAAATTGTCTGTTCATATCCTTTGAACATTTATTTTTTGGAGAATGGCTTGATTTCTTGTAAATTTGAATCAATTCATTATATATTTTAGAAGTGAGGTTTTTATAGAATCCTTGGATGTTAAAAAGTTTTCCCCATTTTTCTGTTTCACTTCTAATCTTATCTGCATTGATTTTGTTTGTTACAAAAAGGTTTTAATTTAATAGAATCAAAATTATCCATATTGTATTTCATACTTTGCTCTAGTTTTTCTTTGGCTATAAATTACTTCCTCCTCAACAAATCTGAGAGTAGGCTATCCCTTGTTCTACTAATTTGCTTATAGCATCACTCTTTATGTCTAAATCATCAACCCCTTTTGATCTTATCTTGGTATAGGGTATTAGAGTTTCTACCATACTATTTTCCAATTTTCCCAGCAATTTTTGTCAAATAGTGAGTTTTTATCCCAGAAGTTGGCATCTTTGGATTTATCAAACACTGGATTACTATAGTCATTGAGTTTACAATGAACATTTAACAATCAGTTCTCTCTTGAGCCTATGCTCCAGCAAAGCATTGCATTTATCCCTATTTCATCTTATCTGCTTAGATTGAGTTCAGGCTGTAAAGACTTTTCTGGATCATGTCCCTGTCCTTCAACAGTTTATCTATCCTTCATTGTGTCAGTTACAATTTTGATAAGCATACTATCTTATACTACACAACTGATTCTATTGGTCCCTTTTTGGTCAAAGAAGGAAAGGCACTACAGAGAGAGTGACTCATGAATATTCATAAGTGCCACTTCAGTCCACAGAGAAATTCTTTTAATTCCTATATTTAAATTTACCTGGGTTAGATCCATCTTGGGGGCCCTTTACCAAGTTACCTGAGTATCCTTCTCTTAGTTTGGTGCATTTGTAAGAGGCGTTAGTGCCCTTAGTATATCTCAGTACAAAACCACACAGTTCCTAACATATGTTGGCAATCTATTAGCAATTCTATTTATCAGATCAGTTTTAGGTGAAAGATTTAGAGCTAAAAGAGGCTTTTAATTCCATTCCCTCACTCCTCATTTTACAGATGAGGGAATTGAAATGAAGTGAGATGAAGTGACTTGCTGAGATTCACTGGGAGTTAATGTCTATGGAAAGATTTGAACTAACTCCAAAACTTCCTCTCCTGCCTCTATAGTTTAGAGCAAGTTGCTTGTTTAGTGTGCAGTTTTTGCATGATGTTTCAAGTACTTTGAACTGAACCAAAGCAGGGAGCAGGTAAGGCAATCAAGTAAGGAGAATATGTCCTGCACCCTTTTGTCAAAGGAGTATTCCCACTCAGTTAGTAAAAATGAATATAAAACTTGATGAAATCCGTTTTAGATAATAAACTCATAGATAATAAAGATGATCATCCCCTTTTTGTATTTGTATCCCTAGTGATCAGCACAGTACCTGGCATATGGTAATATTAGCACAGTATTTATTGATTGATGGATTAAGCATATTTCAATACAAACCTCCTTCCAAATGGACACTGACTGGATACCCTTGAACCACTTCTGATTTCATCTTGCTGTATTGCCTTCTAGCCTTTTTCTCTCCAAATTGTTCACTAAAAATTGTGAGAGATTGTCAATGCTTTGCTGAAAGTCTAGCCATTTACAATATTTCCCTCATCTAAAAGTATAGAAACAAAAAAAATTAACAAAATCTTTAATGTGCTATTTTTAAAAATTATCACTCTTCTAGATAGGAACCAATCATCCTTTTGATATATTTAACAATTTTACCAGTAATCAAAAACAAATTGATTAGTTTATACTTTGCCAACCCCATTCTCTTCCCTTCGTTTGAAATTAGTGTAATGTTTTCCCTTTTTCAATAGGGGTCTTCATTCTTTTTGAAGACTACCAACAAGGGCTCAGCAATCATAACCACTTCTTTCAGTATCTTGGACTATAATTCTGCCTGGTAACTTGAATCTAACAAAAAAGCATTTCTTTGTTTTTCATTTGTTCCAACTTCCTAATAACATTTTGGGTCTATTTCAATTCAAATATCATTCTCCTTGCAAAGAAAATGAAAGAAAATCAGAGTTAAATAGTTGTTCTTTCTCTTGATCTTTGTTTATCATTTAGGCAACTAAATACAGAAGTGGATAGAGAATTGGAGTGAAGAAGGTCCGACTTTAAACCCAACCCCAAACAATTACTAGCTGTATGACTCTGGGCAAGTCATTTAACTTCTGTTTACCTCAGTTTACTCAAGAGTAAATTAAGAATAATAATATCAGGTATAAAGGTCAAATGAAATAATAGTTGTAAAGCACAAAAAAAATTTGTAAAGCACATAGCTCTTGTGTAAAGCACGTAGAACACGATAGGTTCTATATAAATGATTATCCCCTTCTCCCATTGTCTGATGCACCCTAAGTAGTCCTCTTCCTTCTCTTTTTTCCAGTAGCATTTGTATTGTTTTTAGCATCCCTTATAAGCTTTAGCTCGGTATAAGCTTTAGTGTTCCTGACACCATACCTTGCTATGCTTTGTGGTTCATTTTTGGTTGCTTTCTCTTGCTTCCCTCTCTGGTACATGTCCCTTAATAACCTAAGTTGGTCAGTGAGCACCTTGTATATCCACATTGGTCTCTCTAAATAGCTTCCCTCTTTTTCCTTCCTATTCGGATTGCTTCTTTTGGTGCCTTGAGAATTTCATTCTTGATAACTTCCCTTCCTCTTTGTCTTCTCCTATAAAATTTTAATCCATTGGATCCAATCCATTTTTCTCTAAACACTGAAATATTCTCTCTCAATAGCTAGGGGATGTGTCCCACTAGGATTTTTTTTCTCTATCACAGACTTTAACATTTCAAAATTGCCTGCTTCAGCAATCAGTCCTTCCTTGCTGGTAATAATCTGGTTATAAGTCTTTCTTCTTTTCTTCTTCTACCTCTTGAAGGATTATTAGAGGTATGGGGCAGTTAAGCCCGAAAGCATCCAAGTTTCTGGGATTCATCTGGATCATTGAAATGTCCAGTCTCATATCATCTGGAACACTAGGCTAGTCACAGTACATTGCAAGGCTTACTATTTAGGAAGTCTATATAACCTACAAGGCAGAATATCAAGAATCATGAGATCACTGATTTTAAAGACAAGTAAGTCCTTGGAGATCATCTAATCTAAATCCTTAATTTTACAAATGAGAAGATTGAAGTTTAGGGGAAGGAAGTGTTTTGCCCAGGACTACCAGATACGAAGTGAAATAGAGCCAGGATAAAAACTCAGGGTATCAGATACCAAATTCAGTGGAATCCCTCTTCCCAACACCACGTTGTTCTCTCTGTGCAGGATGGACTGGATAAAGAGAAGCTGAAGGTAGAGAGCTAAGCTAGTAAGGGATTGCAGCAACTTTTCATTTTTCAGATTTTCTCATCCCCTTATTCCCCCCAACTCAATTCAATTCAGTAAACACATATTAGGTACATACTATGTACAGAACACTGTGCTAGGTGCTGGAAGAGTTAGAAAGTTTAGATCTTCAATGAATAAGCATTTATTAAGTACCTCCTATGTACCATGAACTGCTAGGTACAAGTACAAAGAATGAAATAATGCCAGTTCACAATGAGCTTACATTCTAATGGGGGAGATAACAAGTACACATAAAAATATGTATAGCACAAATATAAAGTGAATATAAAAGCAAATATATACTAAAGAGTCCCATCCAAGAGAGCTGGGCTAGTAAGCAAGCAGTTGGGAGAATTGGGAAAGATTTCATGCAGAGGATGGTGCCCTGGCTACATCTTAAAGGAAGAGAAGGACTCTTATCAGAGGTAAGGAGGCAGTACAGGTAAGACGCCATTCCTGTCTTCATGGAGCTTACAGTCCAGGAGGAGGTTATGATACATCCCCAGAAGACTTGAATGCACTATAAAACCTAAGGGCATTAGGAAGATATGAGTGAATTTCCATGTTAGGTCCCTTCTAGCCACTCTTCTCTCCCTAGGCCCCATGGGGGAGAGTGTGCCCTTTGACTTTTACTCCATATTGCTGTCCGAGAACGCAAGGCTGCGGAGTGAGCTGGATAAAAACCGCCACCAGTCTTCCCCCATCATCCTGCAGCAGCAAGCCCTACCGGTAAGAGCCCGGGCTGCCAATCCACAAACATGCTTCTGCATTGTCCTTTGCATGCGGACTGCTCGCCTGCTTCAAGCCCCCAAACACCCACTCAGAACAGGAAGAGACAAATCACAAGTAGCCAACCATCACTCAAAGTCAGACATAGGAAAACTTGGAATATACCACACTGTTGGGACAAGGAATCTAATCAGGCATGTCTGGGAGCTCTGGGGTTACCTCAGAGATGAGGAACAATGGAATTATGGGTTTGCTTGCCAGTTTAGATCTCTGGTCCTATTATAATTTCTAGTTGGTTCCACTACTTTGCATGACCATTCTTCCCATGCATGTCCCTATATCTTCACCAAGAGAGCAAAGGGTTTCACTGGTTTGCATGACCATTCTCCCTATGCATGACCCTATATCTTCACCAGGAGAGCAAAGGAGAGTCCTTTCTTTTTCTTTTTGCTGAGGCAATTGGGGTTAAGTGATTTGCCCAGGGTCACACAGCTAGAAAATGTTAAGTGTCTGAGACCAGATTTGAACTTGGGTCCTCCTGAATTCAGGGCTGGGGCTCTATCCGCTGCACCATCTAGCTGCCATTAAAGGATCCTTTCAAGCTGGAATCAGTTAGTCACCAGGTTGGATGATTAATTACCAGGTACCACAGCATTGCCTACAATGACCCATGACTCCTAGTGCAGGCTGGGTAACAGGTGTAGGTCAAGATTTTTTTTTTACCATGATTTTATAGAGGTCTCCTGGAACTTCAGCTGATTTCCAGCTCTTGAACCAAATTGATTACCTCTTCATATATGTGTGTGTATGTGTACATAGCTTTATCCACTGAATAATGGTTAAAGTAGATAAGAGTAGCTCCATTTGAGAGCTTCACTTTCCACTTTATTCTGTGACAAAGGGTAACCCAACTTCTGGACCACCACTTTCCACCCTCTCACACTCTATGCTCAATATCCCCATTGCTTCCTACAAGTCCATTGAGTGGAGCCAATGGAAGTCCTAATTTAGAGGCTTAGGCTTCCCCTGCCTGGGCCACAAACCCAGTCTTCCTCACAGCCACTCTCTCAGTGCTCTTCCTCCCTTTCCTGACATCTCCTGGGATTCCTGGAGAGAATTGGAGAGTTTTTTTCCTCCACAGTCCCAGGAGAACTCTGGGGAGAAGGGAGTGACCAGAGACTTGGCAGAGAGGCTGCAGAGACAGATGAGCCAGCTATTCATCACACCTGGGCAGTCTACTTAGAATCCTCAGAATCCAAGAGATTCATTCTGCTCATTTTCAGCCTCCAGGGCACTCATACACAGTTGAGCACTGCCCTTTAATCAAGCCTACACATGCAAAGAGCTGAATTTGCTTTTTTTAAAAAAAAATATTTTATTTACCCCCAGTTACATGCAAAACAATTTTTATATTTGTTTTTAAAACTTTGAGTTCCAGATTCTCTCCCTCCCTCCCTTCCCCTCCCCACCCCACTGG
Source organism: Sarcophilus harrisii (assembly GCF_902635505.1). Taxonomy (NCBI): domain Eukaryota; kingdom Metazoa; phylum Chordata; class Mammalia; order Dasyuromorphia; family Dasyuridae; genus Sarcophilus; species Sarcophilus harrisii. The sequence goes on along the minus strand of NC_045427.1, from coordinate 617,831,368 downwards.
GAAGACACATGTGAAATTATACAAAACATCTCCATAAAACTCTTGTTGCAAAAAAAAGATAGTTCTTCGCCACAAAAAAACCTTCAAGAAAAATAAAATTTTAAAAAGTATCCTTCAGCCTGAATTCAGACATAATCAGTTCTTTCTCTAGTGATGAATAGCACTTTTCATCATCAGTCCTTCAGAGTAGTCTTGCATCATTGTATTTCTGAGAAAAGCAAAGTCATCCCCAGCTGATCATCCCACAACATTGCTGTTACTTTGTACACAGTACATTTCACTTTGCATGAGTTCATGGAAGGTTTTTCAGGTTTTTCTGAGATTATCCTACAAAGAGCTGAATTTGCACAGCAGATGAGCTCTTGGGCAAGAAGTTTCTTCATTTCACAAAAGGACTTTTAAAAAATGGGTCCTCCTTTGGACAAACCCAATAGATAAAGAAATCCTATTTCTGTAACAGATAAATAGGGGTAATAAGTAAATAAATAAACACATAGATTCTTTGCTTTACAAAATTATTCTTTCACTTTACACAACCATTTGGCAGAGGTTTCCTTTAAGTAGAGGGCTTGAATATATTTGAAATGACTTGATTTATACTAATAGAATTTATTTTTAAAATTGAATTTAAAAATTTTTTAAATTAAAATTAAATATTTTTAATTAACAAAATCTATTTTCTCTCCTTCCCACCCCACCCCCATCTTTGGAGGAAAAAAGAAAAGAATAAAGAAAAGCAAAATTTTTGTAACACATATGTATCATCAAACAAAACAAATTTCCAAATTGGCCAAGTGCAAAACATGCATGTTTCATTCTGCACCTCCCCCCAAACATTTGACTTAAATGCAATTTTTTAGAACCACAATGATAAAATAAAGTCAATTTTACCTATCCCACAAAATGGACCACTGTATCCTACAGGATAGTTGCTGTTACTTTGGACTCTAGAGTAAATTCCTTATTGCCAAGGAAGGGGTAGTCTCCATGGAGGAGTGAAAGCAGTGGGAAAGAAACTAGTGTCTAATGTAGATTTGGGGAGAGAGGGATGCCATTTAGTGCCAACTGCTTCGATCATGGTGTGGCCAATCCAGGATCTGGGACCTTAGTCCCCTACTTTCTCTCTCTTAGGAAAGGATATCCAGAACAGATTTTCTCCCCCTCTATCCTTAACCAAGAAACATACCTATTATAGCTTCAGGAAAATCCCAGCATATGAGGAAAGATGTAGGACGGTTCTCTTCCCATCCACTGGCATGCTAATATAACTATGTAGTCCTTAACTCAGACTCCATTAATATAGAATTGGTGACATTTGAACGGGAGATACTCTAACTAAAGCTTCCTTTTACACTTACAAAAGGATTAACAGAATATAAATGAACCGGGTATATAAGATTTAAGAGGACCCAGCTAACCTAAGAGAAAAAAATTATTTTCTAGCATTTTAATTGACATCCTGACCATTCTTACTTTTCCATTGAAGCAGGCCTTTAGTTACCTCTACATTATCAACATTTCAGTATTCTAAATCAAATTTGCATTTTAAAATATTCTAAAATTTAGATTTTTAAATATGAATACAAATCAATACCAATTTGCCCATCTCTCACTACACCTCTTTCTAGGATACTTCCCCCTTCTTTCCTTAAGCCATCCTTTGTCATCTTTTCTGGAGCTAAAATCTGATTGGAGTAAATGGTCCCTTTTAAGGGAACTTTTTCTGCAGAATTCTTGATAATCAGAGCAATAAAATATTTTTAATATGAGTCATCTCCCATATATCTTCAGCAGGTTAGCTATCAGATCCTTTTTCTGTATGCAATTTGTTATAGCAAGATTTTATTCATCTAAATCTCTTGCATACTATTTTATAGTTTCCAAAGTTCTTTACTCTCCCCTGAGGTAGATGGAGTAGGAGTCTATCATTCTACAGATGAGAAGACCAAAATCTGTGGAATGTAGTATGCTTAGAAAGTAGTGCTAAATATGGAATTAGATTTGACTGCTATCCCTGAAAACTTAGGCAATCAGTTTCCCGATTTGGAAAACTAGAGGTTTAGACTAGATGCCCATAAAGGTCCCTACCAAAGTCAAGTCCTTTGATCCCTAGTTACAACTTCAGGACTTAGCCCTAGGGTCATGAAGGCTCAATAAGACATGATGGAACCAAGACTAGACCTATGGTCAGCTCACACCGTTTATTTGTTGTCAAAAGTGACTCACTTTCTGTTCTATGTGTACGTGAAACTTCACAGAGGTCAGGGGGTAACTTCTGGCAGGTCACCTACTCTGGCCGGATCTCAGTTTGGCTCAGGCATGTATTGGGATCATAATAGTGTGGTTCCCCTACTGGCCAGATTTGTGCTTTTGCCAACAGGACTTCCTTTCCGGCACTTCAGACAAGCTCAATCTTATGGCCAAATTGGAGAGCGCTCAAGGTCATATACGGATTTTGGAGAACGAGGTGGGTGAAGTCTGAAGTTCTCAATGGAGTCTTCCTAGATGAAGGAGAGAAGGAAGAGGTCAGGGCTTAGAAGAGGTCAGAGCTTCAAGAACCATGACTACAGACTAAAGATTAGGAGTAGAGTGTTGGAGCTAAATGGCAAGAATTCACCTGGAGTTAATCTTCCACATGATGATTACACATTTGGGGGGCAATGGGGTGGGGGGTAGCAGTGGTTCAAATAAAACATGGAGAGATGGAAACATGGCCATGGAAAATTGCAGACCAAGGGTAATCAAAGCAATGAAATATTTTTACCATGAGTCATCTCTCAAGTATCTTCAGCAGATTGGCTATCAAGATTTTATTCATCTTACTCTCTTGCATACCATTTCGAATGAATGGTAAGGATTCTTGGTAATGAAATCATACCCTTCCATACTTATAAAATGAAGGGGTTGAACTCATTGACCATGGGATGGAGGGAACAATACAAGAGAAGGGAAACTAAATTATTTAATCAGAGCACACTTAACTTCCAATTACCGTGGAGTGAAGCCCATGGTTCCAAGAGCCTGAGGCAGGACCTTTTTCATAGACATGTAGCCACCAGAGTGGAATCCCACCTACCCTTCCCTATTCTCCCACCCCAGATGCCATTATAAGCCCAAATATCTGCCCCAGGTGGGGAGGAGGGAGATAGCCCTGAGAAAGCACTGAGCCCCCACTTGTTGTCCCATCCCCCTGGACAGTCTCCTCTGTCAGGACCCTGACACCCCTCTTCCTTTCTTTCTGGGCTACATAAGTTGGAAAATTCGGCTCGACACTGGGAACAAGAAAAGCAAGGCCTGATGTCGAAGCTGGTGGAGCAAGGCCGTGGCTCTACACCTGGCTCCAATCCTATGTTGATGGATGCCCAAATGAGTGGCCTCCCGAGCCTGGGGACTGGAGCGAAGAACATGGAGGTGGGTACTGCCCCCAGCCTGTCTGTGAAGGATTGGCTTTAGACAAAGGAAGCCTGGTTTCCAGCATCAGCTCTGGCACAAATTCCTTGTGAGATGTTGAGCGTGTCCCTTCTCTGTAAATCTCAGTCTTTTCATCTCTAAAATGGAGCTCATCATTGTCCCATCCCCATCATCAATACCACCATGAGGTATCTGGCTCTGAGACCGTCCCAGCACAACAACTGCTGGGGGAATGTCTGGAGGAAAGAGGGTTGTGGGACTGAGAGATCAATTAAGTCTTGCCCCTTCCCCATACCCTGTGTAATGGCTGAAAAAATACCATGTCAAAATGGATCTAGACACAGCAAAACTGCCTCAGACACTTAAATACCCTGGAGACATACTTACATGGGCAATCCATTAGAACTTCAATTTGTTTATATGTAAATCATGTGAACTGATATTCTCCCTACCCACCTCACAGGTTTGTTATAAGGGTGGTGCTTTGTCAAACTTAAATGTGAGTTTTGATGAGGAGAGAGCTTTGTCCATGACTTACCCTAAGGGGAAAAGGGGTGAGAATCCCAGAACTCTGATTCTGGCCATGATGAATCAGGCTGATTTCAGGAAAAGTAGAAGAAGTAGCTGCCCCTTTGTGGTGAAGAGGCCAAGGGTACTGCTCTCTACCCAGAACATTCCCCTCTCCCCTTTTAGTACATCTTACTTTGGGTTTCATCCTGGTGATTTCTAACTCCTCCTTTCCTCCTTAAGACTGCTTTGTCTTAGCCAGAGTAACCATGGACTATTGATAGACTGAAAAGGAGCAAGCCTGAAGACTGTGGTCAGTTGTAGAGAGGAAACAAAAAAGAGAATTTCCATCAATCCATGATTTTCTTGAGAGGCGATAATGGAACAATAGGTTGAGGGAGCTGAAGGAACCAAAGTAGAAAGCTGTGATGACCACATTAGCACCCTGGATACTTTAAAATCAGCCAGAGTCAGGATAAGCAAAAGTCCTTGATTTTTATTCTTTGTGGATGTGAGCAAAATGGTGACACTAATCTGGCCAGGAGTCACTATGGCTTTCTTACTCCACCCTTTAATCCCGCCTCCAAATCTCTCTATACACTAACAGATCAAGCCAGCACAGAATGGTGGGGCAGGCCATTTTCCAAGCAAATGCTAATAGAGTATTGTCCAATTGGTAATTAGCCTTAAGTGCTTACTTGTCCGAACCTCAGAAAGTCTGTTCTACTTTATGTCCAAAATTCTTTAGGTCTAGGTGACAGATACAGGGTATCTGCTTCCAAACTAGTAGAAAGAAGATCTTTCTAAAAACAATCACACGAACGAGCTACTTTATTGCAAAATGAGTTCCTCAGTCCTCAAAGTAGTTTAATTAAGCTAAAGAACTATTTTTCATAGATGTGATAGAGTTCTCTTCTGTGAGAATATAAGAATTTTTAAAAGGGAAAAGAGAATTTTTAACAATTTCAAAATGTAACTTTTTAAAAGGCAATAGAACATGACATAAAAATATACATGGGTCTGTGTACATGTATTTATGTGTGTATATGTGTGTATTTATATATATAATAACAAGTACATGTAGTATATGTGCTATGTGTACATATATGTAAATATATCTATATACATTTTTTATTAATCAGAGTTGTGATTTCCTCAGTGGAAAGAGGTAAAGAATGAACCCCTACCAATTCAGGTTGGCATTCCCCGTACAAACTGGAATTTTAGAGAGAGACTAGGTTTCCATTTACTACTCTCTGCTGCCTTTCCCATTAGATAACATATACTTTTTATAATAAAAACTCTCTACAATGCCTTGAGATTTGCAGAACAATTTTCAAACAGTCACCTCCTGTGTTGGGTTGTGAGCTTATTATTATGCCCATTTAAAGCTGAGGAAAGAGATCTGCATGAGGTTGTGCATGGAAAGCCAGACTCAAAACTACAAAGCTGTGCATTCAAGTACACATACTGGCTGTGGAACTCTGGGTAAGCCAAAATCTTTCAGGGCCAGATGGCTCGCTAAGACTATAGGTTCTAGAAAAGATCCGATCTTCATTGATAAGATTTTCCTCAATGAAAATCCCTGTACCAGTGAAGTTACTGGTTCAAACAAAAAGCAATGGAGAGGGGCAGCAAAGTGGTGCACTGGATAGTGTACTAGCCCTGGAGCCAGAAGAAACTGAGTTTAAATCTGAACTACTAGCTGTGTAATCTTACTCATCATTTAACCCAGATTTCTTTGAAAAAGAAAGAGAAAGAAATGGAGATAAATGAGATCCAGAGAGAAAGGCCAGACCCAGGGTCACACAACAGAATTTTTCGATAACTTTGTCTATATTAGTTTATGTACTTATTTTCCTTTTTCTAAGGTAATACAGATTAATAGAAAGGCCATCACTGACCTTTTCTCTTCAGACGTCCCTTGGTTGAAGGCAAATGAGTGGTCCCAAGGAATTCCCTCTACCCCCTCTCTCATTTATACATGGACTATTGACAGACTGAAAAGGAGCAAGCCTGAAGACTATGGTCAATTGTAGAGAGGAAGCAAAACAAAAAAGAATTTCCATCAATCCATGGTTTTCTCAAGAGGTGATAATGGAACAATAGGTTGAGGGAGCTGGAGGCTGCAAAGACAGTTCCTGTTACCCCAGGAACCAAAGTGGAAAGTCTGTTCTATTTTCTGTCCAAAATTCTTTAGATCTTGGTAACATTTATATAATAAAGAAACCAGGTTATTAATTGTCCCCATGGAAGTCAAGAACAAATCTGACCTCCATTGCAAGGAGTGAGCCAAGAAGGGATTAAACATATATTAAGAGCCTAAACTCTTGATTTAAAAAAAAGAAGTGCTAAGCACTTTTACAAATATGATCCCAGTTGATACTTACAAGATTGTGAGGTAAATGCTATTGCTAGCCCCATTTTACAGATGAGAAAACTAAGGCAAACAGAGGTTAAGTGATCTGCTTACAATCTCACAGGTAATAAGTATCTGAGGCCATATTTGAACTTGGGCCTTCCTAACTCCAAAACCAGCACTCAATGCACTTGGGTCACTGTGATGCCCCGTCTAGAAAAAAGGTAGAAAGAAAAGCAGAGCAAAATAGGAAATAGGAAGTAATTGCCCAATAAAGAGTAAGGAAGGAAGAACCAAGGAGAGCAATTTCCAATTCCTTGGTGCTTTGGGGGGAGAGGGTTGTGGTGGGAATGGTTGGGAGAATAGTGTAGAGAAATCATGAGTGACCTGGTAGAGCAAATTATTGCTGCTACTAAGACATTTTCTATGAATGAGATGTTATCAGATAGGTAGAAGAATAGATGGGAAAGAGGGATGGGGAGAGAAGGGGGAAGAAGAAGAAAGGAAGAAAGGAAGGAAGGAAGGAAGGAATAAAGGAAGGAAGAGAGGGAGGGAGGGAGGGAGGAGGTAGAAAAAGAGAGGGAAAGAGAGGAAGGGGGAGAATGGAAGGAGGATGAAGAGAGAAAGGGAGGGAAGAAGGAAGGGGAAAAAGAGAAAGAGGAAGGAAGGGAGGGAAAAAAGATGGAAAGAAAGATGAAAGGGAGAGAGGAAGAGATGAAGGGAAAAAGAAATGAAGAGAAAGAGAGGGGAAGAGAAAAATAAGGAAAGAAAAGAAAAGACAGAAAGAGAAGGAAAGAAAAGGAAGGAAAGGAAAGGAAAAGAAAAGAAGGAAATGAGAAAGGAAGGAAGAAAGGGAAGAAGGGAGGAATGGATGGTGAGAAAGAAAAAAATAAAATAAAAATTTAAACAAGTAGAAAAAGGCTGAAGAGTGAGAGCCAGAGAGTCAGAGCAGTAGCCTGTTAGAATGTAAGCTCTTTGCAAGTAAGGATTGCTTAATTCATTGTCTCTGTATCTCTAGCACAGTGCCTGGCACACAGAAGGGTCTTAACAAAGCCGAGTGATTATGTGAATATTTTATATAATCCAACTGTGGATTGAGCAGTGTAACTTTAGCCAAAATAAAGGAATGGATACCAGTAGAGTGTGAATATGTGAGTTTGTTTGTGTTTGTGTGTATGTATGTGTGTATGAGTGTGTTGTGTGTGCCAGTGTAGTGTGGGTGGGTGTGTCCCCACACAGACATACACACATACACACCCTCCCTTATGCCGGCCCCCAGAGCTGCCCCTTCAGCTAATTGACGCGGGGGATCTCAGTCCCTGGCCAAGTCGTAGCATTCTGAGCCGGTAAAGACCTTGGAGGTCATTCAGCCCAACCTCCTGATTTTACAGATGAGGAACCAGAGCTCCAAGGAGTGGAAGTGACAAACTCGGGATTGTCAAAGAAGTGAGTAGCCAAGCCGGGGTCCAGCCCCAGGGGGACTCATTGGGCTGCCACCTCGAGGCTCATTGCTCCCTCCCTTCCCGTTCCCCCCCCCTCCCCCAGCGTAGAGCAAGACGTCACTAAGTTTCAGATCAAACCGGCTAGACAGTCACTAAGTACCAGCCCAACAGATACGTCCGGATGATACCGGAGGTGGAGGACTTGGTGCTTTGCCCTAAGCACACCAAACCCCCTCCCCCAAGGGCTCCTCAGTGAGCCGTTCTGGCTCGTGGGCCGGGTTATGTCTGGGCACGGGGTGATTAGAAAGGACCCATTTCTAAGACGTCATGATCTATGTGAGGTCCCCTTGCCTTTGTCTTCTGTGCAGAGGAGTTCTACGGGCCATACGACTTTCAAAGAGCCGCAAAAACAGGATCCGTTACCGCTCCATCCAGAACTTGAGCCGTAAATGTCACCGAAGATAGAAGAGAAACCGGCAGGAGCACAGAACAGGCATCCTTCTCCTGGAACCAGGCCCCTAACAACTTTATTAATTGCATAGAGCTTGGTGAGTGTCCGTGAGGAAGCCCCAGCAGCCCTGGAAAGTCCCCACTCCTCCAGTGCCTCTCTCCCGCCCAACCGAGTCTCTCCCTTCCCAGACTCTCTCCTAGAACCCCAGCCCAGAATCTCCGCAGGGCAGAGAGCAGGCAGATCGGTGAGATCGGGGAGGAGAGAGAAGAGAAGAAGGGAGATTGAATCCTAAGTTAAAGAGTATGTGTGAATCTTGGACCGTCAGAGTCAGGAGGACTGCTGATTTCCCAAAAAAGCAAGATGACATCGGGATGCCCAAGGAAAAGGAGCTTAGGGCATGGGGAGGACATCTCCTCCAAAGGCTTTCACTGGACAGAGGGAGCAATGGGAGGCTCAAAACAGTTTGGGGATTTGCTTGAATTAGTGGCAGTCAGAAGTAGTCCTACTCCCAAATATCCTATTCCACTCTTTTCCAAAGACTTGATGTAATGTGATAGGATCAACTTTCAGCCTGACCCAGATAGGTGACTGCCTGGTTTGACCTGAGAACTACTAGGGAGACCCAGCACTCAAATGTATCTTCCTCAACCCTGTCAATTTTGCTCCAAATTCTGCCAAATTCTTGAGATTAAGACGTTGTCCTTATATGAAATATAAATACCTCTTGGTTAGACTAGATGATTCTATGTCTCCTAAGATATAAGAAAGCAAACTAATTGGGCTACTATCCCAACATGACCATAGACACCATCCAGGTCCATCTATATCCCACCCTCCAAGGAGACCTTAAGGCAGAGTCAATTGATTGGGACTCCATTTTGTTATAGTTTTGTTCTTTTTTATTCATTTATTTTCAATGAATAAGCATTTATCTTCTCAACCCATTCATCCCCAATCAAGAAAAAGAAAAAGAAAACCTTTGTAACTAATATGTATAATCAATAAAAAAAATCACATATTGGCCATGTCCAAAAATATGTCTTACTCTGCATCCTGTATCTCATCTCTCAGACAATGGGCAACAGGCTGCTTCATTGCTCCTCTCAGAAAGAAACTATGGTCTAGAGAGCTTAAGAAATTTTCCCATAATCATACAACTGGTGAGTAGCAGAGCCAAGATGCCAGCCCTGTCTTTGGACTCCAGAACCAGATCTTTCCATCCCAACATTCCATGTTGCCTCAAATCCATGTGAAAAAAATGATCTTTTCTACACTCAACAGGACTCTCTCTGCTTGAACCATGTCAAGATTAGAGCAAAACAGCTTTTTCATGTTCATAAAAGAAATCTGCATTGAGGATGATAGTCAGGAGCCTAATCTTTGTAATTTATTTTTTTTTTAAAGAAATTGACATTTTGAGAAGTTTGTATGTGCAAAGTATTGTTTTCCTTCCAGTCAAATATTTAATAGGCAAAAAATGGGAGACAGCAGATCTTATAGTGAAATCTCAATTTAAACCAATAAGAAAGAAAGCTCCTATCTACCTTCTTTAGTAGATTTACATTTCTCTGGGGGAGATATGGTATAAGAATGGAAGAATCCATAGACCACAGGTCCTTAACTTTTTATGTCATTTAATCCCTTTGGCAGTTTCAGGAAGTCTGTGGATTCCTCAGAATCATGTTTTTAATTACACAAAATGCTCAGGATTATCAAAAAAACAAATTATACTGAAACATATTCTCCAAATATATATATTTTTAAAAGTTCACAGACCTGCCCTAGATAAAGAGGCAAATAATTCCCTTGGCTCAGAGTCAAACCATTACCTTATCTATTTGGGTTTGTCAACTCTGACTGGATCTGCCTCGATGCTATCCCCAGCCTCTCTCTATAATAATAATACACAGGAGTCCTATCTCTCTGTGTTACAGCTGGGGCTTGAAGGGCCGGAAGGTGAACACGATGGGCTTGTCAGGCATCAAGATGAGATTAAAGGTGGTCCCCACATCTGAAAGCTTCTGGACTTCGACCCTGAAATTCTCCAGAATCTGCGAAGAAGAAAGAACTAGGCTAAATAATAAAGGTGGGAGACTCCAATGCAAAGTTCCAAAAAGGAAACTGCCTTGGAGTGACGAGATGCTCGAGGAAGGTTCTTCACTCACACGATGTCTTGCGCTGATGCCCCAAATACTACCATCGTGTAATTCTTCAGTCCCTCCTGAATGGTTTCTATAATGCAATACCCATGGAGAAAGCTTGTTCTATGGGAATGGATAATACTTGAGAGGCACTAAAAGTGGAAAAAGGATTGCTGGGGGTCCCATATAAATGAGCTTGGAAGAGTCTACAGTGTTTTTTTTCCCCTTGCCTCGTTCATGGGCAATGAGAGCAGAGATGCAGGAGAAACAAATATCTTACAAGGTCTGCCAATAGTTTCTGGGGACTGAGAGATTGATGATGGAAGGGTGGGGGCAGGGAAGGGTTATTCCTCTGATATAAAACGAGGTTATTGGACTAAACCAGTGGTGTCAAACTCAACTAGAAATGGGAGTCACTAAATGATACCTAAAGATAAGCCTACAAGGGTAAGCTACACATTGACTTAGAAAATTATGCATTTACATCATCTATGTTCCCTTTTATTTTGTTAAATAATTCCTAATTATATTTTAATCTAATTCCAATTACATTCAAGAGTGGTACAGGCCATCTTCCGGGCCTATGTAACACTTCAGAATAGATTATTCCCCAAGATTCCTTCAAATTGTAAATATTATGACACTGCAATAATGACCTTGGAGCTGCTTCTGCCTCAGCAGGAGATTATTTATTTATATACCCTGGTAGGTGGAGAAAATATTCCAGTCCTCCTGCCATCTTTCCCCTCCCCATCTCCCTGGGATAAAGATTTATCTACAAGATCCTGAGAACATAGATCTTCCCCCTAACCAGCACTTTCACATCAGCCGTGGTTCTCATAGCACATCAGACAGAGACTGCTGGGGCCCCAGAAGAATCAGTTTAGGTTCCTAGCCTCAAGTATCTGTGATCTAAAACCCAGAGAAGCAGGTGGAGCCTAAGAGGGAAGCTATGCTGGTGAAACAGGGAACTGGAGCCCAAAATGGCTAACTTGGGTCACTGAGACATCAGTCTTTCTACTCCCTGTCAACAACTCATCTCATTATTTTCTCTCTCCGGGATAGAGAGGGAAACCTTTTCATGAGTAAGAATCCCTTCCAATCTACCAATGTCAAAATGGCTCCAATATACAGACTTTAGTCCCCAGAAGGGAAAGGGATTTGGGGCAACTTTAAGGAGAGTCCCTCTCTCCTTCCTAAGAGATGTTAGACTCACATGCATCAGAAAGATAGTCATCTCCAACTCGGCAATCCTCCGTCCGAGGCACTGCCGAGGGCCAAAACCAAAGCTCAGAGCACGGAAGTAGGTATTCTCTTGAAACCATCTGGAGGGGTCAAACTTTTCTGGGTTGGGGAAGAAGTTAGGATCCTTCCCCATGGCAAAGATGGCCACCTGGACCAGTGTCTGGAAGAAGACAGAGAGGAGAATACACTAGAATTACTCCCATGCAAAATACCCAGGACAGCCTGTACTGTGGTACCTTCACTATCCCAAATGTATCATATGGGGGAATTCTGAAAGTTAGCTCAGGAACCCTCACCAAAGAGTCAGGAGACACTCCAGTGTCTGGAAGAAGACAGAGAGGAGAATACACTAGAATTACTCCCATGCAAAATACCCAGGACAGCCTGTACTGTGGTACCTTCACTATCCCAAATGTATCATATGGGGGAATTCTGAAAGTTAGCTCAGGAACCCTCACCAAAGAGTCAGGAGACACTGAAACCAATTAGGTACTGGCCATGGAACCTCGGACAAGTGACGTCACACTTCTGAACCTCAGTTTCCTCATCTTTTCCAATGATAATATCAACCCCCATATCCCTTAATCAAGAAAATTACCATAAAAGAACTTGGAAAAAGCATAAAGCAGTATTTTAATGCAGAGTAATTGCTGATATTTCCTTTCTAAGAGGAACCTTGCTCCTTACTGTGTCCAAAAGGATGGTCTTATTAACCCCCAAATTGAAAGCGTTGAAATGTTAAATTCCTCATTAAACACCTACCTCGCTCCCAGAGCTTCCATCCAAATCACAATGTATTTCTTTGCATAGAAATTACTTGACCATAGAAACTCTGCCTTATTTACCTTTCTCTAGATCACAGTACAATACATTATACATAACAGTATCTAATGTTGGCTGAATATAAAAGGAATTAATTACACACTGGCATATGTGCCAGCATTAAAAAACAATGACAGTCCATTAGGCAATCTGTGCATTGTATTTCTGTTTCCAAGGCTAATTGATTTTCTAGCCCCATGATTTTCTATAATAACCATCATAAAAATTATACTTCTAGGTTTATGAAGCCTTTTATATATGTAATCTCTTGTGATCCTCATAATAATGGTAGGAAGGTAGATGCTATCATTCCCATTTTACAGATGAGGAAACTGATGCTGAAATAGAGTAAGTGACTTGCCTGGAATCCTACAGCCAGCAACTGTGAGTCAGAATTTGAACTGAGATGGTCTTGATAGACTTTGCCATCTATACTATAGCCCTTAGTACATGAAAATCTATTATCTGAGCCTGCCTCCCTAACAACAAGTATAAACCTATTCCATTTGCTAAAAACCCAGTAAAATCACAGTCTCAGGATGAATACACTAATTTACGTATACTATGGACTGACTATTTCTAGTAGCTTGTCTCTATCCTTCTATGTCAATGTGTTGTCCTCTGTATTTCTAGGGCAAGGAGCCCATCCACTAAATTTCCCCATATAGCACAGACAAGGTCATAGAAACACTTAATACAGGCATTTGAATGTGGAGACAAAAAAAAGAGACATTAGCAGGAAATTATGGTTGAATGGGCTCATCCAGAAATGATAAGCACCTGTCATAATCACTTAGAAGGATGCTCTGGATGGAGACACTATGAAATGTTCAGACTATGTAGGGGTGGATTCTGCCCAACAATGGCAAGAAAAAAAAAGCTTAAATCCTTCTATGTGTTCCCCTCCTCCCAGGAAAAGGGCAATTGACCATCACCCAACCAAATCCCCAGAGTGTTTCCCTGCCTGTTCCCTGATCTAGTTTTAGAGAAAAAGACAATGATTTGGGTTCTCTCGATGCCTTATGAGTAGGAATGAATACAAACTAGTTTGGGGGCTTACTTTAGCAGGGATGGTGTAATCCTGGAGAACTAAATCCGATGGAATGTACCGTTGTATGGTGATTGCAATGGGGTGTAACCTGAAAGACAAGGGATACTGAATACAGGCACTAGTCCTGAAAATGATCATGATCACAAGAAAAAAATTCAATCCCAATTCAACTGATCAGCCACCACCTGTTTTCTCATTTACACTTCCTATTTCTAGCTCTCCCACAATTGTCGCTGCTTTATCATTTCTTTCTAATATCCTCCTCTTCTCCCTTTCTCTCTGGAAGCTTTGGGAGGGTGGGGAAAGGCAAATCGATCTGGACTTCCCCAGGATGGACACAGGCTTGCCTCAGGGTTTCCTTGATGGCGGCTTTGAGAAGGGGAACAGATTTAAGCATCATCTTCACATCTCCCTGGGCATTTCGTCGGGCAGCCAGGACTTCAGCCCGAAGCATATCTTGTACCTTTAGGTTCCTAGACAATTCATACAGGCACCATTGCAAGGTCATGGATGTCTGAAAGACATAATGGAATATATTTTAATGTATTTAACATGTATTGGACTACCTGCCATTAGGGGAGGGGTGGGGGGAAGGAGGGGAAAATTTGGAACAGAATGCTTTGCAAGGGTCAATGTTGGAAAAATTACCCATGTGTTGGCATGTGTTGGAAAGAAAAAGCTTTAATAAAAAAAGACATAGTTGAGGGTTGGAGGGAGAAAACTTGAGTCCCCCCAGTTGATCTAAAGCTAATTTTTCACACCTTCATCCTCAACACACATACTCTTAAATTTCGTATCACTGTCAGCCTAAGTAAAATACATCATGTACCTACATCCCATGTCAATAAAGGAGGACTTTGGGGTTCTCCCATTTAATGACATGTACCTTGGAGCCCTAACTGGCACTATAGCATTATTGCAGCTAATAGATTATTAAGCACTATTAAAGCTTCACAGAATAATCTAATAATGGTTCTAATAATCCTCAATAATCATATAAAGAAGAAAAGATTTGGTATCATCCCTTTGTACAAACAAGAAAATTAAGATTCTGGGAACTTGTTTTAAATTTTTGTATATTTAAGTTTTTGTTTCTTCAAAAATCTCTAAAGCCTATATAAGCACATCTTATTTTATGTAGTGTTCTCCTGAAAATATCTCAAATGTGCCAAGACCTCCTTTAAAGGGACTCTTTGGTCTTTTCAAGGAAATGATTTCATACAATAAAAAATCCTTAAACGAATAACATGTAAATTTATCTTTCATGTAAATCAAGATTTCTATGTCATTTCTTTCAAAATTTCTATGGCAAAACTGACAATCCTTTCACAATTTGGTAAACTTTTGCAATTTCGCAATTAACCTATCTGCCCTCATTTTTTCATTTAGACATTGACATTAGTCAGTTAATCTCTATATTAATCAGTGTTTGTGGCATTTAGCTTTGATATATATCAGTGACTAGAAGGACTTGGCCTTGGAACACAAACGTCAACTTGCCCCACAAATTTTCAGTCTGGTTATAAGTCCTGCTCGTCTCTAGGCAGAGTACATTCCAACTTCTGAGGGAAAGAAAGAATTGAGTCAATATACCACTTTCTTACTGAGAGGTCTCAGGTGCTACCTGAGCTTTATGTTTAAATGTCAAAAAGACAAGAAGATGCCTTTTACTGAATCAGATGATGTATCAGAAGCTTTTTTGGAATAACACATGGCGTAGCATATGGATGCCCACTCCCAACTTCTCACAAAGGAGCAAAAGAAAGGGATCACTTTCCTTCAACATGTATTTCTTTGAATATTTCATTTTGCTATTCAGCTGAAAAAGTATTCTCTTGGGAAGAGCTAACTATTCTTCCATAAAATTTTGAGCTTTGTCAAATTTGTTTCTATAAGTCCACCTCTTTTCTCTCTGTCCTTTTTAATGACCTCTCTACCTCCTAGCTCAGTGACTATTCTCACCCAGTATTGTTCCCTCCTGTCAAGAGGGAAAGACTTATAACCTCAGTCACACTTAGGTAGGAAGGTCTAAATGGGTTTTATTTTTAAAAGGGAGTCTCGAAAAATTAGCACTAATTCACAAGGAGCATTCCAGGAATTCATGGGGAGAATTTTGAGGGGACATACAAGTGCCCCCATATGGTAACATTTTACAATATTCTCTAGTTTGTAAACCACTTTCCAGGTTCTACTTATGTTACCAAACTTAATACAATGATCCCATGAGAGAGGGAAGACCAATATCCCTGTTCCTCTGTGTACAGACACCAAAGCTCAGCAATGTTCAAATACTTGCATGAGCATGATATTTGTGGAAATGTGTATAGAAGAATTGCACATGTTTAACATATATTGGATTGCTTGCTGGATTGGGGAGGGGTGGGGGAAAGGGAGGGAAAAATTTGGAATATGAGATTTTGCAAGGATGAATGTTGAAAGTTATCCTTGAATATGTTTTTGAAAATAAAAAGCTTTAATTAAATAAAAATATGACAAGCAAAAAAAAAATACTTGCAGGTGTAGAAAATGTCAGAGACAAGGGTTGAACCTGTGACTGCTGGCTCTGAGAGCTCAGTATATTGGGCTATTTTTGCCATATTGGACATGGTCCTCACCTGGCTTTTATCCATAATATTTGGGACATTGCACAAGTTCTTACACTCTCCCCACTTTGTTCTCACCGTATCTACTCCTCCTGCCATCATCTCGGTAACATTGGCTTTGACATCTTCAAAATTCATGGTATTCTTGTCTAAGAGACAGTAGAGAATGCCCGAGTAACACTTAGTGACTTCCGACCTCATCTTCTGGTCCTGGTAGAAGGTCTGCACATAACTTTCAGCTGAGAGACAGGAGGAAGAAAGGGAACGTTATGGAGTCTCTCTGAATGGAAAACCAGCGTTGGGTTGGGGAAGAGACATGAAGGAGCTGAGGAGGTTTAAAAGGAACAGAGGGGTTGGGGAAAACTAGAAAGAACTCATCATTGGAGTCAAGAAATGTGGGTTCTGATCATGTTAATGCTGTTGACCATTTAATGACTCTGACTTCCCTCTGCCTTTCTGGACCATATTTACATGAATATCTTTGGGGTCCCTGAAAGAACAATGAAGTGCTCGACAAAGGTATCGTTGCCATCTTGCCAGTGACAGCTTTGCCATGCTAGCATTTCTGTTGTCTCAAGGGCTAATGAACTTGGCACCCGTAAGGGTAGATTATTTTTCATTAGCTCTACCCATACTTCTTAAATTTTAGAATTCAGGGCGCCCTCACCTTGTGCAGAAGATGTGTGCATGTGCGTACAAATACATGTGTATATATGAGCAAATCTTGTGTACATGTGTGGCTGTTGCATGCATGCACTCATGTGTGTGCAATACAACACATTCATACTGTGTGGCGACCAACTGCATGTGCACATGCATGTATACATGCTTGCTTGTGAGCCTATGTGCACCATACACGTGTGTATGCACATAGGAACATTTGCACACATTCATGATATGTATGTACCACATATACACGCACAGTATAATGTACACATGCACTTTTCTGTGATGATCTTAAGAGATCCCCTTCTCGTTCTTTATAGTTTTCCATACTCATCACTTGTTCCCACCCTCTGTCAGGTACTTAGAGGTCCTTAAACAACCCCTTCAGCACCCCAGGTGAGGGCTGGGGAACACTGTGTCCTTCATGATTGCTGCATTATTGAATACTAGAGTTTCCTCAAGGGGAAACAGCTGAGTGACCGAGCCAGCAGAGACTTGCCTTGGGGGTCTCCCCTGTTTCTGCCCATCTCCTCTGGGAGTCAGAAAGCTGCCCCAGACCTTCCTCCGTGCTCACTCCTCCTCTTACTCTTGGGGTCTGACCTGTGCCTGCCCCAGCTCCGGAACCCCCAGTGGCCCCAGAAGGATATTCAGAACCAGGAAGCTCACCTCGATCAAAAATCAGGTCCCACGAGGCCACGTGGTCCCTCCAGGTCTTGGCCCTGACCATGCGGAACAATTCTGGAGGGACATTCAGCATCGGAACACTGGTATCAAACAGTGTTGACACGGCATCAATGAACTTCTGGGCCTCAGGGTCCACAAACTCTTCCAGGAGCCCCAGACGCTCCCCAAAGAGAATGTTGCAGATAGCTGTGGGGCCGGAGATCATTGTCATTAATATGCCTGATTTGTGGCCTTGTTGAAAACTTCAGATGACTGGAATCTCCTTGACCTGGAATTCTGCCTTCCCTCTCAAGGTCATTAATACCCTATGTTAAAACAAGGTTTTTTGTTGTTCTTTTAATCAGGATGCAGTACAAGGGACTAGGAAAGAAAAGACAGTTTATGAGGGACAATGTCTTTTTTACAAAGTAAATCTTAGGAAATGTATTTTGTCATATTATTATTTTAAATATGGAAAAAGGAACAACTATGAGGATATCTATAGCACACCTGGAAAAGGGGCCTAGTAGGGGAAAAGACTCCGTCTTTTTAAAAACTTGCTTTTATTAACTGAAATAAATTCTCAAATATTCTCAATATTCTCAAACCCATAAACATATTTCTCAAAAATACTTAAGCAAAACTACATAATGGAATGACCTTTATGATTAATGACATAATTTATATTTTATTAATTAAAATCAATTGATTAAATCATAATCAATCAACTAAAATTTCCCTAGTGTTGTAGTTCGGTCATTTTAGACTTTGTGATCCCATTGGTTTGCTATTTCTTTCTCCAGCTCATTTTACAGATGAAGAAACTGAGGCGCCCACGTGAAGTGACCTGTCCAGTAAGTATCTGAGGCCAGATTTGAACTCAAGGAGATGAGTATTTTATGCACTGTAGCATCCCTTCCCTAGTTTACCTCCTTGTTTAATGGGATATAAACATAATCAGACAGGGACATCTTGTTGATCTCTTGCTTCCTTTCTGTGTACTCACAAAACCATTTGGTCGAGGGTACATTAGACTCAAAGATAAGAACTTTCTGTACTGCTCACTATCTCATGTACTGCTCACTTTTTTTCTGAGTGTCAAGTCCCTCATCTGCAAAAACTAGGATTGGAGGGATACTAATACATGGTTGGGGGATTGGCAAACTGGTTCAAAGATATGGGGCAACAATTTGGAATTAATGCAAGAGAAGTCACTAAACTATAACCTACGGAGATTCCACTGATGGAAAGAAGGAAACAATCATTTATTAAGCACCTATTTACAGGCATTCTGCTAAGTGATTACAAATATGTCATTTGATCTCACAACAAACCTGGAAGGTAAATGCTATTTTTACCCCCATTTTCAGATAGGGAAACTGAGGCAAACAGCATTTAAGTGCCTTGACCAGATTACACAACTAGTAAGCATCTGCAGCAGGATTTTAGCTCAGCATCTTCCTGTCTCCAGACCCCCACTAAGCTATCTGCTTCCTCAAGCCAAGAATCAGGCTTTGGATTTAAGGAGGCAAGTGAACCCATTTGTAATGAGTCTCAGTGATTATTCTACATACATGAAATTGGCTGATCTCATTAGAGTTTGTGTCCTGGGATTGTCTGTAATAGCAAATAATTTTCTTATAAAACAGCAACAAAATGATAACTTTGCTTAATAATAGCAAAATAATTTTCTCATATTCTAAATCAGGGACTCTTCATCTTTCCTGTATCATGTATTCCACTGGCAATCTGATGAAGCTCATTTCTTAAATAACTAGTATTTATAGAGTGCATTAAAGTTTGATGAGATTTAAATCTCATAGTACATGAATATGTAACTCCTATGTCTCCACTATTCCTATTCTGAATACCACCCTATACACTCATCCTATCACCTTCTGTGCTATTCTTATCCCCATTTTAAAGATGAGTTAAGTGACTTGTCCAGAGTCGTACAGCTAGTACGACTAGTCCGAGGTTGGATTTGAACCCTTCTTGAATCCAGACTTGGCACATTATCTACTGCACCATTTTGCTGCGCTTCTATCTTCCTTATTTCTGTAGAAGGCAATGCCATTCTCCCAATCCCTGGAGCTGCAAGCTGGGAGTCATTCTGAATTCCTCACTCTCTCTCATCCTATATATCCACTCTATCACCAAAAGTCTGTTGATTTCTCAGTTATAGCATCTCTCAAAAATACCCCTTCTCTCTCCGGAAACTCTCATCATTCTACATCACCATACTCCTGATTATTGCAATAGCCTGTTGGGGAAGAGTGGGGAGGGTCACTCTGCCTCGAGTCTCTCTTTGCTCCATTCCATCTTTTATTTATTCTATGTCAACCCCATCATACTCAATAAATTCCCATGGCTCCCTATTACTTCCAGGATCAAATACAAAAATACTGTCTGACATTCAGAACCTTTTAAAATCCAACCCCCTCCTATCTTTCCAGTCTCCTTATATCTTACTTCCCAACCCATACTTGTTAATCTAGTGACACACTGGCTTTCTGGCTGTTTCTCAAACAAGGCACTCTGTTTCTAGATTCTGAGCCTTCTTTTGTCTGTGTCCCATGCCAGACACACTTTCTCTTCATCTCTGCCTCCTGGATTCCCTGCCTTCCTTTAAATCCCAATTAAAATCCCATCTTCTACAGGAAACTTTTCTCTAATTTTAAGTGGCTTCCCTCTGTTAGTTCATAAGCCATTTATGCTGTGTGTAGCTTGTTTGTACATCCATTTATTTCATGTTGTCCCTCCCCTTGAAGGCAAGGATTCTTTTGTCTGTTTTTGTATCCTTAGCACTGGGCCTGGCACAGTAGAAACGTAGTAGGGAAATAATAAATATGGATTGATGAGTCCTTAATTGCTAAAACCCTCCTTCAGTCAGACTTTACTCACACTCAAAAGCAAATCGAAACAGGTCCTGACTGAGGTCCACAGTGTACTTTCCTTGGTCACTCCTCTCAATCTCCTTGTATATCTTCTTTACAAAGTCCTCTGAAATTGGGGTGAGAAGGGGCTCAAAATTGTTGATGGAGTCCAAAGCCATCACAAACTGGTTCAGGAAAACCCGATCTTTCTTCCAGCTTTCAGAGTTCCTGAGAAGGAAGGAAATAAAAGAGGCTGAAGGTAATGAAACAGACTGTGATGGTCCAACTATCTATGAAGGCATCTCCACCTATTCCATGTTAGAGAACCCAGAGACTCAAATAGCTCACTGCTCCTTCTTTTCTGTGCAAGGACCTTGGAAAAGGGTTTCTTACCAATCTAACCCCCATCACTATCTTTCATATTTCTCTGTCATTTCAGCCCTTCTGTCCCCTTCCTCGCTCAGCCAAACCTGGTGTTTGAAAGAGAAATGCACATACATGCAAAAGGTACCTAATGAGTGATAATGGTCCTCTCTCCTCCCTGACTGGAAGGGAGAGATGCTATAAGCCACTTGGTGGGGAAAGAAATTTTAGACTCTTCCTGCTTGGGCACATGGGCTACCAGGTGGCCTGTGACTGTAGACCATTATTCTTTGCTCCCTTGCCTTCATCCTTTCCTGTTCTTGGGCAGAGGAGGAGTCTGAGCTTTGGCCTTCATTAAGTTGGGAGAGCAAGCTGCCAGAGGCCCAGCAACCAGTATCCCATGCCATGTTAGATTTTATGGATGCCCTGGCCAAAGGAACAGCCGAATCCCAAAAAATTTACTCAACCAGGCAAAGAAGTGGCCATGTTTGAAAGGGAATTTGGGGGAGAAACCATTATAGTAAGTGCTTTAAAGTTAAGCCCACTCCCCCCTAACCAGGGATCAAAATGATACAAAAAAGAATTTTGAGAAAAATGTTTTATAATTCTTCTAGAAACTATCTAGAAAGCTAATTGACATCAATTGCTCAAATAATATCGGGGTGAAATAACTGTTGTTTGATATAACAACCAATAAACATTTATAAAGCACCTACTATGTGTCAGGCATTGTGCTAAGCATCAGGGATGGACACTTAGGCTGATAGGATTAAAGAAGAATCTCTCTAACGTTTCTGGGGTATCTCTGGAACCCTCAAAGCACAATGTATTTTTGCTCTAGGGGACCTAACATTCCAAGTAAACACGATGCAAAGAACAATCTGACATGAGTGTTCCCTGACGCCCTGCCCAAAATCTATCTCTTATTCCTCAAAACCCTTACAGTTCTTTGGTCATATCTCTTTGCTCATGTCAGAGTGTTCTTTCTATCATGCTTGTTTTTGTTCAACATCTCTATTACACTCAACTGAAAACAATAAACCAAAATATTGCTAAGGGTCTTCAGTGCAAAGCTGAGGAACTGGTATTTTCTCCTAGAAACAGATACTGACAATGTACTTCTGTGCAGCCATTTCTTTATTCAGTCACATTACGGAATTGAGTCTACTTCCTCCAAAGACTTCAAACATCTTTGAATGAACACATCAATTAAAAAAAGTTTTAGTCCACTCCCAAAATATGTATATTTATTTACTTATAATCATATTTATAAATGATGTGCTAATAGTTATGTTTATTATGAAACTTACACAAAAATGATACTTTTTTTAAATGAGCTAAATATTAGCTAATGATGTATCCTAAAGTCACCAGAGTCAGTGGGTCATGATCAGATCTACATTTTAGGAAAATAATTTTGGCAACTGTTAGGAAAAGGGATTAAAATGAAGAGGAACTCCAGAGATGAGCCAACTATCGGCAAGAAGTGATGAGAACCTGGAATAGATTAATGGCTATATGAGTAAAGAAAAGCAAAGAGACATAAGAGATGTCATAAAGTTAGAAATGGCAAGATTTGGCAACAGATTGGATAAGGATAGTGAGTAACAGTAAAGAGCCTAGGATGACATCAAGATTTCAAACTACCTTTAGGTAGTGTCCCAGACCAAAAAAATGGGGAGATTTATACCAAGAAGCAGCGATAGGGAGTGCCTGTGTAATTAAGCACTCAATTTATTAGCTGTATGATTGGGCAAGTCATTCAACTTCTGTTTGGAAAATGGGAATAATTATAGCACCTACCTTCAAGGCTGTTATGAGATAATAATTGTAAAATGCTTACTTAACACAGTTTTAGCACACAGTAAATGCTGTATAAATGTTAGCTATTATTATCATTATTATTATTATTAAACTATAGAAGAAGAGATTAAATTTTCAAGAATTCAAATCTCAAACTCTCAGTCAGAAGAAACAATGCCCCCAGCAAAATTTGAGGACACATAAAGAGCAGGACTGCCATTCCAGTTCTGATAAAGATGCTTGTGATTATTACCATGTCCACCATCCTCATGGCCAAATGCTAACCCATTAACTTTGTTATAACACATTTCACTTTTCCCCAAATTTTCTCATTTTTGAGTTTATCTGAGCCTCACCACATTTTGAGGCATCAGAGAACAGGAATTATTCCTTCCACTAGACAGATTTACAAAACCAAGACCAAGTCAAGGAAAGGGATGCCCAAGGTTACACAACTCAAACTTGGAGAGCTGGAACCAGCGTCTGGATCTTTTTATTACTCGGCTTCTGTTGATTCTATAAAAGGTTCCTCCCCACAACTCTTCAGATGTCTTTTGATTCCTTCCCTTGTGATATGAGGAGAGGAAGTTGTATCTCCAAGAGAAGGAGAAGAAACTTACTTGAAAAGGACTCCAATAGGTTTTTTCATGTAGGTGTGATAAGCCACCCATGGTGGGACACAGTATCTTTCTGGATAGGGTCCTTCTGCCTTAAAGAGGCAGGCAGCATCATCAGGGTTGATGATAAAAACAGATTCCGTATTGCCAAGTTTCTCCCTGAAAAAGTTAATGAAATCAAGAGATCAGAAATCAAACCCTAGAGATCTGCCCCTACAGCCCGAGACAAGCAGGATTAAATCTTTGATTCTAAGCACTAAATCAGTCTTTAGGACCAAGCAGCCCCAAACCAGTTCAGTCAGCCCTTGTACTAATCCCTCACACCTGAGCAGGAACCTCCTTCTGGCCTGGCTCAGCCACAAGCCTGACATTTATTACCTAACTATAGTCAATGCTAGCCAGACCTCCCTTACCTGCTTACTCAGTGACTGAAACTGGAGTCAGATTTTAAGACGGGGGTGAGCAAAGTAACAATCTCTGGAACTGGAATTCCAACTTTCAGAGAGCACCTGAAGGAACCTTCAGGAGATATGAGAGTCTAACTGGCTTGCAATGGAAATAATGTCACCTGTATGTCAGGCTTGCAGTCACTGCATACATACCTATTATTTTAAATGTCCATGTTGTAAGACTATTCCCAAGAAACTGACTCCAGGTCTGGTACTCTGTCTGCTGTGCCGCCAAGCTGTCCATAGAGGTATATATATATATATATATATATATATATGTGTGTGTGTGTGTGTGTGTGTGTGTGTGTGTGTAATAGTTATATAGAGAGAATAGTATATGACATGCGTATAACATCTATAATATCTAGAAGTAAGAGGCAGGCTCTGTGGCACAGTGGATAGAGCATCAGCCCTGAAGTCAGGAGGACCTGAGTTCATATTTGGTCTCAGACACTTAACACTTCCTAACTGTGTGACCCTGGGAAAGTCACTTGACCCCAATTGCCTCAGCAAAAAAATAGATAGATAGATAGATAGATAGATAGATAGATAGATAGATAGAGATATATAAGTATATAACATATATAAATACATACATAATATAAAATACATAGAGGTATATGCATAAAAGGTATTATATAGAATATCTAAAGCCATGCAAATATGTAACATGCATAATTATATAATTTCTAGAAGTATATGATACATAGGAATATATACATAAAATATGTATAACATACATAACAGATAGAAGCATGAAAATAATATATAACATATGCATAACATTATAATCTCTAGAAGTGTACATATAGACATATACATAATATGTAATGTTTAGAAGTAAACATATAATATAGACTATATACTTTATATCAGAGCTTCTTAAACTTTTTTCCATTTGTGACCTCTTTTCACCTGAGAAATTTTTACATGGTCCCAGATATGTAAGTATATAAAATAGATATACAAAGCAAACAGTTACTGATAACAAATCATAAGTTTATAACTCCCACATTCAGTTTTGAGAGCCCATGTGAGGTTGGAAACCACAATTTAAGAAACTGAGCTTATATAATATGTAGAAGGATATACATAATATCTAATATATACATTATATAATACACAGAAATATGTACACGATATGTTACATATGCATTAGATATAATGTGTAGAAATATAATATATAGAAGTACATTCATAATGTAAAATATATCCTATATATATAATATATAGAAGAATATACAGAATATATAACATGGAAGTACAGATAGAATATAGAATATAGAGATAAATGTATACATAGTATATAATATATAGAAGTATACACATATAATATATACATAATATATAGAAATATATAATATATAGAAGTCCATATATAATAGAAAATATATACTTTATATATAATATGTACAAGTCATTGAAATCTATATACAATGTATGACATGTAATATATGGAAGTAATACATAATATAATATATAGACATGTATATATAATATATATAGTATATATAATATATAGACACATACATTTATATGTGTGTGTGTATATATATATATATATATATATATATATACATACATACATATACAAGGTAATGGGAGATAAGGGAGCATCAGCAGCTCAGGGGATCAGGAAAAGCCTCAGGTACAAGATGATACTTGAGCAGAACTCTGAAGAACTCTAAAATTCCAGTTTTAGAACTGGGGATTCTAAAAGGTGGAAGTGAGAAGGGAGGATGCTCCAGATAAGGGGTGGAGGTGAGGTAGAGACAACCAATGCAAAGGAATGAAAATGAATGGTATGAGGAGCATCCCAAAGGTCAGCTGGTACCATAGAATATGTGAAGAAGATTAATCAATGCTTTTGGCTACCCCTTGCCCATCCCCTCAGCCCCCCAGTCCCCACACCCCACACTCCTCCCCATCCATCTCATAGCATCCTGTTTTTCAATCTAGGATTTTCAGGGTAAGAGAAGTAATTGATGCAGCTGATGCCCCCTTCCCCAGGCTTTAAGGAGAAGAGAGGCCATCAGTGGAAGTCTCAGGCTGACGTGGTTTTCTCCCTTATTTACAAGAAAGCTTGGAGTTTCCCAAAAATCTGTTCTGCCACAGTCAGATCATTTTTACCCATAACTTTTTGATCCTTAACAAAGTAACCTTCAAGGCCAGGATGAAAAATCCAGACTTTTCACTCCAGTAGAATGACTTATTTGATTCTGAATATTAATGGTATATCTGATTTTTTGGTGACTTAAAAATCTTCAAAGTTTCTCATCATCAGTAACAAAGCAGTAACAAAGACCTTTTTGCTCTGGTTTTTCTTGTGTAGCATGATAATTGTGGAAATGTTTAGAAGAATTGCACATGTTTAACTATATTGGATTACTTTTATCTAAGGAAGGGAGGGAAGGAGGGAGAAAAATACTGAATCAAGGTTTTGCAAGAGTAAATGTTGAACAAAGTAACAAAGTAACTGGGCTTATATCCCAAAAAGATACTAAAGAAGGGAAAGGGACCTGTATGTGCCAAAATGTTTGTGGCAGCCCTGTTTGTAGTGGCCAGAAATTGGAAAATGAATGGATGCCCATCAGTTGGAGAATGGCTGAATAAATTGTGGTATATGAATGTTATGGAGTATTATTGTTCTGTAAGAAATGACCAGCAAGATGAATACAGAGAGGCTTAGAGAGACTTACATGAACTGATGCTGAGTGAAATGAGCAAAACCAGGAGATCATTATATACCTCAACAACAATACTGTATGAGGATGTATTCTGATGGAAGTGGATTTCTTTGACAAAGAGACCTAATTCAGTTTCAATCGATCAATGATGGACAGAAGCAGCTA
This sequence comes from Sarcophilus harrisii, assembly GCF_902635505.1. Taxonomy (NCBI): domain Eukaryota; kingdom Metazoa; phylum Chordata; class Mammalia; order Dasyuromorphia; family Dasyuridae; genus Sarcophilus; species Sarcophilus harrisii. The sequence continues at coordinate 617,805,047 of NC_045427.1, read as the reverse complement.
CACCCAAAAAAAGAACACTGGGAAATGAGTGTAAACTGTTTGCATTTTTGTTTTTCTTCCCAGGTTATTTTTACCTTCTGAATCCAATTCTCCCTGAGCAACAAGAGAACTGGTCAGTTCTGCACACATATATTGTATCTAGGATATACTGTAACGTATTTAACATGTATAGGACTGCTTGCCATCTGGGGGAGGGGGTGGAGGGAGGGAGGGGAAAAGTCGGAACAGAAGTGAGTGCAATGGATAATGTTGTAAAAAAATTACCCAGGCATGGGCTCTGTCAATATAAAGTTATAATTATTTTTTTAAAAAATAACAAAGTAATAAAAGGAGGACAGGAAGAAGAAGGAGTGGGAGTCAGATTTGGATGGCCATTGGAAGAAGAAAAGGCAAGTATGATGAAAGGGAAGAAAAGAAAAGGAAGAAAAAGAGAAAGAGTAAGATTTCTCCCCAGCTCTGAATGATCTTTGTCTAATATGTTCTCTCTGTCTCTCTCTATTCTGGTTCTTTCCCTCCTTTTCCCTTCCCCAACCCCCTTCTCTTCTCCCTCTCTCCCTGTCATGTTGCCTCTTTTTGTCTCTCTCTCTCTGTGTGTCTCTGTCTCTATGTATGTGTGTCTCTCCCTCTCCTTCTCTCCCTCCCTCCCTCCTCTCTCTACCTCTCTCTGTGTCAACCTCTCTCTGTTTGTGTGTTTCTCTGTGTTTGTCTTTGTCTCTATCTAAGTATGAGATCAAAACATTCTGCAAAGCACATACAAGATCAGGCAAAAGGAAGCATGTCCTTCTCTTCCCCTTCCTCTCCCCCCTCCCCAGGCTCAAGCTTCATCTTCTCCATGAGCTATCTATATATTTGATCAATTTAGATATGGAGTGGGGGGCATGATATAGCAGATAGAGCACCAGGTCTGGAGTCAGGAAGCCCTGAGTTCAAACCTAACTTTGGACACTTACTAGCTGTGTGATCCTGGGCAAGTCCCTTCATCCTGTGTGCTTCAATTTCCTTATCTATAAAATGATCTGGAGAAGGAAATGGCCAATCCCTCCAGTATCTTTGCCAAGAAAACCCCAAATGAGGTCGTGAAGAGCTGGACACAACTGAACAACAGCAACAATTAAACATTTGTATAATGTCAACATTTCCAATGTGTATTTTTAATAACTTCCCTGTTGGCATATTTAATTTTTTTTTAGCATTTTCATTATACATGAAGCCATGTGTAGCCAACTATAAAAAGGATGTACAGATGTCTTTGTGATCCCAAACGCCAGAAAATCTAAGACTTGTGAGAAGTTTAAGTGCTATCTCTCAACTCCAATTAATCTAACTCAATTAAGGAAACTTGCTCATGCAGAAAGGCATGGGGCCACGAGCATCTTGATAGTTATATTAATCTAAGCCTGAATATTGAGAAGTGATCCTGGGTGGGAGGAGCAGGGGAGAGGGGGCAACCTGGAACCCTGAGAAAGCATTGGGGGGAGGGAGGAAAGGGAACTCACAGGAACCCCAGCTTGGTCACTCACTTATCAAATGAGGAGTTTGGACTAGATGAAGTCTGTCATCTCCTGAATCCCTCCTATCGATCAACAAATAGTTATTAAACAGCTGCTATATACTGAATCACCACATAGTATTTTCACTTCTTTGTTGTTATTGTTTGCTTGTTTGCTTGTTTTTTCTCTCATTTTTTTCCCTTTTTGGTCTGAGTTTTTCTTGTGCAGCGTGATAATTGTGGAAATGTTTAGAAGAATTGCACATGTTTAACTATATTGAATTACTTTTACTAGGGAAGGGGGGAAGGAGGGAGAAAAATATTGAACCAAGGTTTTGCAAGAGTGAATGTTGAAAACTATCCTTGCATGTATTTGAAAAATAAAAAGCTATTATTAAAAATAAACAAATCTACCATATCCTACGCAGCAGGTCAGTCCAATCCATACTGACAACAAGTCTAGACCCTAATGAAGAAGACAAATTCACATAAAGATAAATACAGTGTAAATAGCAAGCTAATCCTCTACATTCTAGTCTGGAAGTTTCTGACAATGCTAACCACTGTCTCTTCCTGCCATCTCTTTCCCCTCAGCTTTCGTATCCCTGTTCCCCTCTAGTTCTCCTCTAACCAGCACACTGTGTGAGCTCACTCTGCTTTTGTGCTCTTAACTGTGAATGATTTTCTCCCTCTTCTCTTTACAGCCTCAGCCTCTTCCCTGGAGAATGCCTCCCTATCCCCAGCTCTGATCTCCACTGAGAGAATCTCCCAGTATCTCCACCAGGAGCATCTCCACCCAAGATGCTGTCTTATCAGCATCTTAAATTCAACTTGTCCGAAAGAGACACTTAAACCTGCCCCCCTCCAAAGTCCCTCTTTTGGGGACTTTTATCTGCAGACAGCCTCCCTTCTTTTCAGCCCCCTGTCTCTCAGTATCTTCTCACTTCTTCCTACCTTGCTCATCATATTCAATCCGGTGCCATTGCCTATCGGACTTAGCTCCCCAGTCCAGCCCCTTTGTCTTCCATGTCTGACACAGGGTCAGAGCTTACTTAAGATTTGTTTACTTGACTTGACTCATACCTGGAAGAATGTCACAGTGGATAGAGGGCTAAATTTGGAGTCTTCAGACCTCAGCTGGAATCCTACCCCAAACACTCACTATGTGCCCACAGGAAAGGGGAAGGAAATAAGCATTTATTAAGTGCCTACTATATGCCAGGTATTCTGATAAATGCTTCACAGATATTATTTCAGTTAATCCCCACAACTGCTTTGGTAAGTCAGTGCGATTAAGATCTCTATTTAAGTTGAAAAAACTGAGGCAGAGTTGAAACGGCTTCCCCAATGTCACACAGCTAGAAGTATGTGAGGGTGGATTCAAACTTGAGTCTTTCTGACTCTGGGCCCAGCACTCCATCCACTGCACCTTTTAGCTGCCATCTAAGTACAAGGCCCGTAACCCCTCTCTCAGTTTTCTCATCTGTGGAATGGATATGATATTGCCGTACTTAATGCACTGAGTTTTATTAGACTCAAATGAAATAATACATGGAAAGTGCTTTCCAAAGCTTAAAAACTTCTATAACATCAGTTTTATTTTTTTTTTACATAAATAGGATGTTCCCAAGATATGGTAAAAAGAACATCATCTCCAGGGCCAGAGGACCTGGGTTCAGATCCTGCCAATGATGTTTATTGTCTATGTGACCTTAGGCGAGCCTCTTCACTTCTGCCTCAGTTTCCTCATCTGTCCAATGAAGGCCTCTGGTAGCCTTCTCAGCTTTAGAGCTCTCATCCTATTATCATATTCTCATGTGAATTATTGTTATAGACTCTTAATTTCTTTCCTTTTTCACTTCCCACTCAATTCAAACCATATTCCATCTAGCCACCAAAAGAATTTTCCTAAGCCAAGGACCTGATCCCATCATTCTCCTGCTCAAAAGCCTTCAATAACCACCTGTTATCTCTAGGACAAAGTACAAACTTCCCAACCTGTCATTTAAGGCCTTCCATGTTTGCCTTTCTAATTATATTTACATTACCCTGCTTGTGACTCAGCCATCTTGGGCTGATACCAGAATTCAGCATTCCATCTACTGGCTCCATGAATTTACTCAAGCAACCCATTCTGCCCGACCCTCCATCCTTCCTCATCTCTGCCCTTCAGAATCTTCCTCTCTCTTTAGGTGTCCAGTCCTGAGCCACCTCGGCCACGAGCCCATCCATTATCCCAAGAATAATTAGTATCCCTTTGTTTCCACATCACCCTATATAGTTGCATCACTTATCTGTGTACCTGCTTCATCTTGGATCACAGTACATAATCTCCTTGAAAGCAAAGAGTGCTTAATGTGTGTCTTCAAACATACCAGGAACAGAATCTTCTTTTTAGTAAATACAAAGTAATGTTTGTTTGATGACATTAAAATTCTGTTAAGGAAAGATTGATTAAGCACATTTTCTCTCTCTAGACCTCCCAGAAAAGCAAATGAATAACTAAATAAAAGGAGATAAGGTTTTCAGAAGACTGGAAGGAGAGACGTCCCGTTCAGTGCTCTAGACAAGCAACATGCATTTATTAAATACTTATTGTAACAAGTGCTATCTGGGAATATCAAACGGTAGAAATCATTGAATCATAAATAGAGGGAGCCTCTAAACCAGGGATTCTTAACATGGGAGTCCGTGATCTTGTTTGTATATATGTGTGTGTATGATTGTATTTCAGTATAATTGATTTCCTTTGCAATCCTCTGTATTTTAATACATTTTAAAACATTCTGCAAAGGATTCTCTAGGCTTTAACAGTCCAGGACCCAGTAAAAGTGAAAAAGCCCTTCATTCTACAAATGAGGGAATTGTAATCCTAAATCAGTTTTAGGATTACAATTTTTAGGATTTTTAGGATTATTCTGAAAATAATCTGTGTTCAAAGCCATGCATCTGTTGTTCAGTCACTGAGTCATGTCAGACTCTCCGTGACTGTGGTAGCATGCCAGTACTGTCTGGGAGACTTTCTTGGCAAAGATACTAGAGTGGGTTTGCCATTTTCTTCCCCAGTGGATTAAGGCAAACAGGAGCCCAGGATCATATAGCTAGTAAGTGTCTGAGGCTGGATCTGACCTCAGGTCTTTTTGATTCAGACCTAGACTGAGCCATCTAGCTACCTCTAATTAGTAGCAAACCCAAAACTTGAATCCAGACTAGCTTCTAGTCCTTATATTGTCCCACCTCAATCTCAGAAACCAAATCAATAATCCCTGGGAAGAATGGTAGCTCTGTTTATAGGGAGAAAGATACAAGTAATAAAGCGGGGGAAGAAAAAAGGCTGAGTCAGGACTTAGCAAGTCTTGCAACTTCACAAACACACATACATCCCCCCACAAAACATTCATTTGTATTTCTTTCTCCTTTACTAGACTAGTCTGCAACAAAGCAAAAAAGAGAGAAATACCAGAATGAAGGGATTAGGGATTAGGGTGGGATAAACAAAGCAAGACATGGGGAGGAACTTGGGCCAGAGTTAGGGAAAGGGCATTTATGTGTGTCCCCCAAGAAAGACTGAAAAATCAGCATCCCTGATGAAACTGTTCCTGACAGGTCTGACTGTGTGAGGGGTAGGGAAGGGGTTCAGTTATCTCCAAACAAACATTGACCAAGGAGCATTCTTTGAGATCTTTGGATAGACTTCACAAAGTCCTTGACCTTAGATAATTTTTTAAAAGATCCTCTTTTTTTTTTAATAAACTCTAACTGAAAGTCAGCATTTCCTTCAATTATTTTAGTTTTTTTAAAACATTACCCAAATCTTTTTTTCTGAATTTTATTTTTTCCATAAAAACCATGTTGTGAAAGAAAATATATAATCTTCCCCCCCAAAAAAATCTCAAGAAAACTAAAGTCTAAAAAAGAGCATGCTTCAATCTGTATTCAGCCACAGTCTCTGGGTATGGATAGCATTTTTCATCATAAGTCCTCCAGGGAAGTTGTGGATCGTTCCTTCAATTATTTTAAAGCATTCTTATTTTAAGATGGGATCCATAGGCATCACCCCAACTGTCCCAGGGTCTAAGAACATTAAGAACCCCTCTGTAAAGTCAGCAGGGAAATTCAAGAACTCCCCAAATCATCTCCTCTTAACAATTCTAACATGCAATTTGACTAACCCAAAACAAACTCCTACAGGCTAGACTATGGAAAGGAATGTTTATAAAAGATCACATCAAAATTACTCCTAGGCCTGTTGACATTACCTTGCCTTCACCTTTGTGGAGGGATCTCACTTACCGGTAAATTGGTCCTAACTGTTGGAAGCCCTGCAAGGTTCGGATATGCAGGTTCCGTATCCCATTCTCCATCCAGAAGTGGAACAGATTCAGCCAACCATTGGCTCCATTTAAGGGTATCTCGTTGAAGGGCCGGGGCCTCCGATCCCGGAGAGGGAAGGTGGCCAGGTCACTATCTCTAGCTGGCAGCTGAACTCTCCGAACATTAGATGTCCAACCATCTTGTCTTGGTGAACCAAGGAGGTAACGACAGCGCTTAGCCAGAGCTGACTGTTGTGAAATTCCCCTGGTAAACATCACCCCAGGTACTGCTGCTTCTGTTGCTGACAGAAATGGGACTATTCCTAGGTCACCCAACTCACTGTTTATAACAATACTAGCTCAAGGTTAAGTAGCTTGTCACAACCACTGATATCTCTCCCCCCCTCCTTCTCTCTCTCTCTCTCTCTCTCTCTCTCTCTCTCTCTCTCTCAATTTCTGCTCTCTTTGTGTCTCTCACTATGTGTCTTTCTCTCTCTCCTCTCTTTCTCTCCCTCTCTCTCTCTTTTTGTCTGTCTGTCTCTTTCTTTCTATCTTCTTTCTCTGTCTCTCTCTGCCCTCTTTCCACCTTTCTCTGTATCTCTCTCTCTCTCTCTCTCTCTCTCTCTCTCTCTCTCTCTCTCTCTCTCTCTCTCTCTCCTCCCCCTGGATTCCTTCCAGAGAAAGAAGTGTCAAGGAGAAGGCCTTTAGCCTGAGGGACTGGATTTCAATCAACCATTCAAAAAAAGGGCTAATCTAGAGAACAAGGAAATTTGATTACAGAAATATATATTAGGTGCCTGCCATATGAAAGGCACTGATAAAGAAAAAATGACACGGTACCAGCTCTCAGTGAGTTTATATACTAGTGGGAAAATATGTAGAGAAGTAAAATATGAGAGAGGAGGAGAGAGATAGATACAGAGACAGAGAAGGAGATAGAGAAAGAAATGGAACAGATTATTAGATAGGTCAATCAGTAATTAGATGGATGGAAGGATGGATGGAGAAGGCATTTAGCATATTTGCAGTCAGTGCTAAGTTCTGGAGAAACAAATACAAGCCTTTGTCCTCAGTTATGGTCTAATAAGAATAGGGAGTGAAGAGGTCAAAGGATAGCTCCAAAAAAATATGTGGAAGGACAGGATATTGATAATAGTGAAGATCAAGGTAAGTTTCATAAAAAGAGATGGTGACTGAACTAGTGCAACTGGATGGTACAGTGGGTAGAGCACCAGACCTGGAGTCAGGAAAATCCAAGTTCAATTCCATCCTCAAACACTTATAACTGTGTGATGCTGGACAAGTCACTTAACCCTGTTGCCTCCATTTCCTCATCTGTAAAATGAGTTGGAGAAGGAAACAGCAAGTCACTTCATTATCTTTAACATAAAAAGCATGCATGGATTTTGTCCATGGAGCCATGTAATTGAACATGATAGAATGACTAAATGATAACCTGGGCTACTTTGTAGTGAAGGATCCTTGGTCCAGAAATGGGAGTTTAAAGCAAGCAAGTGAATAGGCAGACCAAGAGACTGGGTGAGTGCAAAGTGTGGGGGTCAGCAGCAGTATGTATCAATAGAAGTATGCAGGCATTTCTAGCACCCTTTGCCCATGTCCATGAAAGGTTAGTGGAAGAACATAAAGTTATAGATTTAGAAATAGATAGTCTAGTCCAATCCTCTCATAGTAGTGGAAAAAAGCTGTGACTTCTCCATGGTCATTCAGGTAACAACTAATAAGTAAATGGCAGAGCAATGGTTGCTTTTTTAAATCTTTATTTAATTTCACTTTTCTCATATATAAAAAATTTTAAACTTTTTTTCAACATTTTAAGTTCTAAGTATTCTTTCCATCTCTTTCACCCCATTGAGAAGGCAGACAATACGATATAGATTATACATGTGCAGTCATGTAAAACATACATCCACATTAGATCTGTTGGAAAAGAAAACACAGACCCCTGCCCCCACCAAAGAAAAAAAAACATAGAACAATAAAGAAAGTATTAAAAGTATACTTTGATCTGCATTCAGTCTCCATCAGTTTTTTCTCTGGAGACTGATGGCACCTTTCATCGTTTAAGTCCTTCAGAATTGTCTTAGATTATTGTATTGCTAAGAATCATTGTGGTTCTGTTCACTTCACTTTGCATCAGGTCATTTATATGACGTTTCTTTCCAAGTTTTTCCAAAATGAACCTGTTCTTCATATCTTATTGTACAATAGTATTCCATCACTATCCTATACTAAAATCTGTTCGGCCATTCCCCAATTCATGGGCATCCCCCCAATTTCTAATTCTTTGCCACCATAAAAAGAGCTCCTATAAATCTTCTTGTGCATGTGAGCCCTTTCCCCTTTTCTTTAATCTCTTTGGAATATAGTGGTATTGGTATGGCAGTGGTATTGATGGGTTAAAGAGAATGCATAGTTGTACAGCCCTTTGGGGATGGTTCCAGATTATTCTCCAGAAAGTTTGGATTAATCCATAACTCAACCAACAACACATTAGTGTCCTAATTTTTCCATATTCCCTCCAACATTTATTATTTTCATTTTTTGTCATGTCAATCTGATAGGTTAAGACAGTGCCTCAGAGTTGTTTTAATTTGTATTTCTCTAATGAGTGATGATTTAGAGTGTTTTTCCTATGATTATAGATAGCTTTGATTACTTCTTCCGAAAAGTGCTTATATACATAATCTTTGACCACTTATCCATTAGAGAATGACTTGTATTCTTATAAACTTGATTCAGCTCAGAGCAAGGATTTCAATTCAGATTTTTTGCCTTTGTGTTCTCTATTATATATAAATTTGCAAAACTGGTGGAACCATGACTCCTCTCACTTGCCTCCATCACAAGTATTCTTGAAAGAAAGGGGTTAGACCTTGGCTCATCATTTTTGCTGCCCCAAGGAAAGGGCAGAGTCCTGAGCTTTGGAGTACTCACAACTGAGAGCTAAAGAAGGGCAAGGAGACAGTGATGAAATATATGAGGCACAATGAGATCAACTGAGGGACTTGTCCAAGGATACATGGAGAGGGGCAAAGATGGGTTTAGAACCCAGGTCTCCATATAGTCTCCCATATTCAGGAAGCAGATCTATTATGTTTAAGTAAAAGGGGGACATGTGGGGGAACTCATGCATATTGACTTGGACTCTCTTGCTGAATTCCATTGAGTCTCAGAATGGAAGTAGAAATTGAAGGAAAGGTTTGGAACAATCACTGGATTGTTCCAGAGACAGAGAAGGAGATAGAAAAAGAAATGGAACAGATTATTAGATAGGTCAATCAGTAGGTAGATGGATTAACCAAAAAGGTCAACGAGAGGCTCAGATGAGAGAATGAGGAGTTTGGAGAAAGACAGAGGGTCCAAAATTCTTGTCCTTCAGATAGCCTCCAAAGTTCTACTTGATCACCCTGGATCCTTGTCCCCACCCTCATCCCACTACTGACAGTTGGTGTCTTACCTTGTTTGGAATGAAGGTGAGCCTTAGGGGCACCCGAGATAGACCTATCAGACTAAATTTGATCTCTTTGAATTACATAAATATGTTTATACATATTGGATTTAACATATATTTTAATATGTTTAACATATATTGGGTTGCTTGCCATCTAGGGCAGCAGGTAGGGGGAATGAGGAGAAAATCTGAAACATAAGGCTATGCAAGGGTCAGTGCTGTCAAATTATCCATGCATATGTTTTGAAAATAAAAAGCTTTAAAAATTAAAGAAAAAAGAAAATATATCCTAAAACAGAAACAATAAAAAAAAATAAAAATAAATGTGATCTCTTCATGATGATCTTCCTCAAGTGTCTCAACAAGGGAGTGACCATGAGTTCTTTAAACTCCAGCCAAGAGATCAACATCTCTTGTAGGTCCTAGAAGATGGAAGAATTTCCGATGAGCTGAGGTAGCTTTGAGTGGTGGCTAAGGCACAGGGCTTGGAGTCAGGAAGTCACGAGTACAAATTCTGCCTTTGACACTTACTATTCATTGGATCCCAGATGCCACATCTGTAAAATGGAGAGATTGGATTCAATAACTCCCATGGTCCCTTCTGGCTCTAAAGTCAATGATCTTAAGAAAAGAGAGGCCTTCACCTGATTTTTTTTAGATTTTTAGGCCCTATGTTTGATTGTGCATGGTTTCAAACTGGTGTTGATGGAAAGAAAACGTGCTGCACTGAGGAACCCACAAAGTTCAAAACTGCAGTATTTTAGAGTTGGAAAGGACCCTCAAAGCTCTACAGAGCAAGCTTTTCATTTTAATAGAAGTGGAAACCGATGTTCGGAGAGGGAAGGTGATTTGCTTAGTATTTCAGACCTATTAAATGGCAGACTAGAGGTTGACATAAACCCGGGTTTCCAAGTTTCCTGGACAGTTCGCTTACCGATCTATCACAAGGACTAATTTTAAAAAATCAAAGTTGCTTAAATTACATATTTGCCATATAGACAAATGGAAGAGTTCGGGAAATACCAAAGCATCTGATCAGTTAGACTGGGAAATGCTATAACTGGACCAAAAGAAGCCAAACCTCTGAAAAGGGAATTAGAAACAGAGAGCGCATCTTTCTAGTAATTCCAACCTCCATTTCTCTTGCTCCTCGAACTTTAGCATATCCTCAGAATAATTCTGTGAGGTTATTAAGGTAAGAGGGAAGTCCGAGCACTGGACACGGAGTCCGGAGACCTACATCCAAATCTCTGCTAATTTCTACCTGTGGGACGCTGACCAAGTATTTAACCCATGGTCACTCTTTACAGCTACGGGATTGTAGAGTGAGGGGGTAAGACGAGACTCATCAGTGCAATGAGGGGTCTGTGCTGGCCGTTCCGGCCCCAAATCTGGATTGTAGGGTTTCCCACTTGATGCAGCGAGTTTAAATTATATTTTTAAAGTCATTTTGTTTTGCGTCAACGCGGATCCTACCAGGTCACGGGCTTGGAAATAGAAAGCACAGTTGTCCTGAAGAAGCCTACACTGTATGTGAGAAAGACAAATAGATATTCGGCAAATGTATCTCCGGCCTCCTTGTTTGGCTGCGTAATCCCCTAAGGTAAGGACGAGGCTCATCCTTAGGGTGTCTCCCCCGCCGGTGGCCGGGACAGGGCTGTGCCCAGGGCTGGAAGCCTCAGAAACAGGGAAGAGGACAGGGCGGCCCCTTCCCGTGCCGGGCTTAGAACTGGCACTTGTATCAGCCGGTCTTACTCGGCTCCCGCCTATCACAGGTAAACTGAGTCCCAGGTCGGAGAAGAGACCCCTCCCAAGGAACAGATCGCGGACCTCCCCCCTTCCAAAGCCAGACGGGATTGCGTGAGGTCTCTGGACTTCCGAGTCAAAGTTCTTCTCACTCCATCACTCTCTTGGGATTCCACAACTTCTTAACCTCCCAGGGTCCGGGATGACGCCAGTGCTGTTCCAGCGCCGGCCCCGAGAGGTCAAGGAGGCAGCAGCCTTCCTCCCGAGGCTGGACCGAGGCTGTTTCTCAACGCAGGGTTACCTTGTCTCGAGCTTTGGTGCCACCTAGTGGCAGAGTGTGGAATTTCAAAGGAGGATTGCTTTTTGTTTGGGATTTTGGCTTTTTGTTTTGGGTGGGTGGGTGGGATTGGTTTTTTCGCTTGACCCTTAAATAAACAATTATTGGCAACTGATGGAAGTTACGGGGAGAAATATTTTAGGCTCAATTTCTGTGAGAGAGACAGACAGACAGAGAGACAGAGACAGAGACAAAGAGAGAGAGAGAGAGAGAGAGAGAGAGAGAGAGAGAGAGAGAGAGAGAGAGAGAGAGGAAGGGGGAAGGGAGGAAAAGAGGAAGGGAGGAAGAGAGGAAGGGAAGAAAGGAGAGAAGGAGGGAGAGAGGAAGGGACGGAGGAAAGGAGAGAGGGAAGAGGAAAAAGAGGGGAAAAAACATTGATTAATCAAAGCTGTCCAACCATGGATGATAAATTTTTCTGTCTCCAAAAGCATTAAGTAGAGGCTAGATTTTTCACAATCAGTAGAAGGCAAAATCCATGCAAGAAAAAGAGTGCTGAGTTTGGGGTTAAAGGACCCAGTATTTAATCCTGGATCTTCCACTTACTACTTGTGAGACTTTGGACAATCAAATTTACCTCTCTAAGCTCAGCTTCCTCGTTTATAAAAGGAGAGGGGTGCTCTAAATGGCCTCTGGGGTCCTTTCTAGGCTTATGTCCATGATCCTATGATTGTGAAATATACTACTGGAGGAACTGAATGACATATATAAATATTCTTGCTATTAATGGAATGAGAAGCAAATAATTTCAGCTAAATAATGAATGTTTATTGATTGACTAATAGAAATGGTTGCCAGCACTGCTGACTTGCACCATCTATATAATAAACTGCCATGATAACCTGTACAATAAAACTGTCTCGCTATTAACCAACTGCAAGCTCTTAGTTTACCTTCCTGAGAACCTTTGAATCACAAAGTCCCTCCCAAATGGTCTGAGAGAGAAGACTTTATCTTGGAGGTCTGGAATTTCCCACCTGGTTGCAGTGAGAAAACTGGATAAGTCAGTGGCCTTAGCTCTGAAAAGTGCCTGTAATTCCCTTAACTTAAGCCACAGGAGTCACTGCAATGTCTATGAGTTGCAGATCTTAAAATACACTCCAGTTTCACCATCCTTGACCAAGCCTCTCTTGACCAGAGGGAACTGATGCTCATGCCATTCCCTGTATTTAGGCTGATTCCTCTGGTAGACTTGTGTAGGGTATATTGTAGGGGAAAGACCAAATACAAAGGTAGGGGATCAATTCAATGATAGATATCACAGGGAATGAGATCCTTGATTGAAGGGTCTGTGATGGTAACAGAGAGGAAAGGGCAGCTTCCTTTTAAAAAAATAGATAAGGGGCAGCTAGGTGGTACAATGGATAGAGCGCCAACCCTGAAGTCAGGAGGACCTGAGTTCAAACATGACCTCAGACACTTAACACTTCCTAGCTGTGTGACCCTGGGCAAGTCACTTAACCCCAATTGCTTCAGAAAAAAAAAAAAAACTAGATGAGTGGTCTCTCTCTACTATCTTCAGGTACTTCCCATTTTCACTTTTGTCACTGGGTCTGAAAGTGACCAAAGACATGGAAAAATGCTAAAGAGGAGTCCCGCAAACAGGTAGGGACTAAGTTTTTGTAATTGTGGGCACTTCATCTACTGATACAGATCCCAGACTTCCATGTCTTAGTAGATGGTTTGGAGGAATTGTTCTAGTTGAGGGGTAGTGTGGTGCAGTGAATAGAAGACGACCCTCAAAATCAGGAAGATCTTAGTTCAAATACCACATCAGAGGCAGCTAGGGGATATAGTGGACTCAGAGTTCAAATCCAATCTCAGATACGTCCTAGCTGTGTGATTCTGTACAAGTCACTTAAGTCTCTATTTGACTCAATTTTCTCAACTCTAAAATGGGGGTAATAGTATATATCATCAAGGGATGTTGTGAGGATCAAATAAGATAATTAATTATAAAGTGCTTAGCAAACTTCTTGGTACATAGCAAGTGTAATATAAATGGTAAGCAAGTCTTTTTGTCTCAGTTTCCTCATATGGAAAATGAGCTGGAGAAAGAAATGGCAAACCACACTGGTATTTTTGCTAAGAAAACACCAAATGAGGTCACAAAGAATCAGTCAGCTCAAGTAAACAAAGCTGGACTCATTCGAATACTTCCTACAGGGCTCTATTACTGTCTACATTGGCCACTAACAAATAAATTTACAGAAAACAATTTACCTTCTACCAGTTTTAAGTCTCCTGCGAGTCTGAGGTTTGTTGTTGTTTTTTTTTTTCATTTGTTTTGAGTTCTTTCTTCAATTGCCAAAGGTTAGTAATTATTCCCTGAACAGCCTTTTCTAGAGTAAGTCTCAGGAGAGGTGGTATTTTTATCCCCCAATCAATAGTTATTTTCTAAGTGAAAGGTTCTTCTTCACCCAAAGCTGAGAACTGAAATATGGACACATCCATGTTTATATTTAAACAGAATAAAATAATTATGTAATTAACTAGTAATTAACTAATTAATTGTATATAAGAAAGTGAAGTGATTTGAGAGTCTCAGGATCTGGATCACTAATTAAGCTGTGTGACTTCCATAAATCACTTTACATCTTTTTGTTTCAGAATTTCTCTTCAGGTCTTTTACAAGAGTGGAATTAGTTCATGAACTAGTGAGTTTCCCATCAGTACTCATCTTCATTCAAAAGCTGTATTTATTTATTTCTTGCCGAGAATACTGTGGTGATGGATTTCAGTGATGGATTAAACTCCAAATCTGAGATTCTGAGATTCTGGAAAGTAGAAATTAAGATTCTTGAGGACAGTGGCTTTTTTAAACCTTTATTTGTGTCCCAGTGCTTGGCACACATTTACGAAATGACTGTTGATTGGTGTAATATCTGTATAAAGATTGGAAATGACTTTCATGGAGAAACTATTATTACCTTAACAATCTAAAATATAAGGGCTTCTGTAGTAGGTGGATTTGAAACTCTACTTCTTTAACTAGGAAGAGGGGGTTATTCTGGTTAAGGTGAAATTCTCTCACAAATGTTAGGGGTACTGTGGCAATCAGCAGTCATTAGGGTGCTTGGAGCTAAGAGCAATGAGGATGTCAATAAAAAAGAACCAGAGCCAATCAGAATCTCCCACAAACTGTCTTTTTATAAGATGGAGAAATGGATTAAAAGAAAGTTAAAAGTTAAAGACCCAAGCAAAAATACAAGTAATACCTAAAGGAGATGGGCAGAGTAGTCAGCTCTGAGAATCACACATTAGGGTATGCTAGAACAGGCTCCTACCAACTCAAAAGAGCTGATTGTTAAATTTTCAGTTTGAGTATTTACACCTTGGAAATTGACAACCATAAGCACTTGATTTGTTGTTTTGTTGATTGTCTAAACTTAAGAAAGAGAAGGAGGGAATGTTAATGATGTCAATTAAACTTTTAAATGTGGCAGGTGTACTTTTTGGGGGATGGAGGGTCTGCTATTCATCATCTACAAGCAAGCTTCTGAACATAGACCATTTGGATGGAGAGGCAAGAATCTGGGGCAGAAGCTTATTAAGTAGAAACAGCTATTGAGAAGAAAAGAATCTCTGCTTTCTCCACTAGAATAGAGCAAATCTAATTACAAGACTGACTATCAGTCTTCCAGTCACACTCACCCATTAACTCAAAGCTTCCTACCACACTTACTTAGGCAAATCATGGTTAAATGGTCAGGTATTTCAGACATAGACTTTATCACTTGCTCTAGAGTCCTGGGTTGGGCTTCATAGAGATGAAGGAACATCCTCAAGACCATCTAAAAATCCTCTAGAAACTGAGTCTTACATACATAAACTGATGCTAAGTGAAATGAGCAGGACCAGGAGATCATTATACACTTCAACAACAAGACTACATGAGGATCAATTCTGACGGACGTGGCCCTCTTCAACAATGAGGGGATCCAAATCAGTTCTAATTAATCAGTGATCAACAGAATCAGCTACATCCAGCAAAAGAACATTGGGAGATGAGTGTGAACCACAACATAACATTTCCACTCTTTCTGTTATTGTTTGCTTCATTTTTGTTTTTCTTCCCAGGTTATTTTTACCTTCTTTCTAAATCCGAGCTTTCCTGTGCAACAAGATAACTGTATAAATATGTATACATATATTGTATTTAACATATGCTTTAACATATTTAACATGTATGGGACTACCTGCCATCTAGGGGAGGAGCTGGAGGGAAGGAGGGGAAAAGTTGAAACAGAAGTTTTTGCAAGAGTGAATGTTCAAAAATTACCCATGCATATATTTTGTATATAAAAAGCTATAATAATAAAAAAACTGAGTCTTAAACACACACATACACACATATTTTCATATTTGTAGATTTGCATATCTACACAGACATATGCTCAAGTAAGGCAACAATAGCACTTGTCCTTTCGGATGTACTGAATATTTTCTCCTTCATTCTTTACTCCAAGAGTGAAGGAAATGGGATTCTGATGAATTTATGATTATTGCAGCAATGTTAGCTCCTAACACAGGGCTCTGTTTATTGTAAATGTTTAATAATTTCCTTTGATAAATACACCGATACATATTAAATTGATACATATCTGTATTCATGCATTTCAGCACTGTGTCTAGAAATAGAATTTGAAAGGGTAGCAGGTCCTAGCCAACACTTAGAATTATGGGATTTGGAACTGGGAGGCTCTTCAGAAGTCCCTTTGTCCAAAAGTCTCATTTTACAATGAAGGAAACAGATTCCAAGAGGTTACATGATGTACCCAGAATCATAAGTAGCAGAGCCAAGAATAAAACCCACATTTTTCAGGCTCCAAGACCGGATCTTTTCACTATACACATTGCCTCATATTCATATGAAAAATGGCACATCTGTGTGTCTCTCCGTGTGTAGCTGGCACTCCATCTGCTTGGACTAGGTTAAGATGGGAACACATAGGACTATAGTACTAGGACAAAATTTTTCTTTTGCCCTCCACAAGTCCTCCTCCCTTTGGTGAACTTCTTCTGGAACCCCCATTCTGGGGAAGAACCAAGGTCAACTTGCCTTTATCTCTGACTCTGTTTCTGACTTCCCCTAGACTCCAAAACTGTGCCCCCACCCTTGGGACCTTCCCTTTCCCCCTCCTGCTTTTAAGCTTTTAGATGTTACTTTCCCCTATTAGAATGGAAGCTCCGTGAGGACAGGCACAATGTTGCTTTTTGATTGTATTTGTATTCCTAGCATTCCTAGCAACTGCCTGGAAGTCAGTTGATTAACATTCATTAAGTGCCTCTAATGTGTCAGGGGCTGTACTAAGCACAGGGAAAAGAAATATAAAATAGAAAAACCTGCCCAATCTATTCACCAAACCTGGAATATATTCTTTCCGACCCTTCATCTCTGAGAATCTTTGAGCTCAACTCAAAGAGCATTTCCTACAAAAGGTTGTTCCTGCCCCCCAGCTACCAATGTCTTATTCCCAATAACATTTCTATTTTGCATGCTTGGAGCATAGTAAAGTGTAATAATTTCTTATTTGTTAACTGATTGATTCCTTAGACTAGGCCAGAAAATTCAGAGGTTTGGGTCACTCCTTCGCCTTCTCTGGGAAAGGTTCCTCAGGACAAGTTCCCCAATAAGTCTGTACCCCATCAGTCCTTAGATGATTTCCTATCACTGCCTCCTACATCTCTCTCTGTGTTTCTTCCCCCACCTCTATCTATATGTGTGTTTGTGTCTCTCTGTGTCTTTCTCTGTGTGTATGTCTCTCTTTGTCTCAATTTCTCTCTTTCCCCCTCCTCTCTCTTTTATCATCATCATCATCACCCTTTCTTCTGTCTGCTGTCTCACCAACAACCACAATACACAGTATAGTCCTGATATATTTGGAAGGTAAAAGAGAAGGAAAAATAAAAACAGAAAAAGGAAAAAGAAGAGGAAAATTAAACAAGCAAATTCCCCATATTACTTAGACTCAAAGCTGAGATCCCACAGTTCAACAAAAGCAGAACCAGAATTCAACAAACATCGATTGGATAAGAAAAAAAATTAATCCTCAAGAATATTACAATTTAATAGAGAAATAATGTGAACAAAAATAAGTATGCTACAAAAAAAAGAATGTGATATGGGAAAGTAAAGGATCTGGACAAAGGGCAATATGAAATTTGAGGAGGAAGAGACCATTTTCAATGAGGAACCAGGAAAGATTTCAGATGGGAGCTGCCCGTAAACTAGGCTTTTTTTATATTTGCCTTTATATAATCTCTTTGTATTTCCTGCTCTCTTTCTCAGAACTCTAAACAACAAATTAAATATTTCAAAAAGAAAGAGAAATTATTTGAAGCCAGACAGGGATGGGGAAGGGGGAGTAGAATATGAATGAGAATATGAATGGGACTGTAACATCATTCATTCATATTCATATTCATTTTTTCACTATGTGTGTCTCTGCCTCAGTATCTGTCTGTCTGTCTCTCTCCCTCTCTCGCTTTCCTTTTCCCTCTCTCCCTCTTCTTCTTCTCCTTTTTTTTCGTTCTTCTTCTGGGAACTGACAAGGACTTTAACCTGGAACTCTAAATGTACCTCTACAAGAATGATCCAATTGGATCCAGAAAAGGGTATTTTTGTTGTTCTATTCCTCTTCTCAAAAATAATTTTGCTGAAGTTACAATTTCCACTTCTGTTTGCAACTTCCATTTCTTTCTCCAATTTTCTTCTCTTGTTCATCTTCTTTTCGTATGTATTTACCTCCTCTACTTAATTGTGTGATGTGTTTAATTTATCCTTAGAGGCTCTTAAGGCTCAAAAATGACAAAACCCCAAAATGTAAGTTGAAAGAATTCCAATCTTTAAAACAAAATAAAATAAAAGTTTCAACCTTAAGAAATTAGCAGCCAGAAGGAATGAGTGGATGCCCATAAGTTATGGTATATGAATGTTATAGAATATTATTGTTCTATAAGAAACATTCAGCAGACTTATTTCAGAGAGGCCTGGAGAGACCTACATGAACTGATGCTGAGTGAAATGAGCAGAATCAGGAGATCATTATACACAGCAACAGCAAGATTATATGATAATCAATTCTGATGGACATGGCTCTCTTCAACAATGAGATGATTCAAACCAGTTCCAATTGTTCAGTGATGAAGAGAACCATCTACACCCAGAGAGAGGACTGTGGGACTGAGTGTGGATAGTATTTTCATCATTTTTGTTGTTTTTTGTTTGCTTTTTTCTTTCTCATTTTTTTTCCTTTTTGATCTGATATTTCTTTGCAGCATGATAATTATGGAAATGTGTATAGAAGAACTGCACATGTTTAACATATTGGATTACTCACTGTATAGGGCAGGGAATGGGAGAAGAGGGAGAAAATTTTGGAACACAAGGTTTTACAAAGATGAATGTTGAAAACTATCTTTGCATGTATTTTGAAAATAAAAAACTATTATAAAATGAAAAAAGGTAAATTAGCAGCCAGGAGATGATGAGGAAGAAGCTTGCCTGCGATACAACAGGCAATTTTGTTATCTGCTGCTTTTGTAAGGAAATGAAAAGAAGGCAAAAAACAACCATCTCAAAGATAAAAGTGAGTCAGTATTATGTAGGAGAACTGGACTTAGAATAACAAGAGACCAAGTTTCAGCTCCCCCTTCCAACAATTGCTGGTTCTATCTTCAAAAAAGAATCTTGAGCATACTGAATTAATTTACAAAAATTAATATATATATATATATATTGCAAAGTTACCCTTAATAACTAACAAGACTTAATTAACCAAATGAGTATTCAAATAGATGATATAAGTGAATGGATGTGGCTCTTGGGTGGCTTGGATAGATATTATCTGAGATGAAGAGTTAAAAACAATATTATAAATTCAAGGGGTCTGGGAGAGGGGGCAGAAAGAAAAGGGAGGAGGATTCACATCACTGAGAATGGCTATTTCTCTCCAGTATCTAAGAATAGCAGACTGGAATTATATCTATCTGCCACCCCTCAAATATCTGTTTGATCTAGGGGCGCAAGTCTGGGTTCATTTTAGTAGTCTATGAATTCTAAGCAAACCCAGGGATATTGTATGGCTGGATTCTCATGTAGATCTTATTTCAAAATCTTTTTCTTTCCTTGCTGAAGTGACTCATGTTCATGTGCTTCTCCAAAAAAGCTCCAGCATCAACTCTATAAGTCACACAAGTATACACCAGCAAGCTCAGCATTCTCTCCATTAATCAGGAGTCACATCTCCCTCTGTGACACAACTAATGTCTTTCTTCCACTCTATTTATAACAGAAATTATAATAGATAACAAAACTTCCCCCAGACATGACTAACTATTGACACATAAAGTCCTATCCTGATCAGTAGAGTTCAAGAGAGAGAAGATTCTTATAAAAGCTATTGGTCATTGCATCATTGATATGTTAGGGCTATATAAAGTTTCTTTATTAACGTGATTTACCAATGTCTCATTTTATCCCAAAATTGATTCTTAACTATCAAAGTACTAGTATCACACCAGTTCTTAACATCCTCCACATACAGCAAGTTGCACTGACTTGACTTTTTCCCTTCCCCTCCAGTGGGAGCTAAGTTACAACACAGTTATCAGGTAAACCAGGTCACTGATTTCTGTTTTACATGTGAGGAAACTGGAAGCAATAAGAGGAATACATAAGGAGATCTGAAGTCTCCTAGGTACCATTCCACATTTTTCCCCAGAATCTTTCCTGAAGTCCAGGGTACTATTGGACTTCTGGGCGGTATCTAGATGACTCAGTAAATAGAGTCAGGAAGATCTGAATTAAAAATACAGCCTCAGACACTTACTGGCTGTGTGAGTGACTGGCTGTCAAGAGGCAACATGGATGTATACCAAAGAAAAACAAAATAAGCCTATATTGGATTTACATGTATTTTTACCGTGTTTAAATAAATAAATGAACTCAAGATAATTTGGGGGAGAAGGAACTCACAGCAGCTAAGAGATTGAGTGACTTATTTGGGCAAGTCACTTAACACTATCTGCCTCAGTTTCTCATCTGTAAAATGAGCTGGAGAAGGAAATGGCAAACCACTTCAGTGATTTTGCCAAGAAAACCTTAAATGGGGTCACAAAGAGTCAGTCAAAACTGAAACAATTGAATAACCACACTGGACTTCCCCCCTGCTGAGATCATCCTTTGAACTAAAATTCCAAACAGAACTTCACAGAACCCTAGATCCATTCTAGAATTTTCTCAGAAAAAATTCATCTGATCAACAAGAATTTCAGTGACAACTATGTGTCAGGGCACTATTCAACAATGGAGACATGAAGACAAAAATGAAATCATTCCTGCCCCCAAGGAACTTATAAGACTGTCAGGAGACAACATGAAAGTATACTAAATAAACACAAGATAATTGGGGGGAGAAGGGAATCTCAACAGTTGAGGATCAGGTGACCTTATTTAGAAGGTGCTACTTGAATTGAGTTTTGAAGGAAACTAGAGATTTTCATAGGGGAAGGCAAAAAGGCAGAATGTTCTAGGAATGGGGAACAGCCTGTGCAAAGGCATGGAGATGGGAGATGGAACATCATGTCTGAGAAGAGCAAGGCTAGTTTTCCTGGGCCCTAGCTTTTGAAGAGGAGCAATGTTAATAAAAGATCACTTGAAATCAGCTTGTGAAGGCTCTAAAGACCAAAGCAAGGAGTTTGCAATGGACCCTTGAGCACAACCACAGGAGCTTATTAAGTAAGGGAGTAAAATGCTTTTTTTAAATCCTTTTTGCTTCTGTGTGAAGAATACACTGAAGAGGGAAGAGATTTGAGTCCTTGACAGAGTTGTGGACTTGAACTTGAATAGGGGTTGTGTGAAATCAAAGGATGGATAGAAAAAATGTGATGGAGGTAAAGTCAACAAGACAATTCAAATGATTGGATATGTGAGAGAGATTGAGGAGTTGGAATGACTCTGAGTTTACAAGCTCTGTGACCAGAAACATAATTCCTTCAATGGAAGTAGGGAAGATCTGAAGAGTAGAGAGTTTGGAGGATGGCATAACATGATAGGTTATGTTTTGACCATGTTAAGTTTGAGATGACTCTGGGTGACAATGGCCGGTACCTAACTGGAGATGAGGAGCAGTAGTTCTAAAAAGAGGGAGGGAGCTGATTATATGAATCTGGAAGCCAAATGTGTAGAAGTGACATTTAAATTGATAAGGCAATCAAGGAAGAGACTGCAGTTCTGGATCAAATGACCAACAAGATGGAGGACTGTACATTTGTTCTAATCTCTACAGCATCTCAAACTTTTCCAAAACAGAAATATATGCAGAGATAAATTTGTGTTGTAAAGCAACTTCGAGTGTCTTCATGGTCTAGGGGGCTGAGAATTCAAAAGAAGATTGAAAAACTATGAAATGAGACCCATTTGGAGCCCATGAAGTCTCTCTACCATTGGGTATGATGCTACCAGCATCTAAAGTACACAAGCTTCCCCAAGAACCTGACCCATAAACTTGTCCAGGAGTCCCACCTTACAATCTGGCCCATTCCCCCCACCTCTTTCTAATGCCTCAAAAAAATGTTTCTGGAACTTCAGTGGCCAGCACTGAGACAGCACTTTGTGCAACACAAGATTTCTGAAGAAAGTGGAGGAAATGGCACAGGAAACATGTGTGAGTTTTAAATAGAGTTCAACTCCACACCCTGACTTTCTCCCCTCTCTTCCCAGAATCTTAGAGATCCAAACTCCAAAAGACAAGAAATCACCCGCCAGCTACAGTGACACTGCCATTGTGACAATGTTCCAACCTGTGAGACCCAGTGTCTATCGAGTGCCAGTTCTGTCCCCACACAAGTCTCTGGAGAAGAGACTTAAGCTAGTGAGCCATACCTATCATGGGCAATAGGGCGGGTGGGTGGGACTGAGAAACTTTAAGATTCAGCTTCCAAGGAAACCTCCATCAGAGGTGAGAGAAAATAAGCAATAGATAAACAGGTAAAAATAAAGAGAATAAAAAAGACAAATTACCAAAGATCTCAAGAATGAGCACAAGCAAATAGATGGATAATGAAAACAATAACAAATAAAAGGAAATGTAGCTTCCAGGTCTATTGAATGACTTCCAGCATCTCTGAATAAATACTGCACAATTTTTAAAAATATCCAATATTTGGTGAGATAAAGAACTTTGGGGAAGTTGAGGGTAACATGGAACCATAACACACTGTTCCTGATGGGATTTAACAGAGGGAGGGGGAGGGAGGGAGAGAGGAGAGAGAGAGAGAGAGAGAGAGAGAGAGAGAGAGAGAGAGAGAGAGAGAATTATGAGAGCAGAATTTATGGCTTGTTTAAAAGAAAATATGACCAGAATAGGAAAACTGGAATCTGCAATGGTAAGTTTCACCAAAAATACAAAAGAGAGAACAATCAATGGGAAATACAAAACACTTAAGTGAAGGATAGTCTACAAGAAAACATTAAAAGAAAATGTGATCTCCATGTAATCAAAATATACTGATCTTGAAGACAAGATGTGTAAATAATTAGGATTATCAATATCCCAAAAGAAAAGTGGGGGGGGGGAACAATACAAGAAAATCATCCAAAAATTCTGAAAACTGAAAATGAAATTCCAACTGAAAGAATTCATAAATTGCCTCCAAAAAAAACCAAAAACAAACTTCAAATTCCAAGACATATAGTGCTTGAACAACCATTCAAATAAGAAACAAATTCTGCAAGTAATCAAATGCAAAGGAAAAGAAATCCTAATAACATAAAATAATTTTTGTCCCAACCAAAAAGTGCAATAGGGAATGGAATAATAATGTTCTGAAGAGCAATGGAGCTCAAGATTCAGCCTAGTGTGACCCATCCTGAAAATCTGAGTTTAATGATAAATGGTGGCAGATCCAAGATGGTGGAGAGGACACACGTTTCTTTCTGACCTTGTCCCACATCCCTCAAACTAATTAGCAAATCCAGCCTCAGAATTAGTTCTGGTCTGGAAGAACCCATAAATATTGGGAGTGTAACAAATGACTGGCAGAAGATAATTTCGAAGCTCCTCAGAAAAGATTTGTTTCACTCAGTAGGAAGGGAAGCAGGCCAAGTGCAAACAAGCTGAGCACAGACACCAGCGCAGGCAGCACACAGTCCCAGGGAGAAATCTAAGTAGTGTTGGCTACTCTGCCCTGGTTGTAAGCCAACAGATTAGCAGAGAAGTTATAAAACATCCAACACAAACACAAAAGGTAAATAGTGAATCCCCAGCCACTGCCACTTCTAGATGAAGCTTGGACCATCTCCCTTGCACTAAAAGCAGATCTCAAATTTTTTAAAAAATGAGTATAAAAGCAAAAAGAATCCTGACCATAAATAGTTTTTATAATAATAAAAAAAAGAACAGATTTTAAACCCTGAGGAGACTAAAAGCAAATCATCTTCAGATGAAGACACAAAGAATGCTATAAGTTGGTCCCCATTATACACAAGGTGCTCCTAGAAGAAATTAAAATGGATCTTAAAAGAGAGCTAGAAGATTTCATTTCCTTTCCCCATTTTTCTTCTAGTTCTAAAAAGCATATAACTCGTTAAAAGATAGATATGACAAAATGGAAAAAGAAAACAACTCACTGAAAAACAGAATTTATGAAATGCAAAAAATCCATAGAACAAAACAACTCATTTAAAAATTCAATTGGACAAATATAAAAAAAAGTTTAAAAAAAAAAGTAAATGAAGAAAATAATTTACTAAAAATCAGAACTGAACAAATGGAAATGAATAGCTCAATGAGTCATCAAGAATCAGTCAAGCAAAACCAAAAATAGAAAAAATGTAAAATACCTACTTGGGAAAACAACTGACCTGGAAAATAGATCTAGGAGAGATAATCTAAGGATTATTGGACTTCCTGAAAACCATGATGAAAAAAAGAGCCTAGACACTATTTTTCAGGAAATCATTAAAGAGAACTATCCTAATGTCATAGAATCAGAAGGTAAAATAGCCATTGAAAGAATTCACCAAATACCTCCTGAAAGAGACCCCAAAATTAAAACTCCAAAGAACATCATGGCTAAATTTCAGAACTATCACACCAAGGAAAAATTATCACAAGCAACCAGAAAAAAACAATTCAAATATTGAGGAGCCACAATAAGGATTACCCAGGACCTAGCAGCTTCCACCTTAAAGGCAAAGGAACTTGGAATACATCCAAGAATAAACTACCCCACTAAACTGAGCATTTTCTTTCAGGGAAGAAGATGGGCATTCAATGAAACAGATAAATTCCAGTTATTTCTCATGAAAAGATCAGAGCTAAACAAAAAAATTTACCTCTAAATATAGAACTCAAGAGAAGTATAGAAAGGTAAAGAGAAAAGAAGCCTTGAGAACTGTATTTCTGTTATGGGTATACATAGAGAGTGCATGTATGTATAATTTAATTTTACTGTTATAATATAAAACAGAAATGAGGTGGAAAGGCAAGGAGAAAGTGGAGGCTAAATGAGGGAAATTACATTTCACAAAGAAACAAAGAAAACCTGTTTTAATTAAGGGAAAGAAGGGGAGGGAATGAACATTGTGTGAATCTTACTTTCATCATATTTGGCTCAAAGAAAGAATAGTAGACATATTTGGTTCCATAGAGAAACTTCTCTCACCTCATAGGAAAGTGGGAGGAGTAAGGGGAAAAGGGAAGGGATAGGCTAAATAGAAGGAAAAACAGAAATAATAGGGGAATGATGTAAGAAAGGGGGAGGGACTCTAAAGGGGGAGGGCTGCTTGAGGTAAGTGGTGCTCATAAGCAAAATATTGGGGAGGAGGGAAAGGGGAAAAGGAAATAGAAAAGTATAATTTGGGGTAAATAAGATGGCAGGAAATACAGAATTAGTAATCTTAACCATAAATGTAAATGAGGTGAACTCTCCCATAAAGTGGAAGTGGATAGGAGACTGGATTAAAAGCCAGAATCCTACAATATGTTGTTTACAAGAAACACATTTAAAGCAGAGTGATACATACAGAGTAAAGTAAAAAGCTGGAGCAGAATCTATTGTGTTTCCAGTGAAATAAAAAAGCAGGGATAATCATCCTGATCTCAGATTAATCAAAAGCAAAACTTGATCTAATTAAAAGAGATATGGAAGGAAACTATATCTTGCTAAAGGGTACCATAGATAATGAAGCAATATCAATACTAAACATATATGCACCAAGTGGTATAGCATCTAAATTCCTAAAGGAGAAGTTAAAAGAGCTGGAAGAAAAAATAAACAGCAAAACTATAATAGTGGAAGATCTCAACCTTGCACTCTCAGAACTAGACAAATCAAACCACAAAATAAATAAGAAAGAAGTTAAGGAGGTAAATAGAACACTAGAAAAGTTAGGTATAATAGATCTTTGGAGAATATTGAATGGACACAGAAAGGAGTATACTTTCTTCTTAGCAGTTCGTGGAACCTATACAAAAATTGACCATATAGACATTTGACATAATATAGACAATTGACATAAAGACCTCAAAATCAAATGCAGAAAGGCAGAAATAGCAAATGCATTTTTTTCAATATCATGATGCAATAAAAATTACATTCAGTAAAAAGCCAGGAGAAAATAGACCAAAAAATAATTTGAAACTAAATAATCTCATCCTAAAGAATGAATGGGTGAAACATCAAATCATAGGCACAATAATTTCATCCAAGAGAATGACAATAATGAGACAACATACCAAAATTTGTGGGATGCAGCCAAAGGTAACAAGGGGAAATTGCTTATCTCTAGATGCTTATTTGCATAAAATAGATAAGAGTAGATCAATAAATTGGGCTTGCAACTAAAAAAGCTAGAAAAAGAACAAATTAAAACCCCCCAATCAAATACCAAACTTGAAATTCTAAAAATAAAAAGAGAGATTAATAAAACTGAATGTAAAAAAAGCTATTGAATTAATAAATAAAACTAAGAGTTGGTTTTATGAAAAAATCAACAAAATAGATAAACCTTTAATTAACTTGATTAGAAAAAGAAAAGAGGAAAATCAAATTGTTAGTCTCAGAAATGTAAAGGGAGAACTTTCCACCAATGAAGAGGAAATTAGAGCAATAATTAGGAGTTATTTTCCCCAACTTTATACCAATAAATTTGATATCCTAAGTGAAATGGAGGAATACCTAACAAAAATATAAATTGCCCAGATTAACAGAAGAAATCAATTACTTAAATAGTCCCATTTTAGAAAAAGAAATAGAACAAGCTATTAATCAACTCCCTAAGAAAAAATCTCCATGGCCAGATAGATTTACATGTGAATTCTATCAAAACAATTAACTTCAGTACTATATAAACTATTTGGAAAAATAGGGAAAGGACTCTTACCAAATTCCTTTTATGACACAGACATGATACTTATATCTAAACCAAGTAGGATGAAAACAGAGAAAGAAAATTATAGACCAAGTTCCCTAATGAATATTGATGTAAAAATCTTAAACAAAATATTAGCAAAGAGATTACAGAAAATCATCCCCAGGATAATACACCATGACCAAGTAGGATTTATACCAGAAATGCAGGGCTGGTTCAATATTAGAAAAACTATTAGCATAATTAACTATAACAATAATAAATTAACAAAAACCATATGATTATCTCAATAGATTCAGAAAAAGCATTTGATAAAATCCAACATCCATTCCTATTAAAAACACTAGAGCTTAGAGGAATAAATGAACTTTTCCTTAAAATAGTCAGTAGCATCTATCTAAAACCATCAGCAAGCATCATATTTAATGGGGATAAACTGGAAGCATTCCCAATAAGATTAGGGTGAACAAGATTGCCCACTATCACCATTACTATTCAATATTGTAATAGAAATGTTATCTTTGGCAATAAAAGAAAAAAAATGATTAAAGGAATTAAGAGTATATAATGAGGAAATCAAATTATTATTCTTTGCAGATGATATGATGGTATACTTAGATAATCTTAGAGAATCAACTAAAAAACTATTAGAAATAATCCACAACTTTAGCCAAGTTGAGGATACAAAATAAACCCACATAAATCATTAGCATTTTTATACATCACTAACAAAATCCAATAGCAAGAGATACAAAAAGAAATTCCATTTAAAATAACTGTCAATAGTATAAAATATTTGGGAATCTATCTCTCAAGTGAAAATCAGGAACTATATGGGCAAAACTACAAAACACTTTCACACAAATAAAGTCAGATCTAAACAACTGGAAAAATATCAAGTGCTCTTGGATAGATGGAGCCAATATAATCAAAATGACAATACTACCTAAACTAATCTATTTATTTAGTGCTGTAGCAATCAAACTCCCAAGAAATTTACAAAAAAATAACAACAAAATTCATCTGAAAGAACAAAAGGTCAAGAATGTCAAGGGAATTAATGAAAAAAATGTCAATGAAGGTGGCCTAGCTGTACCAGATCTAAAACTATATAATAAAGCAGTGGTCATCAAAAACCATTTGTTACAGGCTAAGAAATAGACTTGTTGATCAGTGGAATAAGTTAGGTTCACAGGACAAAATATTCAATGACTATAGTAATCTAGTATTTGACAAATCCAAAAACCCCAGCTTTTGGGATAAGAACATTTCCTTGGAACTACCCCCCAAAAAAAACCACAGACATAGTTCCTAAGAAGTCAAGGACCCTGGATACCCAGTATCTATGACCCAGTTTCTAAAAAGCTTTTAGCAGTAATAAGAGAGGAGGGATAGGGCAGGACCTAAACTAGAAAGTTTTAGAGGATAGGATGGAACAAGTAACTTCCTAAGTCATAGAGCCAATATGTCCCTGCATTTTCCTTTTACTGAACTCAGATTATTAAAGATAGCCCCACACAGCAATAACTGAATCCAATGGTATGGCGCTCTCCTTTCAAATATCTTAATTCCCCACATATTTTTATAAAAAGGGGGCAGACATCAGAGAGAATATGCAGGTCCTGAAGGACAAGATTACAAGAGACAAGATAGAACTTCTGAAGGTCCCTGATGATGCCCATAGGTCCTGGGAATGCCTCTGGCCCCAGATCTAGAGAGAGTATTTCTATGACAGATTTATGATTTGCTTCTTGAAATCTACATCTATTTCCAATTTATGCCCAGGTACCTATATTGACAAATATGACAAAATTACATCTACTTTTCCCTCCATTGATCTTGACCCAACTATTAACCCTGCCTTTTTTTACATAATAAATTTTACTCCTGCTCTTTATTTTAGCTTTGTGTGTATCTTTCATTTTTATTGTGTTTTATGAAAGCAATATATTGTTGAATTCAAAATTTTAGTTGCTATCCATTTCCATTTTGTGGGTAAATCCATCCCATTCACATTCTAAGCTATGTTTAATTGTTGTGTATTTCCTTCTTCCTATTTTTCCTCACAATTCTTATTACCCTATTTATCTTATTCCTTCTCACTACTTTATTTCTATCTGCTACCTTGGCCTCCTATTCCTTAACCTACCTACCCCAATAAGAATACTTCCCTTAAGCAATAAACTGGGAAAACATTTTTACATCCAAAGATCTGATAAAGGCCTCATTTTAAAAATATATAGAGAATTGACTCAAATTTATAATAGTTCAAGCCATTCTCCAATTGATAAATGGTCAAAAGATATGAACAGACAATTTTCAGATGAAGAAATTCAAACTATTTGTAGTCACATGAAAAGGTGCTCCAAATCACTATTGATCAGAGAACTGCAAATCAAGACAACCTCTGAAGTATCATTACACACCTTTCAGATTGGTTAAAATGACAGAAAAAGATAATGACAAATGTTGAAAGGGATGTGAGAAAACTGGGACACTAATACGTTGTTGGTGGAGCTGTGAATGGATCCAACCGTTCTGGAGAGCAGTTTGGAACTATGTTCAAAAAGTTATCAAACTGTTCATACCCTTTGACCCAGAAGTGTTTCTATTGGGATTATATCCCAAAGAGATCTTAAAAGAAGGAAAGGAACCCACATGCGCAGAAATGTTTGTGGCAACCCTTTTTGTAGTGGCAAGAAACTGGAAACCGAGTGGATGCCCATCAGTTGGAGAATGGCTGAATAAATTATGGTATATGAATACTATGGAATATTATTAATTCTGTAAGAAACGACCAGCAGGATGATTTCAGAAAGGTTTGGAGAGACCTACATGAACTGATGCAAAGTGAAATGAACAGATCCAGATCATTATACACGGCAACAACAAGACTATATGATGATCATTTCTGATGGACATGGCGCTCTTCAACATTGAGAGTTCCACTTGTACAGTGATGAAGAGAACCATCTATACCCAGAGAGAGAACCATGGGAACAGAGAGTGGAACACAGCATAGCATTCTCACTCTCTCTGTTATTATATTTTTGCATTTTGTTCCTTTTTTCTCAGTTTTTCCTTTTTCTTCCTTCTTGATTTGATTTTTCTTGCACAATCGGATGGCGTGTGAATATGCATACACATATTGGATCTGGCATATATTTTGGCATATTTGGCATGTGGACTGCCTGCCGGGTCACAGAGGGAATGAGGAGAAGAAGAGAAAATTTTGTGGCAAGGGGTTATGTAGGGATCAATGTTGGAAAAATTACCCATGCATATGTTTTGTGAATAAAAAGCTTAAATTTAAAAAAAAAAAAAAAAAAAAGAATCTTTCCCTTATCCTCTCCCCCAACCCTATCCCCTTGCCTTATTATTTCTTTCTGATTTTAGAAGACTTTCATACCCTTCGATGTGTGTTTGTGTGTGTGTGTGTGTGTGTGTGTGTGTGTATGTGTATGTGTGTGTATTGTTGCCTATTTAATTCATTCCTGGTGAAAGTAGAGTTCCAGCACTACCTACCTTCCTCCCTATTAGCTTCTTCTGTATCAACTCTTCCTTTTATACCTCATTTGCATGAGATTATTACTCCTTTTGGTCTCCTTTTACATAGTTTTTTTTTAGAATCCCTCGCATCATACCCAGTTCAGCCAAAGTTTTTCTTTCAAATTGCTCAAATGTTGACAATTATAAGAATATTGCTTATTTTTTTCACATTTAAGAAGTAAACAATATGACCTTTCAAGTCCTTTATAATCAGTCTTTAATGTTTACCTTTCATTTTTTCTGGATGTTATAGGCCAAATTTTTCTTAAGTTCTTCAGTTTTTGTCAAAAATACCTAAAAATATTTCACTTCATTTCACTTCACTTCATTAATTTTGCTGGATAAGTTACCTTTGATCATAACTCCAGCTCTTTTGCATTATGAAATATAGTGAACACTATTCCCAGGAGGACCTACAATCCTTCAACATAATAGCTTCTAGAACTTGTATAATCTTTATTGTAGCTCCACAGTATTTAAATTATTTTTTCTTGTTGCTTCCAATATTTTCTCCTTAATCTGAAAGCTTTGAAACTTGGCTATGATATTCCTATAAGTTTTCCTCCTGGGATCTCTTTCAGAGGGTGATCACTGGATGTTTCTTTTTTCTATTTTTGCTTTGCCTTCCTGTTCTAGAACTTCAAGACAATTTTCCTTGATAACTTCTCATAATATTGTCACAATTATTTTTATCATAATTTCCAAGTAATCCAACCATTCTTACATTATTTCTTCTCAAGCTTTTCTCCAGATCAATTGTTTTTTTGATGAGATGTTTTAAGTTCTTTTCTATTTTTTTAAATTTTATTTTATTATTTCTTATGACTTAGAAGATCATTAGTTCTCTTGAGGAAACTGGGAACTTATAACAATTTTGCTGTTTCTGCTGCCATTTTATACCAAAACAGTCCCCAAATCAGGGTAAAAATAAGTGTCTAATTAGTAGTATTACAGAACATACATGGAAATCTGCCTCTTTGAAAGTCATTATTCCTTTTGTGTAATGGGTTCAGGTCCTCTTAGATCTTAAAATTATACATTTACTTCAAATGCACACAAAAAATAACAGTTTCCCCAGTACTGCAGGAGCCCAACCCTTCCCCACTGTTATCTCCTTCTGAGGGCCTAATACTAACAGTATGAAATATTAAGCTTTTCAAAATAAAAGAAAGCTAGATCTCCAAACTCTGCACTCTATGTACTATGCTACCTCCTAGCTGCCCTCTCACTGAGGAGATTAATGAATGAGTTGTACTAAATCATCTCTAAAGCCCTTTTGAGTTCTAAGCTTCAGTGAATTATCTTTGTCCTAAGGCTTCTTGACTATTCTGATTGAAGTTCTATGTCCTCAGGATTCCTGTCCAGTCTCCTCAACTGTAAGCACCTTTTCTTCTAAGGCTACCTTGTATTTTCTTTATATGCATTTTGTTTATATTTATTTCTATATACATCATCTCTCCCATTGCTCCTTGAAGGCAAAAACATTCCTTTTTGCTTTTTTTCTTTGTATTCCTGGCATTTACTCAGTGCTTGGAACACAGTAAGTGCTTAATAAATTCTTGTTGATTGATTGAATGAATAAATGAATCATCTTGGCAGTGACTTGTTCTCAGTGTCTTCATCTTGCTTCTCTGGAAATCTGACCCAAGCTACCCTTGATTTTGTTTTTTTTTTTTTCCTTCTCTGTCCAACTCAGATCAATTTGCTCCTCCTTGACAGCTCTGCTGATTTAAACTCAGACAACTGGTCATGTTCATCATCTTCCCTCTCATGTATAATGAGACTTTCTTTCTTTCTTCCTTGTAGGTTTATACCAAAGCTGTAACTAGACTGGAATTATAGGGACTTTTCCCAAAAGCACCAAAATTTAGAGGGGAGATGATGACACTTTAGCTCTTCAGAAGCTTAAAAATGATTAGCAAGAATAGTTATCAAGATCAATTTATTAAAATGTCTTTAGCGTGAATAGATCTTGACAAGGGCCGTCTTCCTTCGCTGGCGCCTTCTAGTATTTCAGGATCTTCTCCCCTTTCCCCTAAACTGCAGTGTGAGTATACTTGGTGCTATTTGCCCAGATGTGTTTTGTGAAGCACTGGAAATATAATGTGCTAGCCATGGCTCTATTTGGCCCTACCCCCATATCTGCATAAGGGCTGCTGGTAAAATCTGCTGAACTGGCTTTAGGCTAGATTTACAGCAGTTGAAAGTTACATTAATCCCTGGACTTTAGACACTCTGGTGCTTATGAGACTAAAACTTCACAAAAAATTAATTACTCCCTAATGTTACATGTGCCAGTCCTCCTGAACTAGTGGGACAGGGGTGAGGAGATGGGAGGAGGGGAGACATAGATCCTAAAGTCCTATATAGATTTAGAATTTTTGATCTGGAATATGCTCTAAAATTACCACCAAAAAAAACCTAAGAAACTCTTTCAAACCTGTTCTTGAACCCCCATCCCCATTTTTGGAGCCTCCAGATCTTCAGTGCTGATGAATTTCATTCATAGGACTCAAGTGTTTTGTCTTTTATGACCACATGGTTTACTTTAAGTACAATAATATCACTATAAACTGTAGAGAAACCAATGAATAAATTTTAGTATAACGAGCTATAATAAATTGGCTTTGTTTGCTGCATTCCAGTACCCCAACATTTCTTTTTACTCAGTGGATGGGAGAACATAATGAGGGAAGTGATTAAAAATCTGGGGAGGGATGGGAGAGATAGGATAAAGAGCAGAGTCAAGGGCAAATTGGAGCTAATCTCAGAAGAAATGCAATAGCAATGAGAGGATTCTGGAAAGACTTCTTACAGAAGGTAGGATTCAGCTGAATCTTGAAGGAAATCATGGAAGCCAAGAATCAGAGTTAAAGAGGAAGAGGAAAAAAATAAAATAGAATATTTCCCAAAAAGGCTGTCAAATAGATTAGGAAGAAAAGGTCAAGACTCACCTAACCACATCCAGCCTCTTCTTTTCCTGTTCAGTTTCATGCCATCTTAAACTCACAACCAGCTTTGGGAGATATAAGAAGGTTAGTAAACATTTTATTAGCATTAGGAAAAACAGGTATAGAGCACTTTGGTTTACAAAGATCTTTATCTAAAGTAAATTTGGGAGTAGACTATGCATAAGTTTTAGATGAGATTACTTACCTAAAATGTCCCTTTCAATGCAGAGAATCTATGCTTTTACTAAAAATACTGTGTCTTATAGACATGGAAACAGACATTTGGTGACGTTGAATGACTTTTTCTAAAAACACATAGCTAGTATAAGTTTGAGGACTTGAACCCAGGACTTCTGACACCAACCAGTATCCTTTCCACACCACAAAATTGTATAAAATCAATTACATCTGGTAAGAATGGATTTTTTAAAAATTAATATCAAAAATCACACTCAATTTGATATTTCCAAATCAATATGAACTCAAAACTGGTCACAAATAATTTTACTGAATAGTGGGATGCTCATTCTTATATTTTGTTTTTGAAATTGCATAAATTGTATTGACTAGAAAAAATGAACTCCTATATTATCTTCTGCATGTTGCCTTATTCATCACCTTTTGTTTATATCTTTAAAAGGTAGGATAATCTAATGAGAAAAGCACAGGATTGGAACCTGTGGTTCAATTATAGATTTTAGGATGATAAAGGTTTAAATTTTTCCTTTGCTTCCTGTATGAATACAGGAAAGTCCCTTAATATCCTTGCCTGAAAGACAGGGGCAGAATAGATGGAACTTTATAAGGATAAAAGCAAAATTTTACACTTGGGTTCAAAAAATCAATTTTGTAAGGACAAGTTGGAGAAGTGTGGCTATGTAATACTGAGGGGAAAGAGGTTGAGAACTGAGAACACAAAGGACTGAGTGAATTGATTTATTCTTGATAGGTACAAATATACTCCAAAACTTTAATCTGCCACAACTAAGAAGATAAAATAAAGAAGCAAAGGGTGTTCACACATTAAGAGTGGCTGGAACTGCTCCCAACCTGCCTGCTCACTCCTGTGTAATGGTTTTGTGTTGATATCTCGAGCTTTGGGAGCCCCCTGGTGATATATGTGGTACTGCGTCCCAAGAAGTTAACTGAGCCCCTAAATGCTCCTTGAAATTCAGTTAATGTGAATGGGTGTGAAGGAGAGTTTCAGAATCGCACTATTAGAACTGCAGTGACCTTAGAGACCACCCTGTCCAACATTTTCTTTTCCAGAGGAGAAAATAAAAGTCCAGAATTAACGTTAAAGCATGGACATTCTTCAGTTTTTTTATTCTTTCAACCGGTTTGCTGAACTTTGTCCACTCTTGGGCTCATGAGAAGATGAAGCCCCGGCCTTTCAGAACAACAGTCCCTGACCTTGTTACTCAAGACTGGCAGCTAATGAGAGCAGGGTCCTACCAGGTGCACCCCACCCCAGAGCTCACCATTTTCCCAGGGCATTGCCATGTGGGGAAGTTTAACTACTTAAGAATGGCACAGTTTCAAGGCAAAGAAGAATATTAAGGATAAAGGAAGTGAAGGCATCCTCAGATTAGCCAAGAATTCCTTGGACTGGAAATAGTCGGACCCCTGAAATTCCCTCCCTCTCTCTTCCCAGAAGATCCACCACACTTTCAACAGGATAGATCCGAGGGCTGGAGAAAGACTTTGAGAAGTAAAAGACAAACTCAAAGGAAAAGAAAAGGTCGATGGGGAGCCAGTAGACAGAAATGTCTCCAGGAAAACAGGGAGGAAGGCCTCCCTTCCCTTTCTTTCTCCATGCCTTAAAGATTCTCTCTGAATAACCTGCAAATGGGCAAAGGAGAAGAAGCCCCTTTGAGGGCTCCTGACACTGCTGGTTCCCAAGCTTCTGTGCATTAGGAAGTGGCCCCTACAGATCTATTTTTGTTTACAGGGAGGGACGTGCTTACTAAGCCGTGGCCAGGCCTCCTTCCCCATCCTTGGGCTGAGTCAGCTTGGTAGCCAGAAATCAGCCTCGGGAGCCCTGGTAGATAATCAAGTTGTTCCCTTACTGGAAACTTCAATGTCCTTTTAAGTTCAAAAGAGTGAGTAGGATATTTCTTGCCTTTGAGTTATTCCCCATCATGGGTAAAGTTCTGTTCACCCTGACTTGGTTACCTAAATGATCATATATATGAGAATTTACTAACAGATCCCTCAGCAAAATTGAGGTAAAGTGTATTTACAGAATTAAATTGATTTAGTAGCTATCAAAAAAGCAAATCATTAGGTATCATTTGTCCTTGATTCTACCCCCTTTAGTTATATCAACGCTATAATTCTTACTGGTCTACCTTTCAAATCACCAAATGCCTCTTGGACATCCTGACCTGGCAATAAGCTCCTTGACAGCAGGGACTGTTAATTCACATCTCCAGCATTTAGCCTCAGTTTCTTCATCTGTAGAAGGGATGCAATAATACTTGAATTACAAACGTATTATGGAGTTAATATGGAGAAAGACCTTTGTAAATCTCAAAGTACTAGAAAAAGCTGTGTTGTGATCAGCAGGATGATTTTAGAAAGTCTGGAGAGCCTTACATGAACTGATGTTGAGTGAAGTGAATGGAATCAAGCGAACATTGTACACAGCAGCAACAGGATTATGTGATAATCAATTCTGACGGACGTGACTCTTTTCAAAAATGAGATGATTCAGGACAATTCCAATGGACTTCTGATAGAGAGAGCCATCTGCATCGAGAAAAAGAACTGTAAAGACTAAATGTGGATCACAGCTTAGTATTTTCATCTTTTTTGTTGTGGTTTGCTTGCTTTTTGCTTTCTTTCTCATATTTTCCCTTTTTGATCTGATTTTTCTTATGCAGCATAATAGTAGTGGAAATATCTACAGAAGAATTGCACATGTTTAACATAGATTACTCCCTGTCTAAAGGAGGGGGAAAGGAGAAGGGAAGGAGAAAATTTGGGGATATAGGGTTTTGCAAGGGTGAATGTTGAAAACTGTCTTTGTGTATATTTTGAAAGTAAAAAGCTATTATTTAAAAAAAAAAAAGAAAAATGTCAAAATGAAAAAAATAAAAGAACGTTTTATCCCAGATTAAAGATTCTTTAAAAAAGAAAAAAGGAAAGACTATGTGTGAGCTTCAATTTATTCTACCAAAATTTGTGTTTGGAGTAATCAATGAAACCCATTTTATAGTGATAGCTATTAGCAGTGGTAGTAATAGCAGCAGTATACTCTCATATAATAACAATAACTAGAATTTCTTTCCATCTAAGCTTTAAAAAGCACTTTATATTTTCTCTCAGTTGGTCTTCACAACAACCCGGTTACTCCATTTTATAAACAGGAAACTGAAGTAGACAAAGGTTAACTAGAGTGTTTGAAGCTACATTTGAGCACAAATCTTGCTATTCTAAGCCACCTAGTTGCCTTAAAACACCTGCAAAGAGATAAAAGAAAGAGGAAAAAAGATTCATAAGTATAAAAATATTTGTTGCAGCTCTATCTGCTCAGTAGACCTGGAAACTAAAAGGGTTCCATCAATTGGGGAATAACTGAACAAGGAAAATGATGTATCATGATGTAAAATAAGACATTCATCTTTAGACATGGACAATGTGGGAATTTGTTTTGCTTAACTATGTGTATTTGTTACAAGGGCTTGGCTTTGTTGTCTGATTTGAAAGGGTGAGAAGTTGGGGATAAGAAGAAGAAAAAATACATTTTTGTTAATAAAAAAATCTCAAAGGCTTTTGAGGTGATTGCTTATTTCATAGGATTGTGGATTTATAGCTGGGAGAAACTTTAGGAGCCTCTTCATCTGACCCCCTCATTTTACAGATGAAGAAGCTGAAGTCTAGAGGGATGAAATGGTTTTCCCGGGGTTACATAAGTAATAGAGACACTGATCAGAGGCAGGACTAAAACCATGTTCTAGGGAGCATCAAAAAAACCTAAAGTAGAGACCAGTCAGGATAGCAAACTATTAAGTACAGTTGAGTTCTTTAAACCCCGCCACACCTTCTTCACATAAATCTAGAACACACATCAGATTTAGTCTTCATTGGAAAATCCAATATGAAAATCATAGTGAGTGATTCTTCCAGCCCAAATCAGTATAGAGAGATAGAGAATCTTATAGAGCAGGATTGAGCCAGGAGCTGTGACTCAGAGAATTCTGGTGCAGCACCTGAAAGAGGAAGGAGTCTGTCCACAAAAGCATGTGGAGCTCCCAGACCTAGGAGCATCTAGGAGCAGTAGTCCAAGATAAGGAGAGTCTCGAAACCTAGGTTACAAACTGAGGAAGGATCAAGCTCAGAAGCAGCAGCATCTGCATGTCTCTGACCCAGGAGGGGAGCAGAAGCTCAGTTCTAGCCCCCAGCCCAATCTGAAGCCTCCAGTGGAATGAGGAGGGCAGGAATTCTACACCAAAGAGGAGTCTGTAGTTCTGTCACCTTGTACCAGCAGAGTTTTCAGCTGCCCGATAGTGGATAGGTCCAAAAGCAGTCCATTGGAACTTCCATCAGAGGCAACCCTGTGTTAGTCACAGCCCAAGCCAGGAACTTGCATCACTCAAACTGGACGAGGTAGGGATGGGTGGTGAAGGGTGTAGAGTGGGGAGGGGGGAATGACATCAATTAGATTTTGCCCTGAATTAAACCATTTGGAGAGCACTAAAAGCTAGAACAACACAACATTCAATGTCCTAAGAAAACAGCAGTAGGACCCAAGAGGACACAAGCTCGATCCAGACATTCCCTCTAGACATGGGCAGAACTCAGTTTTAATATAAAATCCAGAGTCAGGAAGTAGGCTGTAAGAATGAGAAACAAAAAATAAAATAAATCACACTATTAAGAGCCATTATGATATTGAAGTCACTCAAAACACAAACCCAGAAGAAGGAAATTATTCCAAAACATCTATAAGTAAAGCTTAAAAGAAAAACAGTTTTAGTACAAGGTTAACTAGAATTCCTGAAAGAAATAAGCAAGAATTGTCTGAGTTTTTCAATGAGTTAAAAATTATTTTATAAATTAAATGAGAATATTAGAGAAAAAATAAGAAAAGAAATGAAAGCTATGGAGCAAAAAAAAAAAAAAAAGAAAGAAAGAAAGAAAGAAAGAAAGAAAAAGGAAAAGGAAAACAATTAACAGCTTGGCTTAAGAGGTACAATATTAAGTAGAAGCCAATGATTCCATGATCCAAGAAATATTAAAGCAAATTCAAAATTCTGAAGAAAAAAAGAAAAGAAAATGGAAGTGATACCTAGCAAAACAACTGACCTGGAAAACTGATTAAAGGGAAAGAATTTAAGAATCTTTGAACTACATGAAAGTTATGACCAAGAGAACCTGACTACCAAATTTTGAAAAATCATAAATGAGAACTGCTTAAAATAAGAAGGCAAAATGGAAAAGGAAAAGATCCATTATTAACCACCTGAAAGAAACTCCAAAATGAGAACTTTTAGTAATATTCTAGTCAAAATCCAAAGCTTTCAGCCTCAAATTCCCAAGTCAGGGCTTCTGTCCCTGCATCATCACCTCATTGTCTTTTTAATCATGACTCCAGTCCACTGGGGCTGCTATTTGAAGAAAAGGAATTCTTTCTTTTGAGACTCCAAGGCCTTCACAGAAAGAGAAGACTGGTCAGGAATGTTAAAGGCCACCATAAGGTTCTGTTCTGAGTACTGGGCTACAGAATCAAAACCCAAAACTGCTCCCGTTTCCAAAGAGAAACAGAAAGAATGAATGAGAAAAGCACTTATTAAGCACTTAATTAGGTGTTTTAGGCATTGGGGATAAAATTACCCAGGTGAAAACAATTTCTGCCCTCTAGAAGTCTGTCTTCCAACGGGAAAAGCACGGCTGCTGTAGGGAGAGCGGGAAGGAGTATTTTGGTTCTGAAAAGGATAGGGGTGATTTGCAGAGTCCCAGGGGAGTAGGAGCTGTGACTAAGCTCATTTGATTTTGTTTCCAGGACTGAAGGAGGGAGGAGAGAGCTGAAGGAAGGAACTAATGAATTAATTGAATGACTGAATAAAAAGGCACTTATCAAGCATCTGTGCCTGCTATTTCTCTTCTGCAAACAGCCTTTAGGCGGTCTCTCCCCCGGGACAAAAGTGAAATTGTGGATTCAGATGTCCGCAGAAGTGGGAAGTTACTGGGAAAAATAACTAATCCTTTCCCAGTTCCAGGCCCCCCTGATTTTCCTTCAAATCCAAGTTATAATCCCCCCTCCTCCAAGAAGCCTTTCCCAATAGCCCTGAATGCTCAGGACTTCCTTCTCTCCAAACTAACGCTACCTATATCATGTTTGGACAGTTGTTTGCGTGTTGTCCCCCCTCTCCCTCCCCATTAGACCGTGATCTCTGATGACGGGGGCTATCTTTTTCTCTCTTTGTAGCCCCACGGTGAGGGGCACACAGCAGGCACTTAATAAATGCTCATAGACTAATTGCTGGAAACACCCGGCTGCCAAACATTCGGGAGTTTCCTCGTTGCCATTTCATTTGCATTTTGTCCGACAAATGCTTTCTAAGCTATAATGGAAAAGTGAATTCCTTTAGGTCGCCAGGAACCGAGAAGCTTAAGTACCTTAATGGAAATGGGAACCGAGCCAATCGTCATAAACTCATGGAATAGATCGGCGCCCAGTGGGCAGCAGGGGCTGCTGTCCGGCGACAGCAGATTCAGGGGGTGGTAGAAGGGTCCCGCTGTTCAGGATGCCTCGGGGTAACTTTTCACAGGCTGCTCCCTTCCCCGCCCGGCGCCTGCTTGGGGATCTCTCCAGCTCTCCTTGCAGTGGGGAATCCACTTCCTAGCATCCCCTTCTGCTCACACAGAGCTATAAAAGTCTAGCGATCTTCGTTGCGTTGGTAACCTTAGACGCCACAAGAAGAAAGAAAATCGAGACCGCGAATCGGCGCGTCTGAAGTGCGGGCGCTGCCGTTACCCGGAGCTTTAACGGAGTCCGGACCGGCAAGACTACGTAGTCCGAGTGCGAGCTTTCTGTAAGCCACCAGAAGGCGCTCCGAGCTCGCCTTGGCTGCCCCAACATTCGCTCAATCCGCTTCTCGATTTTCCACCCAGATTGGCTTGTGAGCCACAGTATAAAAGAAAAATGTGCCCCAACTGGAGAGGTGGCTCAAGGGAGCCAACCTTCCAGGGCTGGTGGGTGTGGGAACATGAAGCTAAAAATCATATGTACTATACTCAGGAATATAAGTGACTGGAGAGGTATAAAACCCAAACCAGGAAGGGATAACCCCAGTTTTGCATCCCAAGCGACCTTGATCATAGAGCAAGACTAAGAGAGGCAAGTAAGTGTAAGGTGGACCTCCAATAGGTCTTTTTTTTTTTTTTTTTTTTTTTTTTTGGCTGTGGCAATTGGGATTGAGTGACTTACTTACCCAGGGTCACACAGCTAGGTGTTCAGTGTCTCATGTCTCAGGACTCATGTCCTCCTAACTTCAGGGCTGATGCTGTATCCACTGCGCCACCTAGCTGCCCCAATAGGACCTTCCCAAGCGAGTGGGTTATGAAACAGGCTCAGCGGAGTAAGCGTCCAATAGAACCATGTCTTTGCAGAAAGCATCTGGAGGGGGAGGGGGAATGTGAATGATGGCAGGAAGACCTTAGCCTTCCTCCTTCAATTCTCTCATCCCTGTGATTTATATGCTCCTTAATGAGAGTAGTAGGGATTGAGCTGACTCTGCAGCAGGAAATCCAGGTTATATATACACTGAGAAGAACTATTTAACCCTTCAATAAGTTATCAAGGAAAATTGTAGCAACTTCCTTTTCTGGAGCTTTTAGAACCCAGAAGAGACATGGAGCTGTTGGGATTCTGTGGGTCTGCTGCATATAAGTTAGTATTACAATCATCATAGCTTATTATTTATATAATGTTATAAGATGCTTTACAAATACCACATTTGACCCTTGAAAACACCCTCAGTTGTAGATGTTATCATTACTCCCAGATAATTACAAGTGAGGAAGCTGAGACGGGCAGAAGTTAAGTGATTTGCTCATGGTCACACAGCTGCTGAGTGTCTGAGGCTGGATTTGAATTCAGGTCCTTCTGACAATCTCCTGCTCCAAGTAGACAAGATAGAGTCTGATTCAATGCCAAAATGAGGGATAAAACAGAAAGCTGTCGCTGGGGATTTACACTCCAGTCAAACCACCGCTGTCTAAGAATAAAGAGTTCCGTGAAGAAGTCAGGGAAAGTAGAACATTTCAGTGAACAGAAAGTTCAACAAATGAGAAGAAACAGTAGTTTCCCTTGGTTACTCACTGGATCAGAGGAGAGAACACTTGGTATGGATTCAGTAAGAGCTGGATTCCAGTCTAAGCTGACCCACTTACCAGCTGGGTGAGTAGCTGGGCAAGTCACTTAACTTCTGCCCGCCTCGATTTCCTCATTTGTAAAATAGGGTTAATAATAGCACCTACTTCCCAAGGTTGTAGTGAGGATGAAAGGAGATAATATTTGTAAATCCCCTAAAACAGAGCCTGGAACAGAGTAGGACTATACAAATACTAATCCTCTTCCCCCTTTCCCTTTTGAGAGAGGAGCTAGGAAGACTCTAGGGTGCCAAGTCATCAATACGTGGAATAGGATGTTTGAAACCAACTAATAAGATCACATGTGAGTAACCTTCAGAGGCAATTCCAACGTGGTCACTTCTGGGTCAAGCATTCTTCAATAAATCCTAATCAAATCAAGGAACTGGAGATTTAAAGATGGAAGGTCCCATGTGTCCAACTCCTTCATTTTACAGACAAAGAAACTGAGTAGCAGAAAAGTTTAATGACTTGTCGAGAGTCACACAGGCTGTAAGGAGCTGTCTAATCCAAGGTGGAAGAAAATAAATGTCAGAAGCCACCTTGTCTAACTCCCTCATTCGACAAATGAGTTAATTTTAAGGAGCCCAGAGAGCTTAAGATATTGGGCTGAAATCACACAGGCAGTGAAAAATTAGAGGTATCTTTTGAACCCAGACTTCTAACTCCAAGTTCAATGTTCTTGCTGATGCAACTCACTTCAGAGAAGAGATTTGCAAACCATTTTACTCAGAGTTTATCATTTGCAATCTTTGAGAAAAGTACACAACCGTTAAATTTGTCCAATGGGAAAAAATAGGATGGGCAGGGTGGGGGAGATAAGATAAGGATTTTCAATGTTCTACGAGATTAACAGTTGTGCATACCTGGCTCAAATTTTCTCTCATTCTCCAGTTTGTGGGTATAAGTCATAACAGGTGTAAATCCTACCCCCATTTCCAGGGAGGGTAGATTAGACCAAGGTAATAAACTAACAACGGCTTTTCTAAACTTTCCTCAATGAACTTTTGTCCTATTTTTTTTCTCTTCCATCCCTTAATCATATATTAAAGTTCTATTCTGTGGCTATGAAACTACAGCATTATTTTTTTTATTGTTCACACACCTCATCAATTAAAAAAAAAATTTGACGACCCATTTCAATAGATAGACATTTATCATAAATTACATTATGTACTATTGTATAAAATTATAGAAATTAAATGAACATAAAGAGAAAAAATTTTAAAGAAATTAAAAGGAGGGGCAGCTAGGTGGTATAGTGGATAGAGCACCAACCCTGAAGTCAGGAGGACCCAAGTTCAAATCTAGCCTCAGACACTTAAAACTTCCTAGCTATGTGACCCTGGGCATGTCACTTAACACCAATTGCCTCAGGGAAAAAAAAAAAAGAAATTAAAAGGGATAAAGTTGAAATAAATATTTTAAATGCCTTGAATTTTATTGTATTATTAACATCCAATTATTTTATTAGCATGGCAATATAATCAATCATTTCATAATATCATGTCTATTGAGGAATAATTTTGTTTATTAATATTCCTTGATGAATAATTATTCATTATATTTTAATTATATATAAAATGTATTAATTGATAGTTTATTAAAATGAAAGACAAACTCAAAAACAGTCAACTGAAACTTTTATTTACACTCAAAGGAGATTTAGTATCTCTGAGTACAAAGCTACCTGGATTTTTCCATAGGGCTTATTTTATATAGAAAAGCAACAAAACCAAAATAATTGCTTTTTCTATTCTGATAATAGATGCTAACAAGATACAGGAATATCTGCATGTAACATCCCTCTTCCCCCCCCCCCCAAAAAAAAACCCCAGCAACAACAACTTCCAGATAAAAAAAATATTTATTCTAAAAAGATATAGGTGATACATGGTACAAACAATTAAAGCAGGTTTTAGGACAGGCAATTGACAACAATAATCTATTCAAACAGAATCCAAGGAAAAGAAGTTTGGTTTTTTTTTTAAATGACTTATTGTACATTTTGTTCTCCCAAGAAAATTCAGCAATACCTTGATTGCTTAAACCCAAGATAAAATCACTTTAAATTGTACAAAAAACCTTTATGCTCTTCCCCCCTTCCAGAAAAAAGTCATTGTATTTAAGTTAGAGCAATGTGATAGAATGTATGTGCTTATTTTTTAAACTTGATTTAACTCTTGGCGATAGAGCAAATCAATTTTAAAATAATTTCTTATCAAATTTTAATGTCGGTTATAACTGAAAAAGCTAACTCATAAATGTACATAGATCCAAATGGAATCAGTGCATCTATGTCTCCACTAATTCTACAAT
The DNA here is from genome assembly GCF_902635505.1 of Sarcophilus harrisii. Taxonomy (NCBI): domain Eukaryota; kingdom Metazoa; phylum Chordata; class Mammalia; order Dasyuromorphia; family Dasyuridae; genus Sarcophilus; species Sarcophilus harrisii. The sequence goes on along the minus strand of NC_045427.1, from coordinate 617,761,116 downwards.
TCTTGTTTTTCCCAATCCAATCCACCAATTTTACAAATGTTTTCACTGAAATTTGTCCAATTTCTCTCTTCCCAGATGTCAATCGGTTGTCTTGAAAACTAATTAGAAGGTCTTGCCTTATTTTTAACAAATGAACTTCATTTGAAAGATTTTATAAAATAGGTTAGGAAATTCTCTTTCCAAGTTTTTAAAGTGAGCAGATAAGAGACATTTTGAGAGGTGACACATTGTTTTCAGCCACAGAGGATTAGTTTTTAAATCTCTTACAAATTATGGTGGCTTACCCTATCATTAACTCCATATCTCAAGACAGAATATAAAGTTTAAGGAGAAGTTCCCTCTTACTGAGAGTGGATGCAAATCCATGATTCAAATAATCTGGCTAATTTCAGATTTGCTTTGGGAGGAAAAAGGCGGAGAGATCAGAACTGATCAGATTATTACCATTGTGGTTAACTTCCTAAAATAACCGATAAAGTGTTCTAGAAGATCTCTGCCATTTTCTTTTTGTTGGCATTATTGCTGTAATCTTCAATTCATGGCTTCTTTGCAGAAATCTTTTTAAACTACTTGTTCATTTGTATGAGGTTTAGTTTCTTTAAATCTTGACAATATAATCCATAAAACCACTTACCCAGGAACACCTGGGCTGCACTATGATTCAGAAACCCTGAAAGGGAACAAAAGAACGAGGGCACCATTGTCGACGAACGCCTCCCCAGTAATGAGACTGTCTTCCCTCAAGATAACTTGTCATGTGACTATCTGTTACATATACCAAATGAGGGTGCCAAGGTCAATTACTGGATATGTACATATTATTAAAGCTTGATTTCTTTCTTATTTTTACTAGAAAAATAAATGTAAAAAAGGAGGGGTTTTTATATTTATTTTTAGTTCCAAATTTTCTCTCTCCCGGATCTATTAAGAAAGCAAGCAATATGATACCCCTTATACATGGGAAGTTATGCAAAACACAGTAAATAAAAGTTCTAATATTTCCTTTGAGTATCTTTGGACCCAAGATGGGATGCCCCTTGGAGATCCCCTCATTGGAGGAAAGAGTATAGAAGTCAGGAGCAAACAGCTTCTGAAACTTACAACCTGTAAGTAATCTCCTAAATGTCTCCTAAATGTAAAATGGTCTCCAGGTGAGAGAGGAGATTCTTTGCTTAAATTGTTACTTGGCCTTAATCACTGAATGGGTGTGGTCTCAGTTAAACTGAGACCTGTTGAAGAACTTAGCTTAAAAAAGTCAAGGTCTCCCATTGCATCCAGGGCCATCTCCAGTGGTCCTGATCTCTATCTGGCCACTTGACTCAGATGACTCTGGAGGGGACAGGGAGGCAGGTGATCTTTAAGATCTCCCAGATCTCTCTCACTCAAATCCAATTCGCTTGCATGTCATGGCATCCCCTCCTGAACTCTTGGTCCTCTTCTGTGAAGGGCTGAAACTCTGAGTTGATGCACTGAGGTCAGACAACCAAGCACTTGAGGCTAATTACCGATTGGACAATACTCTATTAGTATATGCTCGGGGAAAATGGTCCTTCCCACTATTCTGTGCTGGTTTAATCTTTTGGTGTTTACAGAGAATTGTGGGAGGGATTAGGGGGTGGAGTAAAACAAGCCAGAGTCACTTTGGTGGTAGACTAAGAGAAGGAAGGAGATCCTGTGTCCATCCTGTTCACTTCTACCCCTAAAGACCAAGGACTTTTGCTTATTCTGACTCCAGCTGATTCTAAGGTATCCAGGTGCTAACTCGGTCTTCACACTCTTCAAGAGTGAAGAATAAACAGCACAACAAATAACAATCAATTCTTACTTAGCATCTCAGGGCTGACAATCCTGAAGGAAAACAATACAAGTTAAACGCTTAAAAACTGGGAAACACTCATAATGTCTAATGTTATGTTACTTCAAAACAGTTTGAGAGGGAAGAGCCAAATCCTAGAATTCTATCCCTGATATAAATTACCTTTGTAACCTCAGGAAGTCTCTTTTCTTCACTCTTCTCATCTGTAAAATTAGGGAACTGGACTCAAGTCATTTATTTAGGATTATAAAACTAATTAGCTATAGAGCTCACATTGCAACCTAGGTCTACTCCTGGTTCTTAGTCTAATGTTCTCTCCAATAATGCCCCTTTTAAAAAATAATAATTCTGATGAATTATCTTTTGGTTTTCTATCATCTACATTTCCCCAGAGCTACCCTATATAACAAAGAATTTTTTAAAAAGAGGAAGAAGAGGGGATAAATCACCAAAATTGTTTTATGCACCCCAAGTGCATAAAAATGCAAGTTTGAAAATGTATATGATGTTGCCCGTCTGAAGTAAGATGTTTTATCTTTTCTTTGAGGTTGTGGGTAATTTTGCAACATTCTTAAGCTATTGCTTTTTGCATTATCAAAGCCATAGGATTGTTTTCTTGGCTAACCTTGCTTTCCTTTGCTCCAGGATGCCTCTTCATTGGTGACCAGAGTCCAGTTCGAAGGAGCTAGATTTAAAATCAAGATATTAGTCAGTCTCCAGTTCTCCAACTTTTTTAAAGATTCTACTTCATTTCATAGACTTGAGAGGAGAAGAATCTAGGAGAGCTCAACACCAAATAACTGCCAGGCCTTTTGGTAGGAACCAATCCACTGCCTTCCCAGGAAGCCCCCATTTCAATTAGAAGAGGTGGTCAGAAATATTTTCACCAAGGATAAAAATAGATCATCAGGAAGACAGCAGACATCCTCAGAGTAGAGGACAGTCTGACCACAGAGGCAGTCATAATAAAACAGAAACTGTTCTGACCCTTGGCTCCACACAAATTAGAGGGAAATGGAGAGAGGGGAGGGGGGAGAAGGGGAGAAGGAAAAGGAGAAGGAGAGGGAGAGGGAGGAGGAGAGGAAGAGAGAGAGAGAGAAAGAGGGAAAGAGAGAGAGAAAAGAAGAGGGAGAGAGGAAGAGGAAAAGGAAGAGAGGGAAAGGGAGAGAGAGGGAGAAGGAAAGGGAGAGGATGGAGGGAGAGAGGGAGGGAAGGAAGGAGAGGGAGACCATGGCAATGGAACCCTGGGTATAGGGAGGAGAAAGGTGGATGTGTTTGAAGGCAATTGCCTGAGAAGAAAATCTACTTTTCAGATATCAGCTCTTTGGGACAAAAAACCCTGTTCCTCCCATTTTAGTCGTTTGTAAGTCTCTCACTGTATATTGAGGTGAAGATCTCCCTCTGGGAGGTTTCACTCATTAGTCCCGATTATGCCCTGTGAAGTCACCTTAGAAATTAAACATTTTGCCATCAGGTGGCACCAAAACTCAATGCAGAAATTTTTGACTCAGCAGCAAGATTTTTAAATCTGTTTAAAAAAAAACAAAACAAAAAACAGCTGTACAGACTGACAAAGAGCAACAGATCTAGGTGGTCTGTGTTGATATCCACATCAAATCAAAATTAATTTTTTATGTTTCTGCCTAAATGATTAAGCTTGACTGTCCATATGGATCCAATAGAGCATTGTTTCTCAAATTCATGGAACTGGGTTTTAATTCCCCCTCTGACAGTCACAATGATATGTCCATCGAGGAGAAATCACTTTAATTCCTCGAGTCTCGTTTGCTTTTCTCTACACTCAGAGAATTGTATTAGATGGCTTCTGAAGTCCTTTAAAGATCTGATCCTATGAATCTAATAGAAATTTTGAACTGAAAGTAACCTTAGATCTGATCTCTCTATTTGTTTCTCTGTAAAGAAAAGGACAGACACTCCCTAAAGACTCTTCCAGATCTAACACCTTCGTTGCTCTAAAGTCCCTTTAAGTTTCAAATCTATAATCTGATGACTCTCATCTAGTTCCAACTTTTGCAGATAATCAACAAAAGCTCAGAAGGTCAAAGCTTCCCTGATCCAGCTGTAACTGGAGCCCTTCCTACAGAGCTTACATCTTGCTCACATCTGTTATGTTTATGTGTGGGACTTATTTAGGAGAGTTCTGATAAATGATTTAACAATAGGCACTCTTGAGGGGGAAAATGTAGGCATGATACACTTTTAAGTTTGGTTTAGTTAATTGGTTTAATTAACATTTTCTCCCTGTAATAAGGTCCATGAGCAATTAGGTTGCTGGGTGGGTGGAATGTTGAGTCTGGAATCAAGAAGACTCATCTTCCTGAGTTCCAATCTAGCCTCAGATACTTACTAATTGTGGGATCCTGGGCAAGTCATATAACCGTGTTTGCCTCAGTTTTCTCCTCTGTAAAATGACCTAGAGAAGAGAATGGCCACTTTCTTTGCCAAGGAAACTTTACTTAAATGGGGTCATGGAAATGGGACTTAACTGAAACAGCTGAACAACTGCAACAGTGGTAACGTCCATGAGGTCAGGGAATGAGTATTATTTGAACATCATATCTCCTTCACTATTCTACTATTAAGTACGATGTAGTAGTATAATTTATATATTTGCTAATGGAGTTGACTTTATTTGATCTAAAGCAGGTTAACAGCAAGAATGAAACTAAAACTCTAAGTATTCCTTCTATAAATATTATATATAATTACATACATTACGTAAATATTACGTAATGTAAATATTAGCTGTTCCCTTCTGGCAGAGAAAATAAGCTGAATGATACTTTGAGTGCCACATGAATTCTAGAAGAAGAAATTTTGAGCAGTCACTCCATGTTTCTCCATTTATCTTGAGCAAATCATTCCCTCTGTCCAAGTCTCGGCATCCCTATCTGTAAGACAGGAGTAGTATTATTGTGAGGAAAACATTGTAAATGGCTAGGTGCTGCCGTGGGAGCTCTTCTCTAATGGCCTCCTTGCCTTCAGAAGAAATATCCTCCAGATAAATCAATAAGATCCTATTCATCTGTGTAAGCCCTTTTCCTAATGTGTGTCAAGGATCTATAATTGATCTGGGGTCTGGAGTCACATCAGTGTTATTTTAAAAGTCAGGAAAGCCTGGATTCACCTCTGACTGAAATTAGCTGTGTGGCTATGAGCAAACAATTTGTCTTAGTCAGCTTCCTCATCTATCAAATGAGGAAAATAATAGCACAATAGTTCCCATGGTTGTTAGAAGATTCAAAGGAACTAATATATGGGAAGGGTTGGGCAGTCTTTATTGTGTTATTATAAATGTCACTCATTATTGGAATCTCTGTAATGCTACCTTTCTCAAGAAGCATAAAAGTTGCTCTCATCCATAAGCTCATCACCCAGTGGCTAACGTGGTGAGCAATCTCTCCAGACTTCATCAGGCTGGTCTCCAGATACAAACATAATTTGTTATTGTGCCAATAAACTTTTCAGTTTGATTTGTTATTGTTCAATAATTTCAGTTATGTCTGATTCTCTAACCCCATTTAGGGTTTTCTTGGGACATCCTGGAATGGTTCGCCATTTCCTTCTGCAGCTCATTTTACAGATGAGGAAATTGAGGCAGAGTTAAGTGACTTGCCCAGGATATATGGCTAGTCTTCCTGAGTTGAGTCTTCCTGACTCCAAACCTGGAACTCTAAACACTATGGCACCCCTTAGCTTCCTTGAAAGGCTTCCTATAACCTTTGAAAATCCGAGATCAGCTCCATACCATGAAAATGTTACTTACCCTCTATTTTCTTTATCTATAAAATGAAGTAGAATAAGCACACTATTTCACAGGGTTTTTGTGAAGATCAAATGAGATCAGTTACAGTGCTACATAAATGCTATAGTCATTATCAGGATGAGGTCTCAGAATGGGATTTTGTCTGAGAATTTGTAGAGAGCACAAAAAAGATATAAAGTCCATTGTCTGAACTTGAGAATTGTAAAATCTCACTGGGGATGCAAACAGAACAGAAGGACAAAGCAGTACATTCCATTCAGCAGTGATTCCCCAGCCTTTGTCGAGTTCCTTTTATATTTCTGATACTTCAGGGAGCAGGTGCCTTGTCAGTGGCTATTTCATCGGTGAGTGTCTTGTCACCACAACAGATTGTAAATCTTCCACATTCTTAATCATAGCGTGGACAAGAAATGAGAGCTTATTAAATACAGGATAATAATAATGTTCATTGTTTTCTACCTAATACACGCTTTCAGAACTATATGTTTAGATTTCAACATCACCATCTAGGAAGGATATTAACTAACAATCTAGAGTACATCTAGAAGAAGGTACACAGCTGAAGATCTTACCATACTAGGAGGGAACGAAAAAAGTTTCCTTTGGAGGAGCAAATATTTAGGAGGACTGAAGAGCTATCTCCAAGCATCTAAATTATTAATGTATGGAAAAGAAATTTAGGCTAGTCCTACTTGTCCTAAATGGCAAAATTGGGACCAGTGAGTAGGACTTTCAAGGAAGAGGTAGAGTTAAATGTAAAGAACATGTATTTTGTTTCCTTTTTTTTCTACTTTTAAAATTTTTAATTAATAAGATTTTTTTTTCTCCTTCCCTCTTCCTGCCCACAGAACAATTAAAAAAGAAAACCTAATATGCATAGTCAAACAAAGAAATCCTCTTGCCTCAAAATTTACATCTCATTATATATTTTAACTTCATCACCTCTCTGGCAGAGGTGGGCAGTCTGCTTCATTTATGGTCATTTGGATTCTTGGCTTGTTATTTCAGTGATCAGAGTAAATAAGAGCAACCTAATGATTAATATGGTACAGAAATGAAATGGGCTTTCTCAGGAGGTGATACATTTCTCCATGATTGGAAGGGTTAAGATCAATGAGCTCATGGGGGTGGGGAAAAAAGAGCCCTGGGTAATGCTGTCTACTGAAAACTGAGGACTTTAAGCAGATGACATGGGGGAGCTATGAAAAGGTACAAGGAGATCAAGCAGCAAACATAGGTACCTCTGTAGGATCCCTACCTGTACAAGGTAATTCTTTAATGACTGGGACTATCCATGAGTCTCTTAGGAGATTTCGCAAGTACAGCTGTTATCAATGGGCTCTGGTGCAAGCCTTGTTTCCGTTCTGTGATCTCAAAATAAATCCCTTCACTCTTTGAGCCTTGTGAATCATTTGCTTATAAGAGGTGTTAGTGATGCCCCACTGGCTGGTGTCAGACAGGATGCTTCCAGATCATCTGAGTGGGAGCAAAGAACCAAATAAGTGAGAAATCTAGAGTCAAAGTCCTGGATTTAAATGCGGCCTCCAAAATACACACTACCCATGTGACCCTGAGCAAGCAAAATAGGTGAATGGGGCTAAGTGAGGACCCATTCATCCTAGATCTGTGATCCCATGCTTTTTGCTGCCCAGGTGCACTGGGCTCACAGGGAGTCGGAAGGTTGCTGCAACCCAGGCAATGAAAGCATGGGACTTGGGGGGAGACTTCTGTTTCTGACCTTTACTCTATCTCTTTGTACAACTCTGCCTCACTTTAATCCAATTTACACACAAGTCAGAAGACATCATCCATACCATTTTACCATTTCTTCTCAAAGTTCTGTGGTGACAGGCAAGTAATGAAGCAGCAGGGGTGGATACCCTGGGAGCTACAGTCAGAATCCTGCACACAGACGGCCCAAACCATAGGGTTGTCTTCTCACTGGAAGCAGCCGTGGGTCTCTGAGCAGCCTTTTAAGGACTGCACTGCTCACCTCCTGTGTGAGGAAGGGGCTGGAAAAAGTGCCCTAGAAATTGTCTGCTTATTCCTGACCTGATTACCACAGCAGGTGGAAATCTTACCTTCCAGTCTAAATACCAAAATATGTACAAAAACTCCTTATTCTACTTAACATCGGTATCTGGAATATGTACAACACTTATATGCTATGCAAAAATCCAGTAGATCTGTAAACGAACAGCTCTTGTTACAAGAAAATTCAGCAGATATTGGATCCAAATAGCAGCCCTGAGTGAAACAAAGCTGGCAAATAAAGACCAGCTTACTAAAGTCAGAGCTGGATACACATTTTTCTGGAGTGGCTGGAGTGAAGGAAAGCACCTGGAAGTTGGTGTAAGTTTTGCAATAAAAACTAAATCTAATCAACAAACTTATATGCTTCCCAAAAGGAGTGAGTGATAGGCTCATGATAATGCAATAACTCCTTGTAGGAAAGCACCATAACACCATTTTCAGTACCTCTGCTCTCACAATGACAAACCCTGATGAAGTCAAAGAAAAATTTTAGGAAGACCTGGAGACCCTCATCACCGTGTGCTATTAGAAGACAAGCTTACAATTCTGGGTGACTTTAATCCTACAGGAGTCTCAGACTACCAGCCTTGGGAGGAATGGATTTGGAAACAGCAACAGCAATTGTCATATACTACTGAAGACTTGTGAATCTCATGACCCTCTCATCACTAACACTGTCTTCTATTTACCTAAACACAATAAAACTTCACGTATGCTTCCTCACAGCAAACATTGGCATTTAACAGACTATGTGGTTGAAGACATACATCTCATGACCTTCTCCTCACCAACACTTTATTCTATTTACCTAAATGCAATAAGACTCCATTTAAGAACCCTTGCAGCAAACACTGACATTTAATAGACTATGTGTAAGACAAGATAGACAGGATGTCTGAGTGAGAAGGCAATGTGTAGTACAGACTGCTGGACTGATCATAGACTTATCCTCTCCAAGCTGAATATTTGCATTCAACAAAAGTGGTGGCTCCAAGGCAAAAAAAATTAAAAAAAAAAACCTACCAAAAGAATTAATGTCAACAGATTAGAGCCTTCTCTGAGTGGGAATAGTTTGTTGCTAACAGAGGGAAAATTAAGAAAACACACAGGTGGCAACAGTAGAGCAAAAAAGGAGCGGGAAGTTTTCAGAGATTTGGTGTATTGCATTTACTCATCTGGACTAAAAATCAAGATTGTTTGATGAAAATGAGTAGGAAATTCTGAAGCTACTGAATGAAAGATAAGAACTTCACAGAGCATAGCAGCAGAATGGTTCATCCATCTCTAAGAAGGCAACCTTTAATTCCATCAAAAGTAAGACACAAGAAAAGCGTGAAGAGATACAAGATTCTTGCTTCAGTAAGAAGGCAGATGACCATTTTCCTCTGCTTGAAATCAATCCCTTCCTAGCTGAAGTCCCAACCAAAAAAGAGATTTTTGAATGCCATTAGGATCCTTTCATGAGGCAAAGCATCTAGTGCTGATTCTATTCCAGCTGAGATATACAAGGTGGTTCATTGCTCATACAAAAACTAAAGTTTTCTGGGTTATACGATAAGATGAGGTTATCCCTCAGGAGTTCAAGGATGCCTCCATTGTTTGTTTCTATAAAGATAAAGGGAATAAATTGTCCTGTGACAATTATGGGGAGTGGGACTCTTTCTGAGTCATTGCTTGTGTGATTCTTGCCAGAATCTTCCTCAATAGACTGATCCTACACCTAGAAAAAGGCAGACTACCTGAGAGTCATTGTGACTTCACAAGGGGCCAAAGAACAGTCGATATGGTATTTGCTGCCCGACAACTCCAGGAAAAATGTCAGAAGTAGAACAGAGATCTGTACATGATGTTTGTAGATCAAACCAAGGTCAGTCACGAGAGCTTATGGAAAATTATGTCAAAATTTGCCCAGAAAAGTTTATCAGTATTGTACAGCATGTCATTATGCTTGCCTGGGTTCTGAATAATAGATGATGAAGTGAATTTCCATAAAGTGAAACAAAGCTGTGTTCTTACTCCCAGGCTTTTGAGTATGAGGTCTTCGGCCATGTTGTCAAATGTCTTCAATGAGGATGAACATGCATCAAGGTCAGCAACCTCACTGATGATGGATTCTTCAGCTTGAAAAGGCTACAAGCCAAGACTAAAGTGAAGGGAGTGTTGGTGCATGATTTTTGGTTGCAGATGATTGTGGACTCAATGCAGCCTCTGAGGCTGAGATGCAACAAAGCACGCTCTTCTCTGCTACTTTTGCTGACAGTTAACACCAAGAAAACACAGGTGCTCTATCAACCATCCATATGTGGAACCATCAGTTACAGCAAATGGAGAAGTTTTGAATGCTGTGATAGGTTCAGTTACCTTGGCAGATACTTTCCAGGAATGTCCACATTGATAATGAGGTTGACACATGTATTGCCAGAGCTAGCTCAATGTTTTGGAGGCTCTGAGGGAAAGTGTGGGAGAGAAGAAATATTAGAGTAATTGCCAAACTGAAGGTCTACAGAGCCATTGTGCTGAGCCCATTGTTGTATGCTTGTGAAACCTGGACGGTGTACCAGCCCCATGCCAGGAAACTCTGAATCGCTTCTGTTTGAATTGTCTTAGGAACATTCTGAAAACCACCTGGCAAGATAAAATACCAGACACTTGAAATAAGTTGCCAAACATTCAAATTCTATTGCAGAGAGCTCAATTCTGATGGGCTGGCCATGTTCGAATGTCAAATGAATGGAGACTTTTATGAAGAACTCACATAGGGCAAGTACTCACAGGGAGGTCAAAAGAAGTGATACAAGGACACTCTCAAGGTCTCTCTTGAGAACTTTTGATTATATGACATGGCACAGGACCGCCCAACATAGCGTGTCCTCTTCAGGGATGGTGCTGGGCTCTATGAGCAATGGAGAACCAAATTAGCTCAGAAGAAACATGAGATGCGCAAATTTGGAGACTCCACCTCAAGTATTCACATGAACTACCTGTGCCTAACCTGTGGTAGAGCTTTCTGAGCTCTTATTGGTCTGATCAGCCACAGTCAGACACATTACAACATGTCTTTAATGTAATGATGTTGTTTTACTCCTCCTCAAGAACAAAGAACAACCATACTGTACTTCTAGCTTTTCTCACTCATGTCAAAAGAAATTGCTGTACCTTAACTTTGAAGGATTCAGCATCTTTCTTGTCCATCCTGTTCCTCCCCCCAAAATGATAAAAATAGATTTTGAAGATTATTAAGTACCAAGTAAATGTGATATGTTGTTGATATTTTAAAAGCTTTAAAGTTTGCAAAGCACTTTACATATTCTTATTAAAACAAATCTTGCTAAATAGTCTGATTAAGGCTTTTAAAAAATGCTTGGGCACCTGGCCCAAGTGGACACCAGGGAGCAGCTCTCCTAAGTCTTGTTGTAAATCAGGGAGAACTCAGCAGCCTGAGACTCCCACACACTGCAGCAATACCTCCCCCCTTCAAGCTGAGCATCTGGACAGGGGCCCAGCCTTGCATGGGTCATTCGTCTCGGCCCTCTCCTGAGAAGTAGCTCCATAGCCTCCCAGGCTGGGAATCCAGCATACTATGGCCTTCTGCCTGCAAAAGATGGCTCCTTTTTGGAAATGGAAACCAAATTTGTGTAATGGCCCTCTTTGGCATTCTAGTGAAACCTATGAGCCTCTTCTCAGAATAATGTTTCTCATTTATATTAATAAGTGAAGGAGATGCTGAATTTCACTTAAAGATTAGTAAAAGCAAAGATGGACTTTATTTCTCACTGAAGTTCACAGATTCTATAAAATCTAACCATGGATACCCTTTCAAGGGAACCCCATACTAAAAACCCCTGGTAGAGAGATTAATATAATTCAAAACTTCATACTATAGTGAATGGTTAAGTATGAATAGTATAAACGAACAGACAATCCAAAATTATATCTACTGTTAGTGAAAGAATGTTCTTCTCCCTAAGTCTTGTACTGATGCTCCATCATGTATGGAGATGAGGGATGCAAGCTCTGATCAGAAATGAGACAGAATATTATATAAAGCTTATGTGTAGATATCCCTGTGACAATGAGCTCTACCACTTCTCTGGGTCTCAATCCTCTTACTGCAAAATGGAGGTGATTGCCCCTGCTTTTTCATGAAATAATGGCTTGTATAGTGCTTTGGAAGAAGGGAAGGGAGTTTCCTGAGTGGAATTGCGGGAGGTGTGGGGGAGGGAGGAATGTTGGGAAGAGAGAGCTGTGGCAAGTGTGTAAGGGTATAGTGGGAAGTATAACCCAAAGGAAATGGGAGTGGTGAATACAGGACACAGATGTCCAGAACGGTGACTGCGGAGTCCAAACGACCCCAGGAGGCAATTCAACTACCCACTAAGACGGAGAAGTTGTGTCTTTAGTGCAGGGAACATCTTTTTCTAAATAAATAAATAAGGAAAAAAAGAAAAGGAGGAAGAAAAGAAAAGAAAGCTTTTTGTTTTTATTAGACTAGATATTTCCCAATTCTGAGACCATTTGATCTCTGATGAATTAAAGCCCCCCCCCCCCAAGGTAAGGTCGTGCTTTCTGTCATATTAGTGACTTCCTTGCCATTGCCACCTTATAGATCCAAGAGTGGGCCATGGTAGGAGGGTGAGAGAAGGGAAAGGTTTCATTTTTTCCACTGACTCCACTTTGGACTTGAATATGTTCCTAAACAGACTCAATACTGCTGTGCTTCCATCTGCCCTACACCACTTGCAAAGAAGGAAGAAACAAGCATTTATTAAATGCTTACTAGATGCCAGGCACAATAACAAATATTATCTCACTTTAAGAAGGTGCTATCATCATCTCCATTTTACACCTGTAGAAACAAAAGCAGATAAAGATTAAGCAGTTTGCCCAGTGTCATACAGCTGGGAAGCATCTGAGGCTGGATTTGAACTCAGCTCTCCCTAACTCCAAATTTGATGTTCTATTCCTTGTGCCATCTGGCTACAGAAACAAGGTACCTTCATCCCAGCTATGTGACCGTATGCTTTTCACTTCACTGCTCTCAGTCTTATTTAACTTTGAGGAATGAGATGTGTTGCCCATCTCAAAGGGTTATGTAAGGACAACAGTTTGTAAACCTTCAAACATTAGAAAAATGTGAGATATTAGGACTGTTATTAGCATTCCCTCTTCATCTATGCCCTCAAATGACCGTATTCCAGGGGCTTTCATTCCTATCTTAGTCTGTGGGAGTTGGGGCTGTGGAGAAGCAGGTTTGACTCTCCATGGTAGAGCTGGTTCCTGGTACCAAGGATGAATGACCTCACGCAGAAAAGCATGTTTTTCCCTAGACTTGAACTATCTTTTCTCTCCCCAACCAAAACATTCTCAACTGCCCTTCCCTTCAGGGAGATGATCCTAGTCTTCATTCTCCTCCCCCACCCAATCTACAAGCTCATATGGAAAAGGCTGTTTGGTTTTGCTAATGAGGGGCCTCTCAATGGAGATAAGAGAAAGCTTTGGAAAATATGAGAAGACGCCTTCTCCCTCAGAATAACTCTTCAGACTCACCCTCAGTCTCCCTGTGCCTGGAGTTATTTTTTGTCTTCAAAATATTTGACACCGAGCCATTCTCACCCTAATCTCTATTTTGTTTGGTTGGGCCAGTCTATAGCCAAGGATCAGGGTCAAAATGGCCTAATTAGGGATCTGTACATGATATGATATTACTGTTTGGGGAAGTCTCAGAGAGCAGACCAGAAGAGATAAGAACCAAAGACCCAGGGCCACAAATAATGTGTTCAAAGATTCACCAGATGTCGGGACAGCTCCCTAATGGCTTCTCCAAGGTCAGTTTCCTTCTGAAAGAAGTCCAGGTTGGTAAGTCGAAGGACTAGAGACTCTAGCAGAAAAGTAGGAACCACTGAAGGATGAGGAGAATAATTTTAGTGCCTTCCCTCTGAATCTATTCCCAATTTATCCTGCATATATCTTGTTTGTACATAGTTCTCTGCATACATCTCCTCCATTGGACGGTGAGTCCTCAAGTATTAGGGCTGGTTTCTTGTTGCTCCTATTTCTTTGCATTCTCCAGTGTCCAAGCCATAGTAGGCACATGATAAATGCTAATTGGCTGACAGTTGTTTTTGAGTTCTTTTGAGTTTTTCATGTATTTTCTGAATTTGTTTATGGGCTCCTTCAAATAGCTCTGAACTTTCTGTATAAAATCTATCCTGTACCCACTTACACTTTTTATCTTGAATTCTTTTAGGAGAGATGGAGACCCTGTTATTCACATGTGAAAATCTAGACAGAGATCTACACAAACTACACTCACTTATTTCTGGGAAATAAATTGGAGCTAAATATCTGGAGGCCCACCACAAGATTAGATCTCATTCATATGAGCAAAGAGTTTGGGGGGGAAAGTTGCTCAATCACTGGTTACATCAAGATTTTATCTACATATAAATCTGAGCAGGAATTAAACATGCATCCTTGGCCTCCCAAGCCCTCATTGCTAACTCTGATGAACATGGCACCCAGAGATCATGGGGAAAGGAAGGTGACTGAATTCCCAAAGCCAATTCTTCTACTTTCACACTGTTTTCCAGGCTTTCTATCCCACCACCACCCCTAATCCCAAGAGAAACCAATATGATCCATCTGTTCTCCCAGCCATGGCAGTAGTCTTGGGTTCCAGTAACCCTCAAGCAGGATGAGTGACTCACTAGGAACCAAATATTTTTTGGACTATTTATGAACTCTCCCAGACTTCAAGAGAATAGAAGAGTGTGTAATTAGACATTGGAATCATCAAGAAGAGAGGAGGAAGACTAAATGGTGTAGGATGTGATGAGGAATTGGGAAGGAAGTGGGACTGGATCCATTTTACCAGGTTATTTACTCTTTCTAAAAGTTCCCATTCTGGTTAGTTTCCTCCCTCTTTCTGCAAATCAACAACTCCTACAGGTCCTGAGAGATTCCTGTCTCCATCTCCAGACATACCAGACACCCAAAATAGGTTCATCCTGTATGTTATAATTTCTTATAATAACATGCTATACCACAGTCTTTCTAAGCTTGTCAATCGTGAAAAGCTTTGTGCCCTGCCCTTCACTCCCTGAGCACCCTTTCTTGCCTTTAATCTTCCCTTAGAGGTCCAGGATCCTCAGCTTTCTCCCCAAACTTCATCTCCTCAAGAATCAGTGATAGATATTCCTCCATTTCCTCAAATTTTGTTATTGTTTGTTGGTCAGTCATTTTCAGTCATGTCCATCCATTGTGACCTCCTTTGGGATTTTCTTGGCAGAGATACTGGAGTGGTTTTCCATTTCCTTCTCCAGCTCACTTTACATATGAGGAAACTAAGGCAGGGTTAAGTGGGTCACACAGCTAGAAGTGTCTGAGGCTGAATTTGAATTCAGGAAGAATTTGTTTTTCTGATTCTAGGCCTACATATTGACTTTGAAAATCACATATCAATATTATTTATACTTTATTGTATTTTTATTTATTTTAATGTTTATTATAAATCATTATATATTTATTTGGTTAAATCTTTTCTAATTACATTTTAATGTAGGGTAGCTGCTCTGCTCTCTGGAGAATTGAGAGCTGGAAGCAGAAGTGTGTTTGACACTTCTGGTAAAGTCCATTGGATTAATTAAATGATCAGTCAACACTTACTTGGTGACAAGTATACAAAGAAAGGCAAAAGGAGCTCTTGCCCACAAAGAGTTCTCATTCCACTGGGGAAGACACATGCCATATTATCCCTACATGAGCCATGTCGAAGAGGCAAAAAAGACTGGGGGGAGCAGGAAAGGACCCCTGCAGAAGACCTTGAGCAGGTCAGGGATGCCAAGGGGCAAAGTTAAGAAAGAAGAGCATTTAAGACCCAGGGGGCAGCAAAGCATGGAGAAGTGTCCTGGGAAAGGAGCCGAGTCCCTTTGGAACCCAGACACGGGGCTGAATGCTGGCTCTTTCACTTACTACCTGTATATACCTACCAGGTAGGTCACTGCCCCCACCTCCCACCTTTCTGAGCTTCGGCTTCCTCCTCTCTTAAAGGAAGGCACTGGACTCAGCGGTCTGGGAGGGCCTTTTTGGCCCCCAATCTCTGCACCTTTAAGCCAACATGACTCACCCTGTTCCATTCACCCACCTCATTAGGAGGCTGTTCCATTCAGCCTCCTAAAAAAGCCGGTCCAGATCTCCTTCCCTCTGAGGATCCAGGCTCTCCCCAGCTGTTTCCATTCATTCCACCCACTAGATCTCCCCCTTCTCATCTTCCATCTGAAGGTCCCAAACTTTAACCCCACCCTGAGCCAGCTGGGGCTCTGAATTCTCTCCAGAGGAGTAAGGCTGGGAAAGAAGCTGGCATCCCATACCGGGCCCAGCCCTCCTCTCCGGCTCCCAGCCCGTTCTATTCACTGGCTGGCCCTGGAGCTCACATAATAATAGCCTGCCTTCAACTGTTGTTTCTCTCTTTTAACAGCAGCTTTCCTCCCAGCCACTGAAAACCTATCCTATGGACTTTTAACTCGTTGCTGCCCACTGCCCTGAGAGAGGGTGGGGTCATCCCCAGAGCAAGGAAAGGGGAGGCAGGAATGCAACCCCCGAATCCTAGCTCAGAGAGGAGGCATTTTTCCTGGAGGCCCCAGGGAGGCTCCTGCTCAGTCTCAGATCCCATCAGGGATTACCCCATCACATTTGGAGATGGGGAATAGCAGAGTGCTATTATCTGTTTGCACCTTCAGAACCTTACAGTAGTAAGGCTAGAATGAGGTCTTGGAGATTATCTTGCAGATGAAGAAATGAGAGGCCAGAGGAATGATTTGGACAAATTTTATTTTTTTATTTTTTATTTATTATATCTTTTTATTTACAAGATATATGCATAGGTAATTTTTCAGCATTGACAATTGCAAAATCTTTTGTTCCAACTTTTCCCCTGCTTCCCCCCAACCCCTCCCCCAGATGGCAGGTTGGCCAATACATGTTAAATATGTTGAAGTATAAGTTAAATACTTGGAAAAAATTTTATAGTGAGAGAATGGCAGGGCTAGGTCACTGACACAGTTAGAAAGACCTTGACCTCAGCCAAGAATCTTAATGCTCAACTGAGGGGAGCTGTCCACCACACTGCTCCTATTAGGAGCGTACCCACATAAATAAGTTATGTCTCTGCAACTAGAGATAGAAAGTTTCCTGGGAGCCAGAGCTAAAACCACCTTACTCCAAGCATCACCTTCAGGCACTGAACTTGGGTAAAACCTCGAGAGGTTCCACTAGCTGCTTCCCACGAGAGTGACTTCTCCTTATGGGACTACCCAAACATCAACCCTCTCTCTTTCCCCCCACTTCTGACCCTATCCAAGTTGTAGAAACATTAATTACTCATGGGTAGTTCAAACCAATATTAGGAAAATTACAATATTACTTAAATTAACTTATTTTTCAATTCTATGCCAAACTCCCAAAGGAATACTTTATAGAAGTGGGGGGGGGGGGGAGAATAAATTCATGCAAAGAAACAAAAGATCAAAAATCCCAAAGGTAATAATGAAAACTAGTAAGGAAGGGGTCTGTCAGTACCAGAACTCTGAACTACAAAGCAGTAATCATTAAAACAATTTGGTACTGATTTTTAAAAAGAGCCAGGCCGATCTGTGGAACAGATCAAATATACCATACAACATGCAGAGGCAAGTACAGTAGCACAGGGTTTTATAAATTCCATGTGTTAAAATTGGGTCCTGTGCTGGTCCCCATGTAAAGCCTCCCCCTTCTAGTCAATATAGTAAGTATACAAGCAGTTACTATAAAGGGGTGATAGAAAGAAATAAGGGTGCAAAGAAGAGCCTGAAAGATGCAAATCATCCCAAAGATCAGAGAAGCATAATTTACAAATTGCACATTAACCAAAATTCTCCACCTGGCAATAAGTGCTGAATCAGTGAGAGACACCCAGCTGACGCTATCAGGGGTCTTAGGTGCCATGACAGGTAAATTCCAGACAAATTTAGACATCCACAGAAAAGACCGGCACATGATCAAACAGTGTTGATGATTTTGAGATGATATGGACATGTTAACTTTGAATTTTACCAGCAACTTTGAAATGATTTGAATTAACTCCAAAGGGGATAGTTAAGAGTTAGTCTGCTCCCCCCCAAAAATAAAACCCAACTATACCTTTAGTACATTTAGAGAAAGAGAGTGAGAGAAAGAGAGACAGAGAGACAGAGACAGAGAGACAGAGACAGAGAAGGAGAAAGAGAGGGAGGAAAGAAAGAAGAGAAAGAAAGAGGGAGAGAGACAGAGATAGAGACAGAGGGGGAGGGAGACAGAAAGAGACAGAGAGAGAAACGGAGAGAGATAGACAGGCAGAGACAAAGACAGAGAGAGAGACTTTTTGTGATAGCAATCTTGGAAACTAAGGTGCTATCAGCTAGGCCCTGTCCTGGCAGCTAGGTGGCACAGCAAACAAAATTTGAGCTCTGATGTCAGGAAGACCTGACTTCAAATTCAGCCTAAGGTATTTACCAGCTGTGTGACCCTGGCCAAGTCACATAATCCTATTGTGTCAGCTTCCACATCTGTAAAATAAACTGGAAAAGGAAATGGCCAATCACTTTGCCAAGAAAATCCCATATGGAATCATGAAGAGTTGGATACAACTGAACAACAACAAAATTCCAGAGAAAAACAACTTTGAAAGACTCTGGTCTAAAGACTCTGGTCAATGCAATGATAAATCAGGAGTCTAAAAGAATGAGGATGAAATGAGTCACTTACATTCTGCAGATTCTATCTGCCAGAGGTGATGAACTTAAACAAGAAATAAGGTAGCCTCTCCTGACTCCTCCTAATTCTAATGTCTCCCCTTTGTCGATTATTTCTAGTTTATCCTGTACATTCCTTATTTGGACACACCTGTTCATGTCTTGCCTCCCCCATCAGATTGTGGGCTCCTTGGGATCAAATGAAATAATATTTCTAAACAACTTACTACAGTGTTTTATATAGTAGATACTTAATAAATGCTTGTTGACTGACTGAGAAATATACATTTTTTGGTGATGGCGAATGACCAGATTGTAAATTCCTTCACTGGATTGTAAACTCCTTGAGAACAGAGACTGTCTTTTGCCTTTTTGTTGCATCTCTATTATTTAGCACAGTGCCTGAACCATAATAGCATTGATTATATGGACTGATTCATTGAATGAATAAAATTGTTTTGATGGACTATGTAGATTTCTGTTGAGGGATTTGTTTTTCAAGATTTTTTAAAATATGCTTGACGGAGTAAGGAGGGATAGTTAATTAATTTGGGGATTAATTTTAAAATTAATTTTAGATCTGACCTGAAATTAAAATTTTAGATTAATTTTAGATTCATCTAAAAATTAACATTTTAGATTACTTTTTAAAAATACTAGTTAATTGAAAAATAAAGATAAAAACCACCTTTATAAAATCAACTTGTAGCTTTTCTTTTTTGTACAACATGTACAACATGGTGCCAGTGTAGCATAATGTGAAGGATACTACTCTGGGCCTTGATTCAAATCCAGCCTCCATCACCTATGAGCTGAGTGACTGTGGGATGAAGGACTTAAATTTTCTGGTCCCACCTTCCTCATTTATCGAATGGGGATGAGATGACCTTGAAAGTCTTTCCCAATGACAACATTCTAGGTTCCCAAATTAAGCCATGGAACTGTTCTCCTCCTCCTCCTCCGACCCAGATAACAAAGGTGAGGAGGAGGAGAAGCCGTGCAATCAGTAAGGAATCTGGCTTCATGACTTCTTTATTAAAACATCTGTTCAGTAAACAGGAGAGCTGCTGTTGAAGTGCCTCCTTCTCCTTGACTTCTCCTTGAAAGGTAGAGTAGTGTAGTGAAGGCAGAGGGCAAAAGTCCTCTGCTACATGCTTCTGATCTAACTTTGGATAAATTACCGCTTTGTGCCTCAGTTTCCCCATCTGTAAAAAATGAAAGCATTGAATTAAATCATCTCCAAGATAGCTTTCAGCTCTAAATTTAGACTTCCACGATTCCTGTCCTATCTTACCAATTCTGAGCACTGAGAGACTGCAGAGATTTCAGAAGATTAAGAGACCAGAGCCAGGCTGGAACAGGTTCCTGCTCATCCCCCTCCCACCTGTTGTCTTTTGTCCCCTCCTGTTGCCTTGCTGTTCCAGCAGGAACTTCTGACCCTGGCGGGCAGCCCCGCTGGACTTTGGCAGGAGACCAAGCCTTCAATTACTTCCCAAACCCTTTCAAAGCAGGAGTGTCACTTCCCATTAGGGGATGCAGCTGGAAGAGGTCAGGGCCACAGAGAGCTGGAAATGATGGAAACAAATAAATCTCTAGCTCAGAGGACAATGGCCTTGATAGGGAAGGCCCGGGGCAGTGTTTGCTATACAGTCCGGTTCATGGGGATACACACGAAGCCAGAGCCTGAGAGGGCAGTTCTTGCTCATCACATGCTTGCTGCAGCAGCAAAATAGTAAAATCCTCCACCCGTTCTACAGAGAAGGGACAAAAATCCAGCAGGGGTGAGGGGGAAGAGAAGAACCAGCCTCAAAGAAACTCCCCTGTCCATCTTAGTCTTTCTTTCCTCCACTCATCCACTTATCTCACAAAGCTATCGTGGTGGTCCCGTGGCAATACTGCATCAATACAGAACTAGTTAGACCTTTAAGTTCCATATAAAATAACAGCTTTTATTAATAGTACATCTGTATGATCATACTCAAGTCACTGAGTATATCAGTAAAAAGGGGGTTGGTGGGAACTACCTGTTGCTTTGGCCTAATTACTCATCTACAGCAAGGTGTCTATGGTGGAAAAGGACCCCTCCTACTTGTCAGATTTGCCTTAAGCCAAAGAAATAAAACATTAGTGGGAAAACATTAAGCATCCTGGTGGCGGTGACTTGTCCCAGAGGTTGGGGGTTTTATGGGGGTCAGGGGTGACATTCGGACCACCCTCCATCACCCCCTCTATTCAGTCTCCTCCTCCAGACACTGGCTGGGCTGTGAGGGAGAGCTAGGCTGACCCCCTCCGTTTAGAAGCCAGAAGCAGGTCAGGGCTTTGGTTCTGTGGAGACAAAAGATCCATTCATCTTCATCTCCCACCAGATGTGTGGAAGAGAAGGAAGTACGGGGGAGGGAAGGGATCTGAGACAGGGCAGAGAGGAGCGCTCTGTGGGAGTGAGTTTGGGTACCATGTCCTTGATGAGCACCCTTCCTCCCCCCAGCATCCAGGTGAGTACACGGATGTCATCGCTCCCATCCAGGGGAGGAAGGTTGGAGTTTTCCCGTGTGGTTTAATATTTGCACATGGGGAGAAGGAAAGGGAGGGACAGAGCTGTGGAGGAGAGAGGGGAAATGACCCCCCCTCCAACAGCCACAGAACTGAGACAGATAAGCTCTCCATCATCCCATTTCCACTCTGGGGGAGGAGCTGGGAGTTGGAACCCCAGACTCTTCGGCTTCCCCATCAATAAAGAAGAGGCACCCAATGAGTCTCCTGGGGAGACTTCCTCCCACACACATACACTCCCCAGTCTGTGCCTTTATCATAAAGGCAGAAGGGTCTGCGGCTCCTGGCTCAGACCCAGGAAGGGACAGAATTTATTTCATTGAGATGCCAGGGAGGCAGGCAGAAGACTGCTGAGTCGGCGAGGAAAAGACTGGCAGAACAAAAATGAGAGGTTAGGGCGTTGGGAGGGGGGATGGGATATCAGATTTAAAGAAACTCCCCACTGAGATCGTGGCAGAAACCATGTTTCTCTCAGCAAAGGGGGCTTCCTGTGAGTGAGAGAAGACTCTCTTCCTCCTTGAGTCTCTCCCCTGCCTGGGGCATTCTGGGCTCTGCCCACAGGGATCTCAGTCTAAGCTTCCAATGGAAGCATCCTGACCATCTCTGGCAAAGAAAAAAATAGCCCCTGAGATCATGAAGTCCACTCTGGAGTCTGTTCTAATTCCTGACCGTTTATGGATCCATGAACCCCTTCATCTTACAAATGAGAAATATCCACAGCTTAGGAAGGCACGTCTCTCCAGTCTAATCCACCCTCCTTCAGGTATTCAAAGCAATTTCCCTTCATCTCACATCTCATGTGACTCTATCGCTCTCCTTCTATAAACTACATTGGCTCCCTATTGCCTCTAGAAAAAAGTTAGAGACTGGATCTATCTGTGGTTTCATTGACATAGAGTATTTTCACACAAAGAAACGCCTGTGCTCTGCAGCTGAGTCTAGGAGAAGGGAACAAGAATTCATTAATTATCTTTACAAATATCATCTCATTTGATCCTCACAACAAACATTGGAGGTAGGGATTATACCCATTTCACAGTAGGAAAAGCTGAGTCAGAGATTAAGCGATTTATCCAATGTCACAAAGCCAGTAAAGCATCCCGGGCGAGATTTGAACTCTGCTCTTGTTTCCAGGCTGGGAGCTCTATCCACTGCACCCTCCAGCCGGTGGTAACCTGAGTAAGCATCTTATGCAGAGTCACAAAGCTGCTCTGTGTCAGAAGTACGTCACTGAACCTGACTCCAAAGACAGCTTTCTGTCTGCTATACCCCACTGCATCTCCTTGCCTCTGGGCTAAATATAAACTTCTCTGCTTGGCTTTTAAAGCCCTTCACAAGTTGGCCCCAATCTATCTTTCCAGTCTCATTATGCAAGACTCCCCTTCCTGCAAGCTTCAGTCCAGCCAAACTGGCTTTCTCTCTGCTCCTCACACACAGAACTCCATCTGCCACGTCTCCTTTGCACCGGTCGCCCCCCAAGCCGGGGAAGCTTTCTCTCCTCACCCCCTACTCGAAGAATCTCCCACTTCCTTGGGGGTGAAGCTCAGTCACTCCCTTCTACATAAACCTTTTCTGTTCCCGATTGCAGGGGCCCTGTTTTCCAAACTGCCTTGTATGGAACCAGCTTCTGCTTATTTCCTATTTCCTCTGTATACACTCATAAATGTAGACTTATTTGTAAGCCCCCCGAAATCTGGAACTGCTTTATTTGGTGGGGAAGGGGGAGGTCTCTGTAATCTCAGATACTAGCACAATACGTGGTGCATAATGGCCTATAACAGATGTTTCCTGATTGATTGATTGATTCACTGTCAAAATGAGAGCTAGGATTAAAACACAGATCATCTGGCTTTATTAACTCATTCAACAAATATTGATTGAATGAACTATGAACTCAGCACTCCTTCCACAGCATCACCTTTTCTTTCTGGATATTAGGATTGTCCAAAAATATAACTGGAAAGATGGTGTTTCCTATTTTTTGACATTTCCAAGAAAAGTTTGGATATGGCCTTGTCAGGATAATAATGGAGGGGAGTATTACTAGATAGAGGTTGGACTAGATGGAGTCTGGGGTGTATTCAGTGGAAGAGACATGGGTTAACTGAAAATAAATAAATGCATAAATGCTGAACATACAGAGTCCATACAAGGGTAGGTGCCATCCTTTATTCATCTAGTTAGTACATGGTGAGCACACGTATGTGCACACACACACACACACACACACACACCATTGTTCTGAGACTACAATACATAGAGCCGTACCTGGGAACAGAGTAACAATTCTGATCTGCCCACCGGGAGCCCAACTTGGGTCTTGGTGACATAGTCCAGCTGAGGAAGTTTATCCCCTTCATCTCCTTATTGCCCATCATTATATTTTCTTTCATGCCTAAGTAACTTTAGCTGTCCCAGAAACAATTTCAGTGCATTGCTTCCCCCTAAAATAGACCAAAAAGAGACAGCATAAGATAGTGAATAAGGAGCGAGCCTGATTCCGGAAGACCTGGATTTAAATCTCATCTATGGCAAGTCATTTAAATTTGGGGGTTCCAGGCTACTCTCTAAAACTGTACATTGGGGGGCAATTGATGGCCTAATCAATTAGAGTGGACTCACAGAGAGTGTCCTGCTCCAATGAAAATCATAGCTCCAGGCTATCCAACCATTCCCACCCCCCACCCCCAAAAAAAGGTTGGCCTGGATGGAATGGGCTCCCTGCTCTGAAGGGAACCTTGAAGCTTGAGAAAAAACCTAGACGGATCAATGCTGACTCTTAAAAAAAATTGATTATCCCATAGCAATAATAATAAATGTCCCACTTTCAAAAGCACTTAGAAGTAAGTGCTTTCTTTCGTACAAACTATTGAGGCAGGCAAATCCATGGAATGGGCTCCCTGCCTTGAAGGGAACCTCGAAGCTTGAGGAAAAAACCTAGATGGATCAATGCTGACTCTAAAAAAAAAATGATTATTCCATAGCAATAATAATAAATGTCCCACTTTCAAAAGCACTTAGAAGTAAGTGCTTTCTTTCCTACGAACTATTGAAGCAGGCAAATCCTACCTGCAAGTTTATCACCATTTTGGAAATAAGTAACAGCTTCGGGTAAGTTGTTCCTTTCCAAGGTCACCCGACTAATAAATATCCAAGGATGCTGGGATTAGAATTCAGGTCTCCAGATTCCAAACCCAGAGGTCTTTTCATCAGCCTGGGCTGCTTCAAATAGGTCATTTCAGGCACTGAGACTGATGAGACAGTAGGGGAGTTATTTTTGTCTTCCCCGGCATCCCTCTCTCACATCACACCAGGTAGGCGGCTGCCTACTCTGTCTAGCCTCAGGGAAAGCCCTGTTCCCCACCACTACCACCTCCATTTTTTCTCTCATGGGGAGGGTCTATAGGAACTAAGAGGCCTGGGGTTTGACACGTCAAACCCCATCAGGGATGCAGAGCCCTGATGTTGGGGGGCGGGGAGAGGGGAGCTGCCATCTCTGAGTGGAGTGTTCAAAGCCCCAGGGAGGAATGAAGTTTCAGCCAAATGGTAAAAATATAATAGAGTGCTGTCATTTCATCTTTCCATCAGAAGCTGAATAGTGGGGAGACAGGCTCAGTCAGGCAGCTAGTCACCTACAAGAGAAAATTCTCTGTTTCTTTGGAGAGCATGCGTTTGAGAAGGGGTGAGTTCCTCTCAGCAGCTTTCACTTCCTACTTCACTTCTCCATATCTCTCACCCCTGGCTCCCCTACAATGTTCAGTTACTCTAGTTTTTCCAAGGACTAAGACTTCAGAGGGCTTTTAGAACTCAATGTCAGATACTGAATCCTCCTGCCTGGAGACAGGGGTATGGTCTAAATCAGGGCTTCCCAACCTATCAGCTTCAGAATCCTGGGAAAGGGGAGTGCAGCAGGAGCTTGTAAAGAATCCCTACAACCCTAGATGAATCTATAAATAATCCCATTCTTATAGGCTGAATAAATGACATACCTCACTCATAAATTAATACTATTTTTCAAATGTAAGTAGGCACTGCTGAACTAGATAAAGTAAAAATAAAATAGATAGAATCATAGATTTAGAGCTAGGAGGAGTCTTAGAAGTTATCAAGTACAAGCTTCTCGGTTTTTTAGCCATTTTACCACACTTCTAGAGGCCTGAAATGTGCAAAGGAGCTGTCCAGGGTGAGGAAAAGAATCCGGGTGAACCAACCACTGGGCCAGCCTGCTTCTGTGAAAACAGAGGTCTCTTACACCCCCCAATGGCCGATGAGGTCCCCCAATAAGATTCCCCGGATTTAAAGGGTCTCATAGCTAGGTATGAGGAAAAGGAGTTATGGGCCAATAGATTCGGACTGGGGGGGGAGGTCTGGGGGGGTAATAAGGAAAAAAATGGTGGGATGTCCTGGAGGAACATGGAACAGAAAAGATGAGGGAAGTGAAGAGAAGGGAGGAGGAGGAAGAGGATGGAGTAGGCAAAGAGACAAAGAAGAAAGGGAAAGATGATGATAAGAGGTAGTTATTAGCAGTTCCTCACTCCAGTCCTGGAAAATTAACTCTCTCATCATTTGATTCCCCAGAGTAAAAACTGGAAAAGCCCCCAGCATGGGTTCATGGTCTCAAAGAAATTTAGGGATTTTCTTAAGATATACAGTGAGCTGAGGGAGGAGCTTCAGCATGTTCCTGAGCCAGCATTCAGCAGAGTTCCTCTCCCAGTTCATGTAAACTCCTCTGACAGCTTTCAGAGCCTATATTAAATGTCCAACTTTCTCTCCTTCCATCCCTCCCCCAGTCTTCTTCCCCTACAAGAGTCTAGCAGTCCAGCCATTCTCCAGACATTTTCTTCTTCTTCCTATTTCTGTTCCTTTTCCTAAGCTCCTACCTGCTGCCCGGCATGCTCTCCCCCACATACATGTCCATCCCTACCTCTTCCAATTCCAATTCACCTTCAAGAGCCAACTCAAAGTCTGTGATCCCAGTGAGAGAAAGAAAAAGAGACAAAGAGAGACAGAGACAGAGAAACAGAGAGAGAGAGAGGGAGAGAAAGGGATGGAGGAAATGAGAGGGGATGAGACAGACAGACAGTGAGAGAGAGAGAGAGAGAGAGAGAGAGAGAGAGAGAGAGAGGAGAGAGAGAGGAGAGAGAGAGAGAGAGAGAGAGAGAGAGAGAGAGAGAGAGAGAGAGAGAGGGAGAGAGAGAGAGAGAGAGAGAGAGAGAGAGAGAGAGAGAGAGAGAGAGAGGAGAGAGAAAGAAGGGAGAAGGGAAAGAGGAAAGGCAAAAGAGAGAGGTGGAGAAAAGAGAGGAAGGGAGAGAGAGAAATGTATATTCTATATGTGTACACACACACACATACACACACACACGCACACACTTCCCTTGCTAAGCTGAGCTCTTAATATATAGCATAGAGGGTGAGAAGAAGGCTTCTCCTGAATTGAGTAGAATTTATGGAGGAGAGGGATTCCCCTTAGACTAGAAGGATTCACGTGTAATGAACCCAAGCAGCTTTGCTAGCTCAGAAATGCAAGCACTGCAGTAGACATGGCAAAGGCAGAGGAAGACTCCATCTCTCAGAATATTATAGGTCAGAGTTAGATGGAAGAAAAATCCTGTGCAAAGGCTTGGGGTGAAAGCAGAGACATAACAGAAGTGGGGGAAGCAAGTTAAAGAGGGCCAAGAGAAGTACCCAGGACTGAGGACTAGGGGTAGCAATAGTATCAATGACAACGGAGACAATTACTCTCCAGGCTTATTTCCCCAAGGTTCAAATATCAAATTCTTTCTTTGACTTCTTTTTAACTTGGATTTTTTGATGATTACCAATCTGATGCTTTTTTAAAAAAAATTTTTTTATAAAACCCTTTTATTTTTCCAAATACATGCAAAGATAGTTTTCAACATTCATCTTTCAAAATCTTATATTCCATATTTTTCTCCCTCCCTAAATAGCAAATAATCCAATATAGGTTAAATACGTGCAATTCTTCTAACCATATTTCCATATTTATCATGCTGCACACTTTCTTTAACTTTTAAAGTCTTTCACAGCCTAGTCCCTCCTTACCTTCTCAGGTTATGCTTTATTTTAGCCTCTTCTTCCCCCACCCCTCTCCCACACACATGCTGTGAGCCAGCAGATACTGGCCTCCTGCTGTTCCTCAGATCCAACACTCTATCTCCCAACTTGTGCCTTTACTTTAACTCATCATCCCCACTTCTTAACTTCCCTTGCTTCCTTCAAGACTCAGCTTAAATCCATCTTCTAAAGTTAGCCTTCTCTGGTCTCTATCCCTACCTCACCTCAGCTGCCAGTGCCTTCCCTCTGAGATTCTTGTTTAATAATAAAAACAGTAATCACATTTGTATAGTTTGCAAATTTCTTTTCATATGTTAGCTCATTTGCTCCTCAAAACGACCTTGGAAAGTGGGTGCTATTATTAGTCCCATTTTCCACCTGAGAAAACTGAGGCTGAAAGAGGATGGATGACATGATAGTAAATATCTGAGGAAGAATCTGAATTCAAGTCTTCCTGATTCCAGGCCCAGCGTTTCTGTCCATTGTACCACATAGCTGACTGCAGGCTTGTTAGTTTTTTTAAACCTGCTTTCTTTTCCATTAGAACAGAGCTTCTTAAATTTTTTCCACTCACAACTCCTTTTTGCCTAAGAAATTTTTGCATAACCTCAGGGATATAGTATGTAAAATAGGTACACAAATCAAGCATTTACTGATAATAAATAATAATTTTGTGATCCCCACATTCAGTTATGAGACCCTACAAAGAGTCATGTGACAGTCTAAGAAGCTGGGCCTTTGAGAACAAAGACAATGCTGTTTTTTTGCCTTTCTATATATTTTTGGAGTTTAGAACCTGGTAAGCGCTTAATAAATGCACGTTGACTGACTGAGGATTTCTAAGCTAAAGCAGGATGGATATGGTGACCAGTCTGAACTAAGCAGATTTGTCTGGCCAACAGACTCCAACAAGACACAATTCCAGGGCCATCCGGAGATGGCAAGTGCCGGGGCCTCTGCCCAGGAAGCCTCAAGTGACCAACACTAAAATGATCTGATTTTATCCCTATTGCAGTGACTTCCTTATTCCCTTGTAAACTTGTTCCCAAACACTAGATTCAGGTCCAAGGTCCTTCTATGTCTTTGGCTATCTTGGGATAGGCAGCAAGATGCTTATGTTCAAAGTGTTCATTGGTCACTAGCAAGTGAACTGAGAAGAACAGAAAGAACACTGGCTCCCAAGTTTAGAGAAGTTTGTGTCTGTGTGTGATTTAACTCCCTGGGCCTTAGTTTCCTCCTTTGTAAAATGAGTGTTGAACTGGATGAACTCCGAGGTCCCTTCCAGCTCAAAATCTAGAAAGAAGGAAAGAAACAAGTATTTATTAAGCTGTTGCTGTTCAATTGTGCCACCCAGCTCCCCTATTAAGCTTTATTAATTATTTATGAAGCTACCACAACTCCTTCCAAATATTCTCATCCAGACTGAAGGCCTCTTATTCCTTTGCCAATCACTGTACAGAAGGGACTCCAGTTTTTTCATTAGACAGTTCACTTTTTTCTAGTTTCAAATTGTCTCTTTCCTAACATGTGATCACCAGGTGAGCCAAAGGTGCTGTTCCTAGCTAAGTCTCCAAGTTCCAATGTGGGGCTGACAGACATAGGAACCTTCTCAGGTGACACACAATGCCCCCTCCTTAGTGACCCTGCTGATGTGCAAGGCCAGGGCCTCAGTCTGGGCAAATCTCTGGCCCATTGCTAGAGCCATGAACTAAAAAACTATACCTAGTGGTCGGGTTAGGAAAGGAGTCTTTGACCTTCCTCTCTAGTTCCTAGTTCCTGAACTCTCAGGGAAGCTGGTAAGAAGAAGTAGAGGGATATCACACTGTTTGCTGTCTTGGAAAGGTGGGAGGGAGGGAGAAAAATTGAAACACAAAGTTTTACAAAAAATGAATGTTAGTTATGTATATCTGGAAAAAATAAATATTATTGAGGGAAAAAGTAATAGAGGATATCAAGGAAAGAGCACTGACACCTATAAAATAAGGAATTTGGACTAAATGGCTTCTGATGTCCTGTCTAGCCCTGAATCTAATGTGAGCACACTGTGGGGACAGTTTTCAATGGATTCCAACATGAGAAAACTCCTGTGTAATGATTACAATCTCTTCCTCCCAATACTCACTAGGGGGACTGTGTTTCCCATTCAGCACTACTCCATCCAACATGGCAAATGGTTGCAAAAGCTCATGCATTTGACTTAACATGATAACAGAAGCCCAAACTTTTGTCATGAACTCTATCTTTATAATAAACAATCTTTCACTTTATATGCTGCTTAACGGTTCATCAAGTTTCTCACCAAGACATTATCTCCCTTGATTTCCACGAGAACCCTGTGACATAGAGACAAGGGGTATCTTCAGACTACAACTCATCCCCAAACCCGTGCTATCAACCCCAGCCCTGGGGGAGGATCACATTTTCACCCAACCCAGAATAGGCCCCATAACTCCTGAGGGAAATAATAACTCAGATTTGCATAGCATTTTTAATTTTGCAAAGCAAATTTCTTTACAAGAATTCGGTAAACTTCAAGAATTCTCATTCCTCTTTTACAGAAGAGAAAATTGAAGTCTGCAAATAAAAAGGGATGGGAGCCCCCATCCCTTTTTATTTGCAGACTTCAATTTTCTCCAATTTCTTCAATTTTATAGTTACAAGGCCTCTAACTATAAAAGCGGGGGGCTTCAACTCAGAGCTTTGACCCCAAGTTTGTTTTACTTTCTATTACAATCTGAGATTTACTCTTGGCTCATGCCCCTGGATTCATCCTATCATGAAGAGGAAGGGGAGAGAGAGAAGGAGAATTCTGGATTTCCCCAAGCCAGGTCTCATGGTTTCTCATTTGCCAGGTTTCCACCTACATCCCAACCACATCCCATCCCTTCTATCCCCTTCTCTGATAAAGAAGCTTTACTTTTACATTATTCTACAAACTTCTTTCCCACCACCCATCAACACCTGGCCAGGTTGGGGGGCCCTCACAGGAAAGGTACGGTGAGCTCCTTCACTCAAGCATAGCCTCCAACCAAACCAGGAAATGACTAGTCACAGAAGCAGCCACAATGTCCTGGGGCAGAGGGGGGTGGGGGAGATTTTTTTTCCTCTGTCCCATCTCTAAATGAGATTTTCATTATTCAAGACAAATTCACCCCAAGGATCTTAGCACTAAAATAGGGATCTTAGAGACGATCCAATGCGATCCAATGCGATCCAAACCCTCATTTTATGGATGAGAAAAGTAACCAGCCCATAATCACCCAGCTCCAAGCATGGAGAGGGGAACCGGAGCCCTCCTTCTATCAATCAGTCAGTCAACAAGCATTGTTCTGTGCAGGCACCAGGTGCTAGGAATAGAATGGAATGGGGTTTGATGCCATTTGTCACACGTGGAGACTCTGGGGAAACTACCTTGGGGAGAGCTGTGATGATTTGTAGTGCAGATGCTTTGGAGAGGTCTTGGGTCATATGTGCACATTCTGTAACTGCTTCAAATCTTCTCACTGAAGAGGAGGCTTGGGGATTGTCTGCAGAGACATTCAGAAAATCCTGTTAGTCTCAGCCTCCAAGTCATCCCTTTCTGCTCTTCTGGTTTGACTCCCTACTCCAGCTCTGATGAGAAATGATTCAAGAAGGGGAAAAGCTTCGGGGCTTTCTCCACCCTGAAGCCCTTCAGTTCTTAGAAATGAGCTTTAGTCCTTGGCCTCTGGGTTTTGTTCCTTCCCATTCTAGGTAAAGGGACTGGAGGCTCCAGGTGTGTGGGTTCCATCTTCCTCGTGTTCCAGAATTTGCCTTTGGCCCCTATGGTACCATCAAGGTCATGGGGATCAAGGAGTGACCTTTGGGACCCAGTCTAGCAATAGCTGGGATGAGGCTCATCCTACCATGATGCTCCATTTGGACTTGAAGTTGGTGGGAGCAATAGGAATTTCACTAAATTTTGAGTGTATTTTTCCCAAACACTAAGGTGGTAAAGATCAGAATATGCCCCCTGGCAACAAGAGAAATGATGATATATCTTCAAAATCAGTTTTTTTGTGGAAGCTAATTGGCTTTAAGTGGTTAAATGGAATTGAGGGCTAGTTACTGGCTCCTAACGAGAAGAAA
Organism: Sarcophilus harrisii; assembly: GCF_902635505.1. Lineage (NCBI taxonomy): Eukaryota > Metazoa > Chordata > Mammalia > Dasyuromorphia > Dasyuridae > Sarcophilus > Sarcophilus harrisii. The sequence goes on along the minus strand of NC_045427.1, from coordinate 617,729,981 downwards.
CCCTTCAAGGTACCCTCGAACCCCAAGAAGCAGGTGAAGGAAGCCCAGCTTGGAATCCTGGGCCAGAGCAGAACAGACTCACTTCACAAGCAAAAGTGAAATAAATACCTGCCCTTCGGGAGCTTACACTCCCCAGGGCAAACAACGTGGACATAGGTAGTTAAGTACAAAGACAGGTACAAGGTAATTTTTGAGAGCAGATATTCACAGCTGGAGGGATAAAGAAAAAGTTCATAAAGAGGGTAGTAGTTGAATGGAATTTTGAAAGAAGTTGGAGATAGAAAGCAGAGATGGTTAAGAGATGAAGAGATAGAGAGGTAAGGAGGGAGTTCATTCCAGGAGGGGAGACAACCAATACAGAGGTGAGGTAATAGCAGATGATACATATATGAGGATCAGAAAGAAAATCAGAGTGTATATGAAAGAGAATATTGATGATCGTTGTTGATTTTGGATTGTCAAATGCCAAACAGGGTTGAATATTTGATCTCTGATGTAACAGGGATTAAAGAGATAAGCGATGTCATTGGACCTCCCCTTGGGGAAAATCACTCTGGCATCTGTATGGAGGATGGATTGAAGTGAAGAGAGATGTGAGCTGGGAAGGCCAATTAGAGGTGATTATGATGGTCTATGTAAGGTATAATGAGTATTTGAGTGAGGGTAATGAATGGACGGGAGACAGATGCAAGGGATATTGGGCAGGTAGAAACATGGTTTGGTAATTAACCGGAGGGGAGACAGAGAGAATGGAAGAGTGCCTTTGCTATGCCATCTGCAAAATGGGCAGAAGACCCACTAAACAAATGACTTCCTGGGACTTCCCCCCTCCCCAGGCAAAGCAAATTAGGTGCTCTTAAGCAAGACTGACTTCTCAGTGGTTAGATTATAGTGAAAATATGGTCCTGTGTTCGTGTGGGTCAAGTAGTGTCATGCAGAGCAGACTGACCTCCTAACTCTGACCACAAACCAAGCCCCTCATGCCCCTGCCTCTGGTCCAGTGTGGACTCTAGCCTGGCTGCAGACACATCCCCTGTAGCCTTCTCACAAATGCAGTAGGTCACATGGAGAACCAGGAGAGGGATGCGAATGGCTCGGTGCCATCCCTCTCCATTTCTGGAGAAAAAGCGTAGATTATGCATCTTACTGCGGATGGGCCAGAAGCAGTATCTAAATATACAAGAATGGCCTGTTTTCAAGTCGGGGAACCCGGAGGAGAGAGAACTGAAAAAAGGTTCCAAGAACATGATGATATAAATCCAAGCAAGGAGAAGTAACCGGGGGCTGCTGGAACACAGGAGCAGATGGAGCCCCGGAGGGAGGAGGGAGGCTCATTTTGTTGCTGAAACATAAAGGTGAACTGATGGGCAGGAGAAGGGGGAAACCAGAGAGAACAACAGAGCCGGCCCTTTGCTACAAGTTTAAGCATTTAGAATGACATTGAAGTGACCTCAGGAGTGACCCTCATCTGGTCCGGTCATTTTATTTCACAAAATTCAATGAGGTTTGGGGTGTGAAAGGACTTTGTCCAAGGTCACCCAAGTGATATGTGACAGAACCAAGGTTGGGTTTGCTGGAGCCAGCTTGAACCGGCCTGTGAAAATGATTGTTAGATTTTCAGCGGCGCATTTGTATTTCAGCAAAAATTACAAATCATAGCATGATATTTTGTTTTAATAATTGTTTAGATTTAAGAAAGTGATGGAGAACATGTTAATGATGCAGATTAAATTGAAAAGTAGGTCTTTGGGAGGAGCTAAATAGTGCATTAAATAGAGCACCTGTCCAGGAGAGGACCTGAGTTTAAAGCTAGCCTCAGACACTTGACTAGCCTTGGGACTGAGCAAGTCACTTAACTCCATTGCCTCAACAACAAAAAAAAAGTCTATCATTTGTACTTTTGGGGGGGGGGGACAAGCCTATTGTTAAACTTTTACTAGCATATCCCTGATAAGACCTCAGATCTTCTGAATCCAAAGCTTTCTCTTCTACATTATATCATACTGAAGCCCACAAAAACTTCATGAGAGTACCAAAGCCCCTCCCGTATTAGTTGCTCCATTCCCTGGTACTCATGGTTAAATTTCAGCAAAACTAGAACAATGGTACATTGGCCCCTGCCTTCTAAGGCCACATTTTTATCACAAACATTTTCTGAGTCCCTACTATGTGTTATGTGAGAACCTCTCTGAGATTCAATTTACTCATTCATAAAATGGAAATAATGACATTTTACTTACATTTCTCACAAGGTATTGGAAGGAAAGTCTTTCCTAAGATAATAATGAAAGCTACCAAAGACATGATCTCTCTTCTTAAGGAAGAGAGAAAGCACACACTAAGTCACAATAGAGTCAACTGGGTGGTGCAGTGGAGGGAGTGCTAAGAAAACTAGAATTCAAATCTGACCCCAGACACTTAAGTAGCTGTGTGACTCTCATGTAAGTTACTTAGCCTGTCTGCCTCCGTTTCCTTAGCTGTAAAATAAGGATAATAATAACACAGGATGGTTGTGAGGAGATATTTGTAAAATGCTTAGCAGAGTGCTTAGCACATAGTAGGTGCTTAATAAATGCTTATTTCCTTCCTTCTACATGAGGCAATTTAACTAAACACAAAACAGAAGAATTGAAAGAAATAATATTAAAGGTTTTTTTTTTCCTG